>NC_080390.1:21930339-22245339 GCF_028751815.1 Salvia miltiorrhiza
CTTTTACCAACTTCATCCCAGTAAAGTGGTGATCTACACTTCCTTCCATACAGCGCCTCGTAAGGTGCCATGTCAATGGCCGCCTGGTAACTGTTGTTGTAGGCGAATTCGATCAACGGCAGTACGGATTCCCAACTTTCTCCTCGGTCTAGCACCACTGTCCTCAACATATCTTCAAGGGTCTGAATTGTCCTTTCCGATTGTCCATCAGTTTGAGGATGGAATGCGGTGCTAAAGTTTAATCTCGTTTCCAACTCTTTCTGCAAGCTGATCCAAAATCTAGAAGTAAATTTTGAATCTCTATCTGAAGTAATGGATATTGGTATTCCGTGAAGCCGTACAATCTCACGGATGTACAGTTGGGCTAGCTTCTCCGATCCATGGGTAATTGGAATCGGTATAAAATGAGCGCACTTCGCGAGGCGGTCTACTATTACCCAAATAGCTATGTTGCCCCTATTTATCTTGGGTAAACCCGTCACGAAATCCATCGCTATGTGCTCCCACTTCCATTATGGGATTTTCAAAGGCTGCAATTTCCCATATGGTCGTTGATGTAAAGCTTTCACTTGCTGGCATGCAAGGCAGCGCTCTACAAACGAGGCTATATCTCGTTTCATCCCGTCCCACCAAAACTTCTTTTTCAGATCTTGGTACATTTTGGTACTCCCGGGATGAGCGGTATAGGGCGTGTCATGAGCTTCACTCATGATCTCGTTTCTGAGTTCCTCGTTGTGGGGAACACACAGTCTTTTTTCAAAAAGAACGGCGTTATCCGTTGCCTCTTGGTAGCCTCCGGGCGTGCCTGTTCGGATCTTGAGACGAACTTTTTCCAAACCCTCGTCCGCTCTCTGGGCAGTGATGATCCTTTCTCTGAGGTCTGGGGCGGCTACCAGAGTTGCAATAATTGCTCTTGTTGTTGCCGGTGGCTGAACCACTTATATCTTCAATCTGTCAAAATCCCTTACAAGTGTGTCCTCTTGAGTGAGAAGAAGTCCTAACTCGGATTGAGTTTTACGACTTAAAGCATCAACTACTACATTAGCTTTTCCCGGGTGGTAATTGATACCGCAATCGTAATCCTTCACGAGCTCGAGCCATCTCCTCTGTCTCATGTTCAGGTCTTTCTGCTCGAAAAAGTACTTAAGGCTTTTGTGATCAGTGAAGATTTCACATCTAACTCCGTATAGATGGTGCCTCCAAATTTTCAGAGCATGCACAATTGCTGCCAGTTCTAGATCATGGGTGGGGTAGTTCAACTCATGTGGCCTTAGTTGTCGCGAGGCGTAGGCGATGACCTTCCCTTCCTGCATCAACACACAACCTAGCCCATTTTTGGACGCGTCTCTGAAGATCACGTATTCTTTATCGGCTGCTGGAACTACTAGCACTGGTGCAGTTGTCGATTTCCTCTTTAGCTCTTGGAAGCTGGCTTCACACTCTTCGGTCCATTTATACTTGATTCCTTTGCGAAGTAATTGCATCATTGGCCTTGCTATCTTAGAGAATCCTTCGATGAATCTCCGGTAGTATCCCGCCAAACCTAAGAAACTCCGGATTTCAGTAGGTGTGGTTGGTGATTTCCACTCGCGCACTGCTTGCACCTTGGCGGGGTCTACCTTGATTCCATCTGCTGACACGATGTGTCCTAGGAACATTACTTCTTTCAGCCAAAATTCGCACTTCCTGAATTTGGCGAAGAACTTCTCCGTCTTTAATGTCTCCAGGATGATTCTCAAATGCTTTTCATGCTCTTGGTCATTCTTAGAATAGATGAGGATATCATCTATAAATACTAAGACAAATTTGTCTAAGTATGGATGGAAAACTCGATTCATGAGGTCCATGAATACTGCCCGTGCAGTGGTTAGACCAAATGGCATGACAACGAATTCATAGTGACCATATCTTGTGCGGAAAGCAGTCTTGGGTATATCCTCCGGTCTGATATTCAGCTGGTGGTACCCAGACCTTAAATCTATTTTTGAGAATACACTGGCTCCCTTGAGTTGATCAAACAAATCATCTATCCTTGGGAGAGGGTATTTGTTTTTAAGCGTCAGTTTGTTCAACTCTCTATAATCAATGCACATCCTCATGGTTCCATCTTTCTTTTTGACAAAGAGTACAGGCGCTCCCCAAGGCGAGACACTGGGCCTGATGAAACCCAAGTCCAAGAGTTCTTGTAGTTGCACCTTCAATTCTTGTAATTCCTTTGGGGCCATCTTGTACGGTGCCTTTGATACTGGGGCAGATCCAGGTTCTAGATCAATGGTGAAATCTAGTTGCATGTCTGGAGGTAGTCCTGGCAATATTTCAGGAAAAACTTCTGGAAAGTCTCGGACTATTGCCACATCTTCCACCCTTTTGTCATCACTAGCTTCCCCGTTTAGGTAGACGAGATAAGTTGTGCTTCCTTCTTTCATCATCTCTTTTCTGGCTTGCAATGCGGATATCACGGTACTCTTTTCTTCATACCGATGCCGTGAAGTTCTGTTGGTTCTTTTCCAGGTGGTCGAAGAGAAATCTTTCGTTCATTACAAAGGATGGTGGCGTAATTCTCAGCTAACCAGTCCATTCCTAAGATCATATCTACGTCCCACATGAGCAGAATATTAAGATTATTCGCTACCATCTTAAGTTCTCCCATTTCAAATTCTACGTTCGAGCAAACATGAGTGGTAGTAGATCTTCCTCCTGGGGGTGTAGTGATTCTTAAGGCACACTTAGCTCGTTCTGATTTGATTTCTAAGGTATCTACGCAAGGGGCAGAAATAAAAGAATGCGAGGCACCAGTATCGAACAGAATCATAATGGAAAAACCCTTAAGCTTGCCCATACCTGCCAGGTTTCCCTGGTTTTTCTCGGGCTGGTTTTGGGTGATAGCAAAGGCTCTTGCCTGCTGCGGCAGTTGTTGCGGCTACTTCTGTTGCTGTTGGCGCTGTTGGTGCTGGTGTTGGTGTTGCTGCTGGTGTGGTTGTTGTTGGCGGGGCTGGTGTTGCCCTTGAACTGCTCGCAGGGGCTGGGCACAAGTGGCCCTAATTGCCGCGCCCTGCTGTTTGTTGGGGCACTGAGAGGAGTAGTGGCCCTTCTGGCCACACGTGTAGCAACTGTCAGTTCCAGCCCTACAGACACCACAATGTGGTTTGTTTCATTTTGGACAAAGGGGAACTTCATTTTATCTTTGGTTGCCCCCGGCCGGGGCAGGGCCTTGTTGCTTCCCTTGTCCTTGTTGCTGATATTGTCCAAACGGCGCACTTCCTTGCCATGGCCTCTTGTTAGTCTGGTTTTCACTCCCTCCCTGGTCGTTCCAGTTGCGCTTCCCTTTAAAGTTCTGAGGGCGTGCAGGTGGGTTGACTGGCGCTGAGGTCTGTGACGGAGCCAACTTTTCCACTGGCATCGCAGCTTCGATCTCCAGTGCCCTGTTCAAAGACTCAGTGTATGAGAGTCCACCATGACTAGCTAGAGTCATCCGAATCTCGTGCCTCAGACCGGCACAAAATTTCTCCGCCATTTTCTCATCAGTATCCACCTGCTGTGGAGCATAACGTGATAGATCGCAGAACTCTCTGTCATATTCTGTCACTGTCTTCTTTTCCTGTTTCAGGCTATAGAACTCAGCCTCCTTCTTCTTCCTGTAGCTTTTGGGGATATACTTATCGTATAACCCAGTCTTAAAGTCTTCCCAAGTATAGGCTGCCCATTGCTCGGGAGTCAGAGTCTTTCGGCGGGCTTCCCACCAAAAGTCAGCCGATCCGGCTAGTTGGAAAGACACGCACGAGAGTCGCTCCTCTTCTGTGCAGTGTAGAAAGGTGAAAATACGCTCCAAAGCGCGTATCCAAGCTTCGGCCTCGGCTGGGTCGCCTGTCCCAGTGAACGTGGGTGGATTCTGTCGAAGAAAAAGTTCTTCAGTTCTTCTAGCAGGGGGTGGAGGGGGTGGGGTAGGTTCCATGTCGTTTCGCGGTCCTTCTGGTATTTCATCGCGATTTCCATCGTTGTTAACGTTTCTCCTAGCGGGGCGACCTCGTTTAGGCGGCATTCTGCAAATTACAAAACACCTATTTTAACACATTCTATACGGGAGTCTCTAAGGCAATTAATAAAGAACTGCTGGTCCAAAATGACTTATCATAACTTCCAAAAACAAAGATATTAACAGGAACCGTTGCATACACGAGTCACATTATTCATAGATACTACATCCTTAACTGACTTGTGAAGAGTAAAACCCGTAGAGAAACATAAAACATACGCGAGATTGTCGCAAAAAGCCCATGCTAGGGTCATATATTTCATGGAAAAATGCCTCTACGAGGACTTTTACATCATCACCTCAACTCGAAGAAAAAGTCTATCCAAGTACTCCATATGATGTACCGGTTTACTAGCTAAGCAATCACAAAAGGTACTCAGTCACGGAACGTCCTAGAGATCAACGTTTCCGTACTAAGGCTAGCTAATGACAACAAATAAAAAGTCATAGGGTTACAAAAACATCAGAACGAATCATCGTTTCCGGAATACACCCATAAGCTAAAACTATCAGATCTGCGAACCCTGAGTCGCGGTACGGCTGCTCCTCGGTGATGCCAGGGGGTCCTCCTCCGGATCCCCCTCGGGATCCTCCTCCTCCTCCTCGCTGGGCGACAGGGTCTCTCCCTGACCTTCACCCGTCTTCAACATGATCTGGGTTGTGCGGAAGATGTCGTCCGCAATCTCACGGATCGGATCGTCCTTGGTGCGGATTCTGGCCGTGGCACGAGGCTCAGTCGGGGCTGGAGGTGGCAACGGCTCGGGGCGAGTAATCCTCCTCATCGCGCCATACGGTGCCGTATCATCACCCTCCTGCATAGGGGCTTTACCCCTATCTAGGAACTCCCTCATGTTGGCCATGACCCTGTCGATGTCTGCCATGGCCGCCGCAAGCTCTGCGTCTTCCGTGGGTATCGGTGGTGGTGGAGGAGTAGTTGCCCGGAGAGCTGAGTCGGGAGGCGACGGAAAATCCCTACGAGCCCGTGGACGAGAAGGGCCTGCCTCGTCATCGTGCCTACCACGGTGCCCTAGAACTGAGGCACGTGGTGGAGGGTCTTTTGGCAAGGCTATCGGGGGCTCGGGTGCAGCAGCGGGTGCCTCAGTGGGTAAAGGCGTCCCTACCTGTACGTAGTCTCCTGGGAGGATGTAGGGCCCTAGAGGGGCGCTGCCCCACAAGGTGAAACAGGCCTGAAGCTCCGCAATGATACTAGGGAAGTCTCCCACGAGGTCGTGGTAATGCTCCCGGCGAAAGATGTAGTGGGCAGAGATCTGCCTAGCCCATCCCTGCCACTCAGAAGGTAACAGCAAGATCAACCTTAGGATGCCGTCATACCCTGACACTCCGTGTGCACTCGCCTCGACCCAGTGTCTGTGAAAACCCGCGAGGAACTGTCCGAGGTTATCCCCGTGACATGGGGCATAAGTGCGGTAGGACCGCTCGACCTCCTTTGGACTAGCCCACGGGGGAAATGGTCGTCGTCGAGTAAAGACAGTCCTCGCCATCTAACAAAAGAAGTTCTATCTTCAAAAGTAACACGCGACAATTATCTAAAAGCGATAAGGTTCCAAACGTCTATACTTGGCAATCAAGAATCGGTTCGAAAATCATAACTTGTAAAATCTAGACATCACAACATCATCTAAATCTAGTTTTCAAGCACATGTCATAGAGGTCCTTAATACTTAATCACAGATTAAGAATTCGACAATCATAAAGTTCTAGTGTTAAAGTCTACCGATCTTACGGCTTGTCATGCGATGATGATGTACTCTCCTATGTTCCATCGTGAGAGTGAGTATGTATATAACTTAATAGTTCTAAGTTCTTGTGATTCATACAATAATCATACTTATTCATGCTTCATGCATTTCAAGAAATTAACTTAATAAAACTTGGAAGCACTTACCATAACCTCCGTTGAGCGTGACGAGATGTAGTGCCAAGCTTTTGGTCAACTCGTTCAAAAGTATATTGACTTACTTAATCTAGGCTCAACTTAGAAGGAATGATTAGTATTCAGAGCAGAAGAAACGCTCTGATACCATTCTATCACGACCGCACTTGCTAAGGATAGCAAATTCGGGGAAACCGCGACTAGGGGAGGGAATTTAGGAGCGGGATTAGAAAGGGGCATGCTTAGCTTCTTGATGACTCGACTTTGTATAAGGGAAACAATCGAAATAACTAGATATTAACGAAGGCCACAAGGGGACCGTACATAATATTATCCAAAAAATGGTACTTAAGGAGTTCGAGTACATTGTTAAATAATACATATTGTTTGACGAATGACATAATATCTTAGCAAATATCAGTGTTCGCAGCGGAAAAACAACCAATCGAGTATTTGTATGAAGACATATACTCCACTCTGAGGTTCTCGTCCTAGATTGACAAAAGCTCCGCTTGCACACTACATCCCCGATCACAGCTCAACCTGCACATTTAGAAATACATGCAGGGCTAAGTACGGGAGTACTTAGTGGACACTTGCCGAAATATACATACATGCATAGTATTTTATTGTCAAGCCTTACAACAGTAGTAAGATACGAGGGTTTTCCTTTAAAGACTCGTATTTACCAAAAATAATATCATTTCTTTCATCAATAACCCACGCAGGCATTTTAATATCATTAATCACCATATCAGTAACTCGTGCCGAGAGGGAGGCCTCCCTCTGCGGACACTATGATCGGCCAATCCGCTAGATAACTCACGATCACAAAGGTGTACACTAATTCCGAAGGGATTTGCGGTCCCATCCAGTATCCGAATTCGATTAACATCAGATAGGCAATTAATAACAAAACATAAAGCATTTAGGCATTGACAATATCATTCAAATTCATAAGCATAAAGTCGTAACAATTCTATAATATGGTTTTAGTTTATACGTAAGAAAGCCCACCTGGTAGTGGAGACTCACGACTAAGCCTTAAACTCTTGCGTTTAACCTTGATTCGAAAAAGAAATAACGTAAGGTCTTAGTCCGAGGAAATTCTCAAATAAATGAGGATGCGTAATGTAATTATGCATGGCTCATATTCATTTTTTAAACAATTAACCCAACTAGGTTCCGTCCCATGAAGTCAAGTAATTAACTACATTGATTCGTTCTCATTAGGGTGTTCTAACTGCCAGTAAAACATAATAATCTCCCTTCGTGTAAGCAAGGGAAAGAAAATAATAAAGATTTAAACACCCTATGTTCTCTTCTCTCTCTCTCTCTCTCGGTCTGCTCTGCTTCTTCGCTTTTGAAGCTCAATATACTCGATACTTTGAGTGATAGCAATTATTATTTGACATGCGATTATATTGCAATAAGGATCCGTGTCCTGCTAATAATAGGATGATAATATCCTCTCGAGGAACTTAATAAGTTTATCGTATTAAACCCTGCAGATGGAATTAGTTCCGATACGATAATAAGTTTAAGTGGTAGCACTCGAGATGTCGTTTATAATTAAACGACTGATTAATTAATTAATCGATTGTCAGAGGAATTAATTAATTAATGGATATTAGATATCTTAAACACGAGGATTAATTAAGTCTAATGCTAGCCCCGACTCACCTAAAGAATAAAGAGGTAATTCAGTATTAATTTTTTAGTGGAATAAATTAATACTTGTGTATCGATTTTATTCTGATTCTGGGCTGAATAAGAAAATCGAGCACTGGGAGGCCAAACTTTATTCAAGTTAGTAGATCCCCGCTTGGCCCAATAAATGCGTAATTCCATAAGGGAGCGTCCCTTCTCATTAATTCTCTCTTGGGCTCTATTTAGTTTAATTATGTTTATATTATGGGCTTATTATTTAGGTATGGCTAATACCTAGTATAAATAATAAGAAAGCCCTAAACCTAATCACTTGAGCATTAATGTATGAGCAGAAAAAGAGAGAGTTCTGTGAGAGCAGTGGGAGACGTAATTCCTAGAAGGTGGAAAGGACTTGAAGATCGTAGCCACCCTACGTCAAGTCTTGCCGTGAGAACAAGTTGGAAGATCAACACTAGAGTCTCTCATCGTCGGATTTGCAAGTAAGTCTTGTTCACTTGTAATAGGCACGAATGGTTTTTGTATGATTCGATTGGTATCCGAAATTGGTCATGGGCACGTGAATCATATGTCAAAATATGGTTCCTACAGTCAGGTCCTTTTGGAGTTTGGGGACAGTGACCTTGATGTGTATAAGTTCGGCAACATGTGAGAAGTGTTATTGTTGGATTCTGCGAAGCCTGTGAAGTAGAACACCTATTCGAACATCCTATTCTGCCATGTCAGCATTCAGGGTGGACTCCACTTCAAGCAGCTTTTTAAAGAACTTGGTGCCGTAGATATCTTGGCGCTCTTTCTCATGCTTGAGTTGCTCGATCTCAGTTTGTTGGTCTGAGATTACATCCAACAGCATCTGAATTGGATCTTCAGTTCCTTTAGGAATCTCGAAGACAACTTTTTTTGGTTCATTTGCTTTCCAGACAGTGATCCGACTATATGTCTCGTCATCAGTGTCATAAATCAGATAAGGCTTTCGTGTGATTTCAATGTGCTCAACAGGCAGCTCTGGAGGAATGTGTGGTGCCCTGGATTTATTCTTGGATGACGAAACTCTTTGAGATGAAGTGAAAGGAGCAGCTTCAGTTGTTTGGACAGTGCGTCCAGAAGAAGCATCAGTTAGCTTCTTGGAAGAAGGATTAGAAGCCATATCAGCAGATGCATCCTTGGAGGATTCTGTGGATGTTTGACCAGCAGGAATGACCTGTACATCATCTGTAAAGTTGAGTGGAAAGTAGGGAAGTCTATAAATTTGGTTGACTTCCTCTTCTTGAGCAGGATCAGCAGATGATTCTTATGGTGTGGATGACTGCATAAGTTTATCAGTTGCGTCCTCGACATATCCTTCAGTAGTAGACGGAACATCAATTGTTATGTTTTCCACCACAGGAGAATCAGTAGAGACTCCAGTCTGGTCAAAGTTCATCAGTTGTTGTTCTTCATCAGTAGGATAATGGATGGGTTTAGTTATCGGTGAAGCTTGCTGATCTGGGGCTACAAAACCAGTAGATACAGGGGTTTTAGTAGGCTCTGCTTCAGTTGAACAACTGATGGGTTCAGTCATCGGTTGATCTTGTGTTGTAGAAACTGGGGTTTCTTGAAAAGCAGGTTCTGAGGCAGGAGTTTCTTGAGGAATGGCTACAGAACTTGGAGATTGTTGAACATGATCAGCAGAAACATAAGTTTCTTGAAGAGCAGCATCAGTGGGCTCTTTGACAACTTTGGATGTGGAAGTCCCTGCATCTGTGTGAGTGGTCAAGGGACCTCTTGTGAAGCCTTGTGACTTAAGATAGTCTAAGGCAAACTTATCAAAACCATAGATGACATTCCACAATTTAGGAAAGTCGAAGATGCTGTACAAATTGGCTTCTTTAAAAACAAAGGAGTTATCGTTTTTAACAAGAATGAGTTCATTCATCTGAGAACGAGGTACATTTTTTAGGAAGGTGAAAGCGAGAAGTCTACGAAGGTTTTTATAGACTTCGAGGGAGGTATCAAAGCTGGGGAGCAATAGATTTAGGTGTTGAGTAGCATCCCACTTGGCTTCTGCTCTCAAGGCTGCAACAGCCTTCTGTTGTTCTGTAGTGCCAAAACGAACTGGCACAGGGGAGGATGATTGTACTTCTTTTCCCTTGGTTTTAGGTTCGGGCTGAGACTTGGAGGTGTGTTTGGAAGTAAGTTTGGATGTTGACTTTGAGACAGATTTGGAAGAGGTCTTTTTGGGTGTAGAGCGTGGGTGGCGAGGCACGTTTGTGGTAGTAACAGAAGAAATAATGGATGGAATTTGAGTGGGGGTAGTTGAAGGCCTGGGACAAGATTCAGTTGGAGCCTCAAGGGATTCAGTCTCAACTGTTTGAGGTGAAGAGATGGACTGATTTTGGCTTTGGGATTCTCTTCTTCGATTCAAACTTTGGAAGGCTTTGATTTGCTGAGTGGCGATTTCGGCAGCATTTCAGCTTGTGTATTTGAATCGATGAAGATTGAAGTGATCCTCGAGCTCTATTTATAGGAGAGACCTTGAATAGATCCGTTGGCGGAGATAGTCTTCAAGAATTCATCCGTTGGAGAGTAATTCGAATTTTGCTGAGGCTTCAATCTTCGAGGTTCCTTGTTTGGTGAGAAACGGCTACTCAGGTACAGGAGGTAAGGCGCCTCTGAAAAGGTAATCACCAAAAAGGAATGCTCTGTAGAGAAAGGACGATCCTCTGTATCTCTGCATTTAATGCGGCTGTACTTTGAAGGCATGGCTTCCTTTTAATGTTGGAGTTTCAGTCCGAGGAAGAATGCCAACTAATACTTGACTTTAGTATCAGTCCGCTGATTCCACGTAGCCAGCATTAGATGAATCAGTCATGACTGATTCTTAAGTTGAGAAACTCGTTCTAGTCAAATATCAGTATTTTGACTACTGCTTTAATCGCGAGCATCAGTCGAGTTCTTCAGTCTTCAGTCTTCAGTCTTCAGTCCTTCGTTCTTCATTCTTCATTCCTCCGGTCTTCAGTCTTCGGTCTTCAGAACACTAGCTAAACTAAAAAAAGAACTCCAACACTTGAGTTCAAAAAGTTCTAGTCTATTACAAAGAAAACTTAAGGATTTTGGTATCATCAAAACTAAGGCTAGGATATTTCATTAAGTTCCCAACACTCACCCATAGTAAATCAAAGTTATACATAAATTTATAGATACACCTTAAATCTTATTAAGGCTTAGGTCTTGTTAAGTCACCAAGATCCTGATTCTTTACTTAGGTCGAATAGAATAATACTCCCTCCGTCCCACTTCAATTGGCACACTTGCCTTTTTTATTTGTCCCACTTCAATTGGCACTTTCCAAAAATAGCATGTGGTCCCTACCTTCTCTACACACATTAAACAAATGGCCCCCACCCACTTTACACACTCAACCCTTTATTCTTAATCTTCGTGCCCAAAGTAAAAGTGTCAATTGAAGTGGGACGGAGGGAGTACATTTGATTGTGATCCTATCAATACGGTTACACGCACCAATATAGACAAGTAGCCAAGATAAAATACTTTCATCTATACTGCAACTTAAACCGATAACTCGTCCTAGAGTCGTCTCGGTTGTGATCAATTTTTTATATCTCATAAAGTTATTTCAATTATATGGTCTTCTGTGATCTACAACACACCATATAATCTACTTATATAGAAATAATTGGACATACATATGTAATTATGGATAATTCGGATAGGAGATAAGATAGTGAACTTAGGAATCTTTGTATACAAGCATAAAAGTTCTTACTTTTTCAATATACAAATCCAACACAACATAGAAAACTATTTTCAGCATTCTGATCTTAAACCGACTATTGATTAAGCTGAAAAGTTGACTAAGAAAGTTTTTGTAAAGCGAGTAATTTAACCATAACATTCCGTATAAGTTAGTTATCAGACCAACTTACCAGTTTACGAGCAGTCAGTAAGATCGCTAATTGAACTAACAATTAGAACATATTTATCTGGATATCAGTCAGTTTAACTTTGGTTAAACTGATTGCACAAAATCAATTGACTCTATTCAAAACACAATACTTTAAAAAGCAAACAAAAATGTTGTAATTGTGTATCGCCCCCCATATACACTAGTACGCACTCGTTGGGGACCAACAGTCACCTTATCAGATTCTTAGGTGAATTTTATTTCTCAACTTCACCCAATAAAAAGACATTGTTCCACTTAAAATCTGGTGAAATGACTCATCGTTCCATCACTGGATTTTGTATAGTAGAACATTTTTTAGAAACTATGAAAATTGGGGAATTTTTAAATTGAAAATAAAAGTTGAATTTTTTTTTTTAAAACATTGAAAGTTAGGATACAAAATATGTGTGATTAACCCAATATATTAATATTCGGTTGTCTAGATTTCTAAAGTCATACAATATTGAATAATAACACATAATGATCACGAACATGATGGTCGCAGTGGTGTTGTGCCTATAGACGCTCCACATCCAACTGAACCTGCGTCTGAGCATTCATCTGAGAATTCATCTAAGCCTATTCTGTCTATACTCGGAGTGGAGGAGCATGCATCTAAGGCGTCTCTGTTTATAGTTGCGCCTATAGACGCTCTTCCTCCAACTGAGCCTACATTTGAACCTTCATCTGAGCCTTCATCTGAGCCTTTTCTGTCTATAGTCGTGGTGGAGGAGCCTGCATCTAAGGCTTCTCTGTTTATAGTTGGGCCTTCAACTACCCTTGCACCTTTATCAGTTTCTTGTAGTGTTCCTTCATTTTCTCCTCCACCACTGCCACCTCCACTACTACTACTATTATTATGATGTATAATGTTGTTTTGCATTTCTGATGGTAACGACAAGTCTATTCGCCCCTGCGTCTCTACCCTAGTGCTACTACAACTATGGCTACTTGCATTTTGTGACTCCACCCTAGTGCAACTTCTATGGATAGTGTTGTTTTGGTTGGACAACGACAAGTTTATCTGTTCCTCAGCCTCCATCCTACGACCATCAGGCGCTTCCATCTCCTCCTCAACCACTCTATCGTTAATGCCACTCTGCACTACTGGTGACGGCGGAATGTCTATTCGAGCTTCATTCTCCACATTTTGCGTTAACAACTCAGATGTTTTAATTTCCTTGCCTTTTCCCCACAATACAATATACAGTCCACCTACGATCAAAATAGCTCCAATAACCCTACCGTACAAAAAAAGAGAGTAAATAAATAATCAACAATAGATCAACAATCTTTATCAAGATGTGAAATGCATTTGTTAAGTATAATTTATATCCCACAAAAAACCTCTTTACTAAAAGAAAATAAAATCAATTTTTTTTCAAAAATGAGCGTTTTTGAAGTGAAAACATAAGTTGGAGGACATTTTCTAGAAAAAGGGTATAGTCAAAAATACCAACTATGATTAACCCTTTTCAAAATACCAGATTATTTATTCTAAACTACTTCTACACATTTTGCACATCATTCGCCACTTTGTTTTACTACATAAAGTTAGAAGCAACCTTTGGCATAAAGTAAAGGCGATTGCAAACTTGCCCACTAGTTTTGAAATGCAATATGCTCTTTCAGTTCAACTACTAGTGAATTTTATCTTGTGCTAATCAACACAAAAACGCGACCAACATAAAAATGAAGACATACATTCCGAGATGCAGTTTTTCCTCCAAGAAGAGAGAGCCCCCCAAAGCCACCATCACAAGCATCAGAGGTTGAAATATTGACACAAACAATGGCCCTCTCGCCCGCACGCACCACGCCACCAAGGTAAACATCATGCCGGAACCAAGAATTCCCTATCGCAATTTTAAAAATAATATAAATAGATGAAAATAGTATATGTTAATTCATTCTTATTAAGATAAATTGAAATTTTGAGTTTATCCTATAGTTTTTATAATTCTATTGATTCATATTTTATTAGAAGGATGAGATTAAAGAAAAGAAAAACATAGTTATATGTTTTTTCAATTATGAAAAATAATCACTCTCAAAGCTATAAAATCGTATCAAGATCAAACTTACAGAGATAGCTACTGTGAAGAGCCTAATATCCCATCCCATATTCCACTGGGTCCAGTCCCTCTCCACGCACAATGCGAACGCGATAGCTTGAATGGATGCCACCACGGCCATCATGGCAGTAATGGAGTAAGGGCACGGATACTCCTCCACCGCCTTAGCCTGTCACATGTATAATTTTTCATTGACCAAACTAATAAAATATCCACAAAGGTAAAAAAAAAAAATAGTTAATCTTATTATTTTTATTATCATCAATCATCATCATCATCATCATCATCATCATTATTATGTTTTGCATCTCCATGTTTCGGTTTTTAAAAAAAAAACGCCTCCAACTTTTATTTTCTATTAAAAAACTCGGAACTTTCAACTTTAATTGAAAAATATTATGTTATACAAAATCTGTCGACTAAATGATGAGTCTACTTATTGGATTCTTATATGTGGAACTTTTTTTTTTCCACCTCTCACATTAAAACGACATTGTTTAACCTAGGAATCTGATGAAGTGTTCATCATTCCGTTGTCAATTTTGTATAGCGGGATATTTTCTAAAATCGCTGAAAGTTAGAGACATCTTTTGGAAAATGATAAAAGTTGAGAACAAACCATGATTAACTCTATTATATATAATTCATAATCATGAAGCTCATTAGCGGGAAATTAACCCTATGTTGCCTATAATTCTAAACCACAAAGAGTGTGAATGACCCAATTCAACCTACAATTTACAATCAAAATGCTTCATAATCATAACTGTGAACAGGCCCAGACTCTATTTTGCCTACAATTCACGATCAAAATGCTTCTTAGTCGTATTGAATCTATTTTACCTTACACTTTACAATCATGAAGCTCATCGTTAGACGTGAATTGACTATATTTCTCATTAATTCTCAACCACAAAGCATCTAATTAGTTGTGAATTTATTCTATTTTACCTATAATTCACGATCAAAATGCTTCTTTGTCGTGAATTGATTCTATTACCTACAATTCACAACCAAAAAGCTTCTTAGACGTGAACTGGCCTTATTTTGACTACAATTCAAAATCACAAAACTTCATGAATTAAGCACAAATTAATAATTTAAGCCAAAAAATAACAATTTTGATTATGTTTTTTTATGTGTGGTTATTAACTCATTCTTTGATGCATACTAATCATAATCTGCAAATGGAAACAAGCATACCTGAACAATCAACCAGAGAGAGTAACAGAAACAGCTAGCGAGTGACATAGCCGCTCCGAAAACATATCTAAGGCCGCCGTGTTGAGTGTGCGGCAAGCCAGATTGATGATGATGAGTTGTAGTAGTTTCCAGAAGGTTTATGTTTGTGTTCCAAGGTTGCAGCTCCACTCCTTTGTAGAATGTTAGTACCATTGCTCCACCTATTCCTAGCATGGTTCCCAAAACTTTTGCTTTGCCTGCTGCGCCTATTCCATGCAAGCCTTTCTAATCTTGAAACATTTATATCAGTATCATACATATATGCATGCCTTTTTACTAAGTTTAATTAGATTGATTTGCATGGCTAATTACCTCAAACAGATGGCTACCACGAATGTGATGGCCGGAATAAGATTGGTCATGGCAGAGGCGAACGTAGCAGAAGTTAGAACTAGGGCCTTTAAGTAGAGGTTTTGCCCCAGAGATCCCCTGAAAACAAAATTCAGTCACACTTTAATTAATTAATTTATGTCTCTAACTTCCACTGCTTTTTAACTCACATTTTCACTTTACAAATTCCTAAACAATTTTTTCTTTTTCAAATGAATTTTGCCGTATGGTAATGTAAGAGAGAGATACCCGAATAAACCACAAAGAAATCCGTATAAGGCTATCTTCCGGGTAAATTTTGGCCTTTTTTTCCTGAAATATGAGATACCAAAGCAAAGATTTAGAAGCATGACCGTTTGCCAACTCACCAGTTAAATAACAACTCGTTTTTTATCTGAATCCTTAGGCTAAGTTTTTTTTTAATCCCGCTTAGTTACTTGACGCATAGTATTATTTAACAAAAAAGTACTAATATTTTCTAAAAAAATATAAATTCTTATAGCGATTCATCATTTCTAATTAATAAATATGGACTAATTTTTTTTTTTAAAAAACGTAGTATGAACTCTAACAAGAATTTGAAAACTATACATTATAATACTAAAGAACAAAAATTATTGATAATTACATCAGCAGCTAAGTATATAATCCTGCCTAATGACTAATTACTAGTAGCTAATCTAATATGACCAAAGTCCCAATAATATTATGATCGACTCAATTAACGAATTAGTTGGCACTAAAATCTGGCAAGTGACTGAATTTCTAAGTTTAATTAGTTTGGTAGAAATTAGGATATTTCAAATAAAAATAAAGAAATGTGGATCAAATCAGAAGGATAAGGGAATTCGAACCATAAGAAATTAAGACTCTGACAAATCTTGGGAATGAAATGATTAATAACATGGTAAGTGGAATGAATGGCTATTCTCATACGAGTAGGAACGATGACTCCTAACAAAAAAATTACCAAGCAAAAAAAAGAATGAAATTATAAATCATTCTGCTAAGTATGTTCTAAGTTTCAGTTGGCCGAAATCAATTTCTACTCATGGATTTATAGACATCATGTTTCTAAAAAGGACAAATTTGACGCTTTAATTAGTCTGCTCAGCAATCTCTCCTAACTGAAAAAGAGAATCACTAGAATTAATTGTAAGTCCTAATGATGATATACAATCAACCCTAATTGCTAGTTATATTAACTACAAGTTAAAACAAAAAACTATTAATAATTGGAAATTCAGATAACGATACAAGCAACCACACTTATACTTGTTAGTTAAGAAAAAAAAAACCAAGAACTAAAACTTAGGATATCCTAACTTTTTAAGTAATGACATAGTTGATCCTATAGTTAATCACTATCGACTAAAATAAAAATAATTATATTCCTAATAATAATAATAATAATAATAATAATAATAATAATAATAATAATAATAATAATCATCATCATCATCATCATCATCATCATCATCATCATCATTAAATTTTTAACTAAAAAGTCATAACTAAAGCTAAAAACTTAAAATATTATAAAATCCCAACAATGGATTGATCGAGACTAGCTAACAAATGATTATTACTCTAAGAAACTAACAACTGAAGCGAGAAAAGAGAACTAGAAATAACTATGCGCCCCAACAATAAAAATATATATTCAATCCTAAATATTTTATATTAACTAAATAAAATTGAAAATACCAAAATGTTAAACTTAAAACAGCAAAAAAATTAAAATTAAAATAAATGAGTTTTAACTTGTAGTCGTGATCAAGAAATCAATTCTCAGAAAATAATAATAATAATAATAATGGAAGTAATGAATCTGAAGCTTGAATTAATTATTCCATCATGAAATTGCAATTAGCTAGTGATGCATGTTGTATGAGAAGAAGTAGCGAAAACGATGAATTAATTTGAAAAACAAAAACAAACAACCTTTCGGCAAAAAATGCAACAGGAAGAATAAAAGCAGCACCAAACAAAAATCTGTAGCCCACCAAAACCGAGAGATTCATGCCATCGTTTGCAGCCAGTTTGTAGCAAATGTTCACCACGCTATACACGGTTTCCACCAACACCATTACCAGAGCTGGCTTCGATTCATGCAAATTACTGCATTTCCCCATCTTCACAATTTTAATCTCATAATCTCTTAAATAAACAAACAATAAATTGAGTCAGGGTTTTTAATCACACCATGAAATCTTCAAAATATTTGTATGTGTATATAAATAGAGAGATATATATATATATATAACTACATAGGTAGATTTGTATTTGTAGCTAGAGAGAAACGGGGGGATTGGGTGGGTGCCGGTGGGAGCTAGTCTCTTGGAGATTGTGGTTGAATATTGAGGGAAAGTCAATTAGTATTTGTAAGTAGTTGAGAAATGTAATTTTAGTTGTCAATGAAATTGGAATCATTGTTTCAAAAAAATTTATGTGTTATTATGTTTTATTATTATATCTAATTTTTATAAAAGTAAAATTTATTATAATAATATAATTTACATATGGGGTGAGCGTTTGGAGCTTGAAATTCAGTGTACCAAATTTGATGTCTCATTTAATGTAGGTTAGAGTTGAATTCAACCTCTTATTTTTTGTTGTTTCTTTATAAATATTTTCATATATATTTTTGGTTTGGTCTGTTTGAGTATTGTGTAGGTTGTTCCTTATTTTATTATTTTTTTAGAGAAGGTTGTTCCTATTTTGAAGGAAGAGATCAAAGTGATTGAAAAAGTTGTGGAGTAGTCACAAAAAATATGTCGTGGCAGAAGCATGAAAGTTATGCACATTCAAGTAAGATGTTGTGGAGATCAAGTTCCACGATTGAGAACGTGGAGATGAAGAATACTTGTTGAACAATGTGGAGAAGATGAGTGCAAAGCTTGCACGTGGGGGTGTTTTGTTAGCTAGAGAAACTTGAGGGTCTATTATGCAAATATTCCTAAAAATTGTTATAACAAAGTCGCTACACGTTTTATGCTTAACAGTGTCGTTTTGTTGCACGCTTTTATGAGTTAGTTATGGTTGTGTTTCTTCTTCTTCCAGTTAGGTAATTCATTGTACACTGAGAGATATTGTAGAGTGAATCGTGAGAGTTGATGTTTGTAATTTTGAGTTTCGTTTCTTGAGATTCCGAGCTTGTAATATTGTAACTCCGGCGAAGCCTCCGACATCAGTAATAAGATACTCTTAACCCTCTGTGGACGTAGGCCATTCTTGGGCCGAACCACGTAAATTGTCTTCTTCCCTTTTGTTTCTTGTTTGTTCTCTGTCGTGCCTCAAACCGAATTGCTCTAACAATTGGCGTCGTTTGTGGGAACCGGATTCACGATGATGTCTTCGACTAGATTTAAGGTGGAGAAATTTAATGAAAAAAATGATTTATCTCTTTGGAAAATGAAGATGAGAGCTCTGTTAATTCAGCAAAATCTTGGCGACCCGCTGAAGAAGAAATCTGCAAACCATTCTTTATTTGGAGAAGAGAATATGGGGACTGTAGTTTTGGGAAATGACCATACTTGTTCTGTAAAAGGAATTGGGAGTATCGAAATAAGAATGCATGATAACTCAACAAGAACTTTGACTGATGTCAAATACATCCCAGAGATACAAAAAAATAAAAAAAATAATAAAAAAAAGAATCTTATATCTATGGAATCCTGGAGAAAAAGAGTTTTGATTTCAAATCACAAGCTGGATCAGTTTTTGTCATGAAAGGTTCCACAGTGCTGCTTAAAGGTACCAGAAGAATGGTCTTTATCAATTGGATGGAGAAACAGTTATAGGAGAATCTGTTGTGGCCACTCAAAGTAACAACTAGTTATGGCATGGAAGGCTGGGGCATGTTAGTGAGAGTGGAATGAACCACCTTGCTAAGAAAGGGATTTTCAATGAAGGTGCAGTATTCAAACTTAAAAAGTGTGAACACTGCACTCTTGCCAAAAGAAAAAAGCTTCGATACCCAAAAGGCAAACATATATCATCAAAGCCCCATAAGTATGTGCATGCAGACCTTTGGGGGCTTTGCAGGACTTCAGCTGTTGGAGGAGGGAGATGTTTCTTATCTCTGATTGATGATTTCTCTCAAGAAAATTATGGCTATTTGTGATGAAGTCTAAGGATGAAACATTTGAGAAGTTGAAACAATGTAATCAGTCTGTGGAACTGGAGAAAGATTTGAAGCTTAAATGTTTGAGGACAGACAATGGCCTTGAGCTCTTGTCTAATGAATTCAAAAGCTATTATATATACTGAAAGAGGTATCAACACCATGAAGGAATATTAAATTGAATTAACGTTCCGCTTTGCCCGATGATCGTTTCTTGGTTATTATTAATTTATCATACAACGATTAATCTTAAACATGCTCCTATGAATTTAACAGTTGCACATAGGTGTTAGGAATTACTTACCTGTGAAGCGGATGCAGAGGTCGTTGATGATCGTGTCGAAAGACTCCAGTTCTGATCTTCTCGACTGTATCCCGCTCAGCTTTCACCGTTGGATGGACAACGAGCTATGAAAGTCCCAAGCTAGAAATCACCCTACTTTTCCTGCGCCTCCTTTGCTCTCAAAAACCCTAATAATTATCAGTGTGTGTTTCCTGAGAGCTGACAGCTGTATTTATAATACATAATAGGAGAGGGGGCGCCAGTTTTAGAGTAGTAGGCGATTTCTAGCCCTTCTTGGGCAGTGGGCCAGTCCAGGGACCAGATACAAGGAATAAAAATGGGCCTCAAATAAATTAATTTATCTATGGTCAGCCCAGACCATAATTAATTTATAAATATCAGTTCATTCCACTAGAAAACCGATATTGACTTACCCCTTTATTACCGGTGTTGAGTCGGGGCTTGTATTTAGACTTATTAAATCCTCGTATTTAAAATATCTGACATCCATTAATTAATTAGAGCTCTGACAGCTTAAATTAATTAATCTCTTTGTAATCCTTAAGCAGTACCACTCAAACCTTATTATTGCGCCTGGACTTAATCAACCTGCAGGGTTTAACGCAATAAACATTATTGAGCTCCTTAAGAGGATGTCATTATCCTATACGGATACGAGTACTAATACAGATAATCAAATATCATATATTAACCGCTATCACCCAAGATACAGAGTACTCAAGTTACTATATAACTCTCGCTCATAGTAAATCAAAGTGATAAACGAATCAACATATATATCTGAAATCTTATTAGTATTAAGATCATATAAGTTACCGAGATCTTGATTCTTCACTTAAGTCAGATAGAAGAATACATCTCACTGTGGTCCTATCAATACGTTATGACGTACCAGTATAGATAAGTAATTAAGACAAACTACTTCCATCTATACCGCAGCCTAAACCAATAACTTGTCCTAGAGTTATTTCGGCTGTGATTATATTATATCTCTTAAGGTTATTCCAATTATACGGTCTTCTGTGATCTACAACACACCATATAATCTACTTATATAGAGATAAAGAACATACATATGCAATCATGAACCCAATCATATAGGAGATTAAATAGTGAACACAGGAATCATTGTATACAAGCATAAAACGTTCTTGCATTCAGTATACAAATCCAACAATCTCCCACTTATACTAAAGCAAAACTTTTAGTATACAATGTGTCTAAAATACTAGCTATTACAACAAACACTTCACTTCTTCTCCCACTTATACTGAAAGTTTTTTCTCTAAGTGGGTGGCATCAACCGCAATCCCATCCCTCGAGCATGCTTCTCGTAGGCCTTTTGCGGCAAGCTCTTCGTGAAAGGGTCAGCTAAGTTCTCCAATGTATCAATCTTCTCAACTAGCACATCTCCTCTGCTTACGATTTCTCGTATGATGTGGTACTTTCTCTCTATGTGTTTGGTCGCCTTGTGGCTCCTGGGTTCCTTAGAATTTGTCACTGCACCCGAGTTATCACAATAAATTATGATACTCTTAGGCAAATTAGGCACCACTCCTAGATCCAAGAGGTAGTTCCGGAACCATACAGCCTTCTTAGCAGCTTCAGAAGCAGCTACATATTCGGCTTCCATGGTGGAGTCTGCAATGCATTTCTGCTTTGCACTCCGCCATGATACGGCTCCACCTCCCAAGGTAAACACATAGCCAGAGGTAGATCTCTTCTCATCCCGATCAGCCTGGAAATCCGAATCGGTGTAACCCAAAGTAAATAGACTGTCTGATTGGTAAACTAGCCTATAATCTCGAGTCCTCTTCAGGTACTTGAGAATATGCTTTACCGCAGTCCAGTGTCCTGGTCCAGGGTTCGACTGATATCTTGCAACCATGCCAACGACATAGCAAATATCAGGTCTCGTGCAAAGCATTGCATACATGAGGCTACCTACGGCGGAAGCATAAGGTACCTTCCTCATTTCCTCAACCTCACTAGGTGTCTTAGGACACATGTCCTTAGACAGAGGAATGCCATGTCTGAAAGGTAGCAAGCCTTTCTTGGCAGCTTGCATGCTAAAACGAGCAATCACAGTATCAATGTAGGACGCTTGAGATAAGCTCAACATCCTTTCCTGACGATCACGGACAACCTTGATCCCCAGGATGTACGCTGCATCTCCTAAGTCCTTCATTTGAAACTGTTCGGATAACCACTTCTTTATGTCCGATAATAGCTCAACATTGTTGCCAATGAGGAGGATATCATCTACATAAAGTGCAAGGAAAACCACGTCGCCATTGGCATCTAACCGGTACACGTAACTTTCGTTTTCACAATGAGTAAATCCATAGGATTTAATGACCTCGTCAAAATGTTTGTTCCATGACCTCGAAGCTTGCTTAAGTCCATAAATGGACTTCTTCAGCTTCCATACAAGATGCTCTTCGCCCTTTTTCACAAACCCTTCGGGTTGCTGCATATAGATGTCTCTTCCTTCTTCAAGGAAACCGTTTAGAAAAGCGGTTTTGACATCCATTTGCCAAACTTCAAGGTTCATGTGGGCTGCTATGGCAAGGAGTATTCGGATAGACTTAAGCATGGCAACTGGCGAAAAGGTTTCATCGTAATCTATACCCTGTTCCTGGGTATAACCTTTCGCCACCAGTCTAGCTTTAAAAGCTGCGACTTCGCCATCCGAATCTCGCTTTCTCTTGTATACCCACCTACTCCCTATAGCTTTGAAGCCATCAGGTAGTTCAGTTTTCTCGTATACATCCATAGCAGTCATAGATTCTATTTCAGAAACCATGGCGTCGTACCAAGAATCTGCATCCAGATCTTTCATCGCTTGTCTATAGTTATCAGGGTCGACATCCTTTTGTTCATCAACATGAAGAAGATCCAAAGATTCTCCCAAGAACATAAATCGATCGGGTTGAATTATAACCCTCCCACTACGACGAAGCGGTGGTGGTACAGCTATGACAATGGTTTGTGCAGTATCCTGTGGTGCATTCACTTACACACTTGGCTGGGGTGATGGAATCGCCTGTCCATTGCCTTCGATTTCTTGAAGGACAATCTCGGACTTTGACTTGTGTTCATTTATATAATCCTGTTCCAAGAATCGTGAGTTGGTGCTAACAACCACTTTCTGATCCTTAGGATTATAAAAATAATCACCTTTCGTTTCCTTAGGGTATCCTATAAACAGCATTAACTCGCATCTAGGCTCCAATTTCTTCGCTTCCTTGTCTAGCACGTATGCAGGACAACCCCATACCTTTATATGGTTCAAGCTGGGCTGACGCCCTGACCATAACTCGATAGGAGTTTTAGGAACCGATTTGGACGGTACCCTATTTAGAAAATAAACCGCTGTTTCCAAGGCATATCCCCAAAACGAAAGTGGCAATGATGCATAACTCATCATTGATCGTACCATTTCCATAAGAGTTATGTTTCTTCTCTCTGCTACACCATTCTGTTGGAGAGTACCCGGTGCAGTCAATTGAGATGTAATCCCACATTCTGACAAGTATTGTAAGAACTCGTTTCCGAGGTATTCGCCACCGCGATCAGACCGCAATGACTTGATAGATTTACCCCTTTTCTTCTCCACTTCTGCCTTGAATTCTTTGAATTTCTCAAAGCATTCAGATTTGCGTTGAAGTAGGTAAATATACCCAAATCTTGAGTAATCGTCAATGAAAGTGACGAAATACTCATACCTTCCACGAGCCTTTGTGGACATCAGTCCACACAAGTCAGAGTGAATCAATTCTAACACATGCGAGGCTCTATTCCCCTTGGCCTTAAAAGGCCTTGCCGTCATCTTTCCTTCTATACAGGATTCGCAGGTTCTAAATGGAACAGCTTGAAAGTCTTTCAAGACTCCATTTGAAACGAGCATTTGGATCCTATTTAGATTGATGTGGCCTAACCTTAGGTGCCACACATGCGTATATTGTTCATGAGAATAATACTTCCTCTTATTCGGATTAGGACAGATTTGTGATGTAGATGCAACATGGACAAAATTTTTAATTGGACATGTAATAGTATAGAGAGAGTTGTTCAAAATTTCAGAACAAATAGTCATGTTATTTTTCATGATAGAGACGCCTCTATCAAAAGTAACAGAAAATCCATCCAAAAACAATTTTGAAACAGAAATTATGTTCTGCCGAAACTTCGGCACATATAAAATATCTCTCAAAACTAAAATGTCATCACCAAAATATAAAGATAGATCTCCAATAGCAACAGCTGCGACCTTCGACGCATTGCCCATGGAGATGGTGATCTCATCACTTTCCAGCTGCCTTGTCGGCTTGAAGCCCTGCAAGGTGTTACAAACATGATCAGTTGCCCCCGTATCCACTACCCATGAATGAGTAGAAAACGAAGCTAAACATGTCTCAGTTACTAGAACTTGTGACGTACCTTGTCCCTTTGCCTTGAGCATCGGACAATCTTTCTTCCAATGCCCAGTCTTGCCGCACTTGAAGCACTTTTCCTTTCCCGTCGGCTTCTTCACGCCGTCGGTAGGGCCGTCCACTTTGGCTTTGCCACTCCCACTAGCTTCGTTGTCATTCTTGCCCTTTGGACCTTTCCACTTCTTCTTCCTGCCTTTCGACGAAGAAGTAGATCCCTTGGCAGCGACAAGAACCTCTTTCCCTTTCCGCGTGCCCATGACTCCCTCCGCCGTAACTAGAGCATTCAACAACTCATTAAGAGTATAGTTGACCTTGCTCATAACGACATTGAGACGGAAGTTCTCATAAGATTTTGGGAGAGTATTGAGGATGATATCGACTTTGGCTTCGCCTTCGATACCCTCTCCTAGCAGATCAAGCCTGTCAAACAAATTTATCATATGCATGACATGATCGTGCACAGAACTACCATCGCTCATCTTACATGCCAAGATTTCTCTCATCATGTTAAAGCGGGCAGATCTTTCGGACTCCCCATAAACCTCAGAGAGATTTAACATGATCGTAGTCGCATCGTCCATGCCCTGATACTGGAGTTGCAAAGTTTGCGACATAGTCATCATAATATAGCACTTGGCCATATTATTTGACTTGTGCCACCTCCTATGCGCCTCACGTTCCGCATCAGTCGACTGATCAGTTAAGGCCGCGGGACGTGGAGTGGTAAGCACAAAACTGTGCTCATCAGCGTCAAGAATATACATTATGTGGCGTTTCCATACGGTATAGTTAGGACCGGTGAGAGGATTGTTTGCTAGAATATTAATTATCGGAGATATAGACATATCTGAAAGTAAACAATTTAAATATGTAAGAATATGAAAGCATATAGTTCGTAACAATAATATTGTAACCTTTTGATAAAACAATATTAATGAAAGCCACGTGGGGTGGACAGTTACACACGAACTCCTCAACCAGACTATTCACCTAGTCATTTAATTTCCATGTCAACTTAACCTTTTGACAAAAGAAATTAATAGTTGGCACCTTAACTAGACCATATCATCATCAAGAAGGGACTCCTTGGGGAGTTGTACATTGTACTTATATGATATCTAAGCAATGACCACATTTTAACCTTGAAAATTAAATTCTCGAAATTGACATACTCACTCGGACCATGCCGCTTTCAATTTAATTTTCTTGGTTATCTTATTTAATTCCATTCTCCAAAGTACTTGTGAAAATTACACAAGTAAGCCACGTGGGGTGGACCGTTACTGTATAACTCCCACTACTTTAATGGATTTAAATATTTTTTATAGAAACCTCTTCTGACAAACTTATGAGAAACAAATACGAAGTAAGCCACGTGGGGTGGACCGTTACTCATATTGCTAAACACTTTGTCTAGAGACCGCATGTGGAGGTCTATATAATATTAAGAATAAAAATTATTTCAAAATAACCACAATCTAACTTTGAAATTAAATTTTCGAATTTGACATACTCACTCGGACCATGCCGCATTCAATTTAATTTCTTAGTTATCTTATTTAATTCCATCCTCTAAAGTACTCGTGAAAATTATACAAGTAAGCCACGTGGGGTGGACCGTTACTGCATAACTCCCACTACTTTAATAGATTTAAATATTTTTATAAAAACCTCATCTGACAAACTTATGAAAGAATAAACATGAAGTAAGCCACGTGGGGTGGACCGTTACTCATATTGCTAATCACTTTGTCTAGAGACCGCTTGTGGAAATCTAAATAATTTTTAATCATCCATAAAATTATTAAGCTTAGTCTTTTTTCTTTCAAAAGGTTTGTACATGCTCAAGCACATAATCATAATCATGCTTTTCTAGAACGCAACATGTAAAACATGCTCGCAGAATTCTAAAACATGCTTAAGAAAATGATAAACCTACTATCATGCTTGTCTAAGCGCAGTTAATAAAACACATTAACAAGCAGAGACGAACAAAAGCAGGTAAAGAGCATAAGGGATTAACACCACGGCATGCAAATAACAGAAAAAAAATAATTAAAATTCTTCGTGACCCATTCGTGGAATCCCAACATCTATTCTATTTTAAATAAAAATAAAATAAAAGGAAAAACCAAAAACTAAAACTCGGCCCGAACACTTTAGGCCCGTCTTTGGAAAAACTAGGGTTTGGGCCCCCTAGGGTTTGAGATACGCAGCTAGGGTTTGGAAACCCTAGCTGCCGCCGCCTCCCTTGGACAGCCGCCTCTCGGCACGCAGCAGCGGCCCGGCGCTCGTAGCAGCCCGGCGCCTGCAGCAGCCCGCCGGTCGGCAGCCTTCCAGCAGCGTCCAGCAGCAGCAGCACTCCTCGACGCCTCCAGTAGCAGCAGCAGCAACGGAGCAGCTCCAGCGCACGGCACCAGCAGCGGCAGCAGTGGCAGCAGCGGCAGCGCGCCACCCGCCGGGCGCGCAGCGAGCAGAGCGCGCTTGCGCGGCCCCGGGCGCGCACTGCCCCTGCCGGCTGCCTCCTTGCCGTCTCGCCCAGCCCACAGCCCGCAGCAACATGACGCGCACGGCATGCACGGCAGCCTGACCAGGCGCGCACGGCACACGGCGCACAAGCGCTCATGCGCGCGCTGCCCTCGTGTGACAGCCCAGGATTGGGAGGAAATAAAATACGATAAATAAAATGGCTTATTATAAAGATGGTTAATGATGACATAGAACGAGTTCATCATATGGAGGAAATCCCCAAGGATCTAAAGAGGTTTAGTTTCACAACCCTGATAACTTAACATTCAAATAGTGCAGCGGAATAGAAATAATGAGTCTGAGCTCAACAGAATTAGATTTAGATGTTATTCAGGAATTCAGCTAGATTAGCTAAGGAGTAGCTAGTCGTCGGGATATGAAACACTCCCCAGCTCAGCACTGTGCGCACCAGCCGCCTAACCTGAAAAATATTTGAAAATAATTTGGGTTGAGTACTAATGTACTCAGTGGCACAAGTTTTCGAAATATTTTATGAAATGATAAGGCAGTTTATCCAATATCAAAATCATGACTTAGAAGGTTTTAAAACGGAATCCCACTTCTAAGCATGACAAAAATATTTTCTTGTCGAGGGCGCCCATGTACGTTCGATTGTTACTCACTTTCTCCCCACATTCACTGATCTCGGGACGCACCTAGTCAGATCCAAAATCTGTTATTGATCTCGGGACGCACCCGGTCGGAATCAATAACCTTAACTGTGCTCCGGATAACCTCCTGTCAAGCACCCACCCTTATAACGTTCTAAATCTGTTAGTGCACGATGGCGATCAACCCATCGAGCCACTAACGCTGTGTACACAATCCTCATTTAGCGTGTTAGGCCAAATGAGAATCTCGATCGATACTTAAGCGAGCCTTAAACAATTACAGAACGCACATGAAAACATTTATATTGGATAAACGGATAATTTTCATGAAATATCAGAGCTTATATAACTCAAGATACATTGTATGTAAAATAAAGCCCACCTCGATGTGGAGATTCAGTGCTTGCTCTTCTTGTAGCTCTAAAGCCCTTGGTTACTCGAACCTACAAGAAATCTATTCTTAAATAGGTCTCGAGGTGTCATCCTAATTTTCTAAGTAAAGTGGGGGAATTTCTAACTATTGATACATTTTGCCCAAATAAGAATTCAATAATATCCTTAAGTGAATCCATAAACTTTAATACATAATTAGTAACTTAATAAATATAATTAATACTAAATCTAAAAATTATTAGTCAATTAAAGAAAATATAAAATCTTATTCATCAAAGAAAAATTAATAATTTTTATTAAAACATTTACAGGCCCAAAGTAACAACTAAAGCCCAAAGAAAAATAATTTAAAGACTTGTTATTATTAATGCAGCCCAGGTATTGTGTTAAGAATGTAGAACCCATTAAAATTAATAAAATCAGCCCATCAACTCAATAAAATCGGCCCATAGAGAAAAAGAAAAGCCCAAATTAAAGTCAAGGAAACCCTAAACAAAGTCAAAAGGAAAAAAAAAGAAATTAAAACAAATGGGTCTCTCTCTCCTCACTCCATCCATCGGCCCTCCCCCTCTTCCTCACCGCCCTCTCTCTCTTCTCCCTGAACCACCGCCGCTTCTCCCTCCAAGATCTGCCGCCGCCGCCCGCTCCATCCTCGGCGAGGATCGCCGGCTCTGAGGCCTCCCTCACTCATCGCCGTCTCCTCCGTCTCTTCCTCCTGGCGCACATCAGGCGGCCGAAGAGCGCCGCCGCCGCCGCCTGCAGCCGCTCCGGCGAGACTCGCCTTCAGCCGCCTCGCGCTACTCTCCCCCTTTGAGTCCTCTGCGGCGGACGGCCGAGGAAGACCGCCGCCGCTGCTGTCGTTTACGCAGCGGGCAGCGCGCCTGGCCTCCGGCCGCCCCACCGCCAGCCACCGGCGTCTCCTCTCACGGCCCAGTCCTTCTCCGTCATCTCTCCCTCTGCATGTGGTGGTCGGCCACTTAGGCGACGTTCCCACCACAGCAGCGCCGCTGTACAGCCGGCTCTCCCTTCTCCCTCGCGGTCGGTCGAGCAATCGGCGCTTTGAAAGTCGCCGTGCTGCCACCGTCCTCGCACCGGCAGAAAGCCCCCTCCTTTCCCTTGACTCTCACACCCCAGACCAAGAGGAAAAGGAAAGAAAGATTGAATCTTGCAGATTTGAGAAGCAAGGTAAGTTCTTGTAGAATGATGGGAATTGGTTCTCGAGGAAGGAAGGGAAAAAGAAGATCGAGTCTTGGTGTTTTGTTGGTACAGATTGTTCTTGAGAAAAAAAAAATTGAATCTTGATGAAGGAAAGCTTGGAACTTGTTGAGTTCCCTGTTGTTTACACAGATTTGTCTCAGTCTTGTCTTCTTCATCATTTTTTTTTTATTAGATTAAGCCATGTACAGAGGTGCAAGATTATTCTAAGACGTCCTTGGTTGTGGTCTAAGAGTTTGAGTTCTAAGTCCAGAATTTTATCAAGTGTAATGGTAAGAAAATGAGAATAGAGAATGAACGAACCTTGTTTCGGATTTGTTTGGTGTGATTGTGTTTTGTTGTTTTGCTGTAACAAAGATGAAAGCAATATATATTTTTAATGAATGAGACAAAAAGAAGGTTGGTGGTTTTGTAACAGAGAGGAATAAGGTATTACCTTGATCAAAATGTGCTGTGAACTTGAGTTCCTGAAGTAGCAATAAAAATAGTGAAGGTTTTCCCTTTTTTTTTTGAATTGAACAGTATGTGTAGTGAAAGTGAGAAGTGAAAGGAGGGAGATGAAGTTACTGCATATTGATAAGAAAAAGAGTGGGAATATTCTGGTGGGGAAAAAGGTGTCAGCACAGTGGGAGGAAGGGTTTGGGCAGATTTGCAAGAAAAGAATTTCTCGGTGGGTGTAAAGATGCAAAGATGCGAGGAAGGGTTTGGGCAGATTTGCAAGAAAAGGATTTCTCGGTGGGTGTAAAGATGCTGGCAGAAATCTGATCTGTGTCAGATTGAAATCATTTTTCTCTCACGCTGTAGTATCTAATTTGGGCTTTAAAAGTGATAAAAAAAAAAGATAAAACTTAAGCCTACAATTGTTTGGGCTTAAGGACATAAATAATTTAATCCTATAACTATATATCACAATTTCATATACATGGGCCTTAGACTCAAAATAATAATAATAGATAAGCTAGGTGATAGGTAAATGATTAAATAAGATAAGGAATATTAGTAATACTATTTCTCACATAAATCGGCAACAGATTTAAATCGCTTGACAATGAAATAAAATAAAAATATTATGAGTATATCTATATCAATTTCCTTGATATAATATAATCGTTAAATAATGGGCGTGTATCAATAGTATACTAATTTTCTATATTTCCTATGAAAAGGTCGGGATATCACACCTCGGCGCCGACAGCCCTTGCCGCACCGCACCGGCACGCCTCCTCACACTGTTCATCCGTCGTTGATTCGTCGTCGTCCTCGTCTCGTTCCTCAGTTTTACAGATTACAACGGAAAAAACAAATACAATTTGAAATCCTAATCTAACCACAGATTTTCTCGCGGTAAAAACGATTACAACGTCAAACGACGTATTCCACGAATCAACAGACCACGAAGAACAACAGCATTAAAAACAACGCACATTATTAATCGTACATAAATTAATAATAGAGCCAAGAAATTAATCATGGGCTCTGATACCAATTGAAGGAATATTAAATTGAATTAACGTTCCGCTTTGCCCGATGATCGTTTCTTGGTTATTATTAATTTATCACACAACGATTAATCTTAAACATGCTCCTATGAATTTAACAGCTGCACATAGGTGTTACGAATTACTTACTTGTGAAGCGGATGCAGAGGTCGTTGATGATCGTGTCGAAAGACTCCAATTCTGATCTTCTCGAATGTATCCCGCTCAGCTTTCACCGTTGGATGGACAACGAGCTATGAAAGTCCCAAGCTAGAAATCACCCTACTTTTCCTGCGCCTCCTTTGCTCTCAAAAACCTTAATAATTATCAGTGTGTGTTTCCTGAGCTGACAGCTGTATTTATAATACAGAATAGGAGAGGGGGCGCCAGTTTTAGAGTAGTAGGCAATTTCTAGCCCTTCTTGGGCTAGGAGACAGTGGGCCAGTCCAGGGACCAGATACAAGGAATAAAGATGAGCCTCAAATAAATTAATTTATCTATGGTCAGCCCAGACCATAATTAATTTATAAATATCAGTTCATTCCACTAGAGAACCGATATTGACTTACCCCTTTATTGCCGGTGTTGAGTCGGGGTGTAAGTACCCCGTATTTTGAGAAGCTAATAGTGCCCTAGCTCGTATTTAAATTGAGTTTTTAAATAGCAGCTAGAGGAATTATGCACGTGGGCGAATAAATGAGATAAGATTTATTTTTAGAGTTTATTAGGAGGCGATATTATTTTCGCGGGCCTTATAAATCCTATTATTTTCGAGAAACCTATCTTCGCCCTATATTTTTAGTTGAAATGTCTATGTGATATTAATATTTTACGTGGTAAAATGTTCACATATGATTTATTGATGCATTGTTATTATGATATTAGTAATATCATAATTGAGATATATTTTCTTGGATATATTCCTACACACTGAATAAGAATTAATTATCCAAGCATTTATATATATATATCTCTCGCTCCCTCTCGATTTCTCTTCCTCTCACGCTCCCTCTCGATCTCTCTTCCTCTCTCTCGATCTCTCTTCCCCTCACTCCCCTCGATCTCTCTTCCTCTCTCTCGATCTCTCTTCCTCTCTCACTCCTCTCGATCTCTCTTCCTCTCTCTCGATCTCTCTTCCCCTCACTCCCCTCGATCTCTCTTCCTCTCTGTCGATCTCTCTTCCCCTCACTCCCCTCGATCTCTCTTCCTCTCTCACTCCTCTCGATCTCTCTTCCTCTCTCTCGATCTCTCTTCCCCTCACTCCCCTCGATCTCTCTTCCTCTCTCTCGATCTCTCTTCCTCTCTCACTCCCCTCGATCTCTCTTCCTTTCTCTCGATCTCTCTTCCTTTCTCACTCTCTCTCCCTCTCTCGGTCTCTACCTCTCCCCCACACTCTTCTCTTTCTCCTCCTTAAATGAGACTCACCTGCACCATTAACCACTCCCCTAAAAGGCTAACCTATCTAGCCAACACAATCCCCATTTTTAAGCTCACACATGCACATGCACAAGCTTCTCTTCCCCCCCCCCCCTTGCTCGATCTCTCTCTTATCATTCTCCTGCACCATTAAGAGGATGACATCCTCACCATTTATTATCCTAGTTATTGCAAGATACACATTAATGAAGCAAATCACACCATCACATCACCTCATCAAAGCAAGCTCTCCTCTTCTCTTTCTCCCCCCTTATTTTCGGCAGCCTCCACTCCTCACTCCACCACACTTCTCTCCTTGTTTCACCATTTTTGGAAAGAGTTAAGGAAGCCAAAAGTGTTCTACCTTCACACTAAAGTCATCAAGTGTGCTCCAATCTTCAAGCATAAGCTCCAAGCATACTACGCATCATCTTCTACTCCACCCCCATTGATCTTGTTGGTAGCAACCTCAATCCTCCTCTTATGTTATGTATATATTTTCATGATGTATAAGCATGTATATTGAAGCATATTGAAGCATGATAGTCCCCTCTCTACTCTTATGATTTTCGAAAATGTTGGTGAAAGAAAGCATATGAACTCCTTCAAACTTTCCACTACTCCTCATATGCTCATACACCTCTACATGTTAGATGCATGAGGAGGGAAGATATATTTCTTGAAAACCCTTAAGTGGGTTATATGTTATGATAAGTGAAGCATGATGAGTTATTAGTGAGAAAATGCATGAGCATGATGGTGAAATTATAGATCTATGATGATATGTATAAATGTTGTTATTTCAACCATTTTGAGAAAACTTCTTACGTTCTGGACTGATGAGTCGACGAGGTTTCCCTCGTCCAAAAATCTTCAAAATTTTACATTGTGTAGATATATGTGTCTTGTAAGCTCTGGTAAAACTTCAAGTCATTTGGACTTCGTTTACTACCTTTTTAAAATATAAAACTTTTACTGCACATTTCCGCCGGAAATCTAGAAGGGCAGTCCCTTGAGTCACACTTTTCAGTGACTTACAAAAATATTCAGCCTCCCATATTTTTATGGTAGAGAGATACATGTGTTATATAGATTCAAGTCAAATTTCAAACCATTTGGCCAACGTTTACTATTTTTCAAAAATCTTAGCTTCCAGTTGTGCAAAACTGCCGAATCTGGTAGACTGTGGGAAAACACCCATATCTCTTAAACCACTTGGATTTTTTCACTCTACTTTTTTTAAATAAAACTAGACTCAGAGAGGTTTTCAACGGTGTAAGTCTCAAATCCAGGAGATTTCTGAGTTAAAACAGTTTATTCTTTAAAGTTGAGGCAGAGCAGAATGGTAAACTGGAAGAGTCCGAAAATTTCTACTTTGAAATTGTTTTGAGGATTTCAAAGTTTTGGTGGAATACTACACCATGTTATGGCATGAAAATGCTACTAGAAAATTTTATATATTTTCCAAAGCTTACATGAATTTTTGAGAATTTACTTACAAGGAAAAAGATTTCAAGTTCATAGGATTATTTTCAAGTCATTTGACTATTGAGATAATTCCTAAATGTATTATGTGGAATGAGTGATTAGTTTGAAGTATGAATGACTATGTGTTTTATTTGAATGCTATTTACCTAGGATTGAGAGTCTTTTAATTGGATAAGATATCCAATTAAATTGGGAGGTCCAATTGGGTAAATAGTAGAGAAGTTATAAGATGAGATTAAGTATTGATGCAAGTATAAGTATTAGATATTAGTTAGATTAAATTCTAACTAGAGTTTATTTTGTCACATGGCAATCTAAACCACGTGCGCCACCAAAGGTTCGAGTGACGGCCGACGTTAGTACGACTCTGAGCGTTACGTCATCGACCCCTGAGACAGGTGGGCTTTATTCTAACTCTATTATGGCTAGCTACCATGATAATGAGTTCAAATGCAAAATCTTATGAAAATGAAGCATGTTGAAGTATTATTGATGAATCTTATGAAAATGAAGCATGTTGAAGCATTATTGATGAGTATTATGAAAATTGTCAACTTGCCATATTTATTATTGATGAGAATGAGATGTGGTATGTTGCCTCTATGAAAGACATGATTATGATCATGATGCAAGATATCGGCCTTTAACTGATTTATATGACAGTAAAGGTTTTGTGCGCAGAGGTGATCGTGATCGGCCGGTCACGGTGATTTGAAGGAGGCCTCCTTCTCTTCACCTAGTATATATATGTTATATGAGTTCTCATAGTTGGCACATACCCTGAATATAATATCTGCAGACTAATGATATTATTATGATGATGCAAATGAGTTTATGACAGAAAAACATGAACAGGTATTTCTAATCTCACAAAACCATGTTGATGCATTGAAAAGGGCAAGATTGACATATAGCTCTAAGAGCAACATTTCAATTATTTCCGGCATGAGTTCACTGAGTGCTTTCTGGTACTCAGCCCTGCATGTATTTCTAAATGTGCAGGTCTGGCTTGGCGCGAGGATGGGTGAAGGCTGTTGGAATTGTCAGTTGGCCGTGTCTTTCCTATGTCTCATATTTATCTTTATATGCTTTGACTCTATAAGAATTTGAACTCCCTGCTATATGTCTTCACACATATAGTAACGCATCTCGCTGCACAACTCTGATGAAACTCCTTATTTAATTCGCTTATGCCCGTAATATCCCATAAGGGAAAATATTGTTCAAACCCTTGCTAAGTCTACAACTGCTTATTTATGTTTTACCCAAGTAAGTAATTATTTTTGGTCTTGAAATCCTTCTTTAAAATGAGTAAAGTTTGCAATTGCTTCCGCTAAAACAAGATGTATTCCTATTTCTTTCACTATTTCTTTTATTAGTCGTACGATACTTGGTATACGCTATCACTGGCTATATCGGGCTGCGACACGGGGCTTGTATTTAGACTTATTAAATCCTCGTATTTAAAATATCTGACATCCATTAATTAATTAGAGCTCTGACAGCTTAAATTAATTAATCTCTTTGTAATCCTTAAGCAGTACCACTCAAACCTTATTATTGCGCCTGAACTTAATCAACCTGCAGGGTTTAACGCAATAAACATTATTGAGCTCCTTAAGGGGATGTCATTATCCTATACGGATACGAGTACTAATACAGATAATCAAATATCATATATTAACCGCTATCACCCAAGTTACAGAGTACTCAAGTTACTATATAACTCTCGCTCATAGTAAATCAAAGTGATAAACGAATCAACATATATATCTGAAATCTTATTAGTATTAAGATCATATAAGTTACTGAGATCTTGATTCTTCACTTAAGTCAGATAGAATAATACATCTCACTGTGGTCCTATCAATACGTTATGACGTACCAGTATAGATAAGTAATTAAGATAAACTACTTCCATCTATACCGCAGCCTAAACCAATAACTTGTCCTAGAGTTATTTCGGCTGTGATTATATTATATATCTCTTAAGGTTATTCCAATTATACGGTCTTCTGTGATCTACAACACACCATATAATCTACTTATATAGAGATAAAGAACATACATATGCAATCATGAACCCAATTAGATAGGAGATTAAATAGTGAACACAGGAATCATTGTATACAAGCATAAAACGTTCTTGCTTTCAGTATACAAATCCAACACACCACTGTACCAGGAAATCCCCAACAAAATTGGGTGATAGAAAGAATGAACATAACAGTATTGGAAAGAATCATATGCATGTTGCTATCATCAGGCCTCTCAAAATCATTTTGGGGGAAGCAGTTGTCACTGCTGCATATCTCATTAATAGGTGCTCATCATCTGCTATCAACCATGAAGTATCTGAAAAAAGGTTGACAGATCGGGCTATAAGCTATCAACACCTCAAAACCTTTGGGTGCCAAGCATATGTTCTTGTGAAACAAGATAAACTAGAGGCTAGAGCAATGAGGTGTGTATTTCTGGGTTACCCTGAGGGAACTAAAGGCTACAAATTATGGTACATTGAGCCTGGAAAAAGAAAGACAATCATAAACAGAGATGTCATTTTTTATGAAGCCAAAATGCCTTATAAGAAAACACCAACTGATAGCTGCAATAGTCAACCAACAGGAAAAAAAATTGCAGGACTCAAGTGGAGGTGAAGCTTGATTAATCTAAAATGGATTCTTCCCAATTTCAAGATTTCTCAGATGGGAAACAAGAGGAAGAACCAGAAGGCAGCCCAATTCAGCCAGATCATCAAGGTCTCAGTCAGTATGTATTTGCAAGAGACAGGCAAAGAAGCGCTATTCAACCCACCATCAGGTTCAGAGATTATAGTGTTGTTGCTTATGATCTGATAGTTGCATCTGAAACTTTGTATTCAGAGCCCAAGAATTTTGTTGAGGCTATTAGGAGCCTGGATAAAGAGAAGTGGATGCAAGCTATGACTGATGAGATTGAATCTCTTATGAAGAATGTCACATGGATTACATGATGCAAGTGGATATTCAAGAGAAAGATAGAAATGGTGTCTATTGAAATACTGAGATTCAAAGCTAGGTTAGTGGCAAAGGGATTTACACAGAAAGAAGGCATTGACTACAATGAGGTATTTCCTCATGTAGTCAAGTATAGTTCTATAAGGATTATGTTAGCAATGGTAGCTCAGTTTGATTTAGAGTTAGAGCGGTTAGATGTTAAAACTGCCTTCCTACATGGAGATTTTGTTGAAACCATTTTTATGGAGCAACCAGAGGGTTTTGTTCTCCCTGAAAACAAGAACAAAGTATGCCTGTTAAAGAAGAGTCTATATGGCTTGAAGCAAAGTAGCAAGCAGTGGTGTTTAAAATTTGACAACCCCGTGAGTAAGATTGGATATACAAGATCTCAACATGATAATTGTGTTTATGTGAAGAATGCAGGTAAAGAGACGGTCTCATTCTTACTCCTTTATGTGGATGATATGCTGGTGGCAAGTAAAAGCAAAAGAGAACAGATATTGAAAAGGGATATTGAATCAAGCTTTGAAATGAAACAGCTTGGTGATGCTAGAAGGATCTTGATATGTAGGGACAGAAAGAATGGAAAGTTGTGGTTAGTTCAAGAAAGTTATGTTCAAAAGGTTGTAAAAAGGTTTAGTATGCATGACAACAAACTTGTCAGCATCCCTCATTTTAGATTAATTGAGCAACAAAAGCCTAAAAATGATGCTGAAAAGGAACAAACGCAGAAGATCCAATATGTTAATGTTGAGGGTAGCATCATGTATACCATTGTCTGCACAAGACCAAATCTGGCCCATGCCATCAGTGTATTAAGCAGATACATGGCAGATCCTGGTTATTGCCATTGGGAAGCCATGAAATGGATCATGAGGTATATGAAGGGAACATCATCAACTGGGATATTGTTTGAGTAGGTCAAAGATTTCAAATGGGATGTTCTTGAAGGTTTTGTGGATTCAAGTTATGCTGCAAACCTGGATAATAGAAGGTCACAAACTGGATATGTATTCCTATTATTTGGTTATGTAGTTTCATGGAAGTCCATCTTGCAAAGTGTGGTGGCTTTTTCCACCACAGAGGCTGAGTACATGGCCATCATTGAAGCTGTGAAAGAATCACTATGGCTTAAAGGTATGAAGAAGGAATTTGGAATACATCAGAAGGCAGTAACAGTCTATTGTGATAGCCAGAGTACTATTCATCTTGTCAAACATAGTGTGTTCCATGAAAGATAATAGAATATCGATGTACAACATCACTTTGTCAAAGATATTGTCAACAAAAGATTAGTGAGAGTGCACAAGATTGGCACTGAAGGTATCCGGCTGATATGCTCACCAGAGTTCTACCATCTAGCAAGTTCAGACACCTGTGTTAGATTGGTTAACTTGGTGTCATTAACTGGTGGGTGATGTTTTGGGTGCCTTATGATGGGGCATTGTTGAGGGAAATGAGTTATTGATCTTATGTTTTGCAATCTTTTGGTCAAGGTGGAGATTGTGGAGAAGATGACTACAAAGCTTGCACGTGGGGGTGTTTTGTTAGCTAGAGAAACTTGAGGGACTATTCTGCAAATATTCCTGAAAGTTGTTATAACAAAGTCGCTACACGCTTTATGCTTAACGGTGTCGTTTTGCTGTGGGCTTTTATGAGTTTGTTAAGGCTCTGTTTCTTCTTCTTCTTCCAGTTAGGTAATTCACTTTACACTGAGAGATATTGTAGAGTGAATCGTGAGAGTTGATGTTTGTAATTTTGAGTTGCGTTTCTTGAGATTGCGAACTAGTAATATTGTAACTCTGGCGAAGCTTCCGGTATCAGTAATAAGATACTCCTAGCCCTTCGCGGACGTAGGTCATCCTTGGGCCGAACCACGTGCATCATCTTTTTCCTTTTTGTTTCTTGTTTGTTTTTCTGTTGTGCCTCAAATTGGATTGTTATAACAATAAAAAATATGGAGTCTATAATATGTATATATTATATAATCAAATAAGCAACCCACACACAAACAGGACCTCTACACCACACAAAGGTAGAAAAATAATTGCACGCTGACGGAAGTCACGGAACCACTACCTACATAAAAGTGAAAAAATTACCCGTACGCAGGTGAGATTGAACCCAAGACCTCTCACAAATGAGAGTCTTTGGTGCCTCAGCTTTGCCACTTAAGTTAGGCCCCATTAGTTTTTGTGATACTATACATAAATTTGAATTTGTAACTCAAATTGTGGTTTAAATTTGAAGATTTGATTTGATATTCTACCAACATTTATATTATTTTGAATATCTAATTTGTTTTTTCCCTATGTTCCTATATATCAATATCCAAATAAGTTTAATTACTAGGAAAAACATTAAATATTAAAATAGTGATGGATTAACGACGAAATTGGTCAATGACTTAATAAACCTTAAAATTAACAATGGTGTTGGGAACTTAATGAAATATCCTAATCCTTGTTTTGATGATACCAAAATTAATAGGTTTCTTTTGTAATAGACTAGAACTGCTCGAACTCAAGTGTTAGAGTTCTTTTTCTAGTATAGTTGCTGTTCTGAAGACTGAAGACTGAAGACTGAAGACTGAAGAACGAAGGACTGAAGACTGAAGTTGCCGACTGAAGCATCAGTCGAAGAATCAGTTTTGACTGATTACTTAACGTGTGCCATGTGGAATCAGCGGACTGATACTAAAGTCAAGTATCAGTTAAACATTCTTCCTCGGACTGAACCTCCAACGTTCAAAAGGAAGCCACACACTCCAGAAGTACAGCCGCATTAAATGCAGAGATCTCAGGATCGTCCTTTCTCTGCAGAGGTCATTCCTCTTTGGTGATTACCTTTTCAGAGATGTCGCATCTCCTGCTCTTCAAGATAACCGTTCTCACCAAACAAGGAACCTCGAAGATTGAAGCCTAAGCCCAAGTTCAAATTACTCTCTAACGGAAGAAATCTTGAAGACCTTCTCCGCCAACGGATCTATTCAAGACTTCTCCTATAAATAGCGCTCGAGGATCACTTCAATCTTCACCGATTCAACGACATAAGCTGAAACTCTGCCAAAATTGTTTCTCAGCTAAAGCCCAGACTCTCCAAAGTTTGAATCGAAGAAGAGAATCCCAAAGCCAAAAATCAGTACTACTGATTACATAAATTCTCTTAGACCTTAGGCAAACCTCGTTTATCCAAAGCCTAGGTCAAACTAACTACAAAGAACTTGTTCTTTGAAGTTTAGTTGGCAAGTTTTCAAACCTCCCTTCAACCGACTGAATCGAGTATTTGTGTTGTAAAGAAGTTCAGATAGGCGTTCTGTCTCCGTGAGATCCTAGTGCCCAGTGCGTGCTAGGAGTGAGAAATCGAACAAGGTGTGTTGGTACTGAAGATTGGATCTTCAGTTGTTTCGGTTGTGTGCACCCGTAAGCACATGTTCAGGTTTGCAGTGCACCAGTAAGCACTTGCCGAGTGAAGTTGTTGGTCTGATCAACCGACCGTGGATATAGGAAGTGTTTTCCGAACCACTTAAAAATTTCTGTGCTATTTACAGCTTTCAGTATAACTTTCTTACTTGTGCTCTTCCTTTCGTAAACTGAAAACTGATTAATTGCAAAGAGAAACTTAAGTCTAACAACGTGCTCAACTCACTGGCTATTGCGAAACAGAAGTTTTCCGCTGCGTGTGTTATCAGTCTGACTGATCTATCTTCTGATAGTCAGTAAGATTTATAACATCTCTGTTTATCAAACTCGACTGAAGCCTTACGTGCACCAGTTAAGTTCTTTTGACTTAACTGATAACTCCTTACTGAAGAGCATTTAGTATCAGTCGTCAACCCTGTTTTAGTCAAAACTCTTTTCAGTAAACAGGTGTATGAGTTTGTGTTTGAAGTTTCATTTGATCTCTTGTAAAGATCGAAAATAGCCTATAGGTGTATCCCCCCCCCCGATACACCTATTCGAGACACTCCGGACCTAACAAATGGAATAGCAACGTAAATATGCAATTGCAATTAGAAATAGAAATTACCCATCATTAAATTGATAACAAAAATTTCATTAAAAATAAGACGTCAAATTAATGATGAAAGTAATCATCATTAATATTAACGATGGAAATTTCTATTGTTAATTAAATTTTTCAAAAATAAAAAAGACGACATATTTATTATGTTGTTAGCTAGACATAAAGTTGGATTTTACATATGAGTTTTGCGTAGTTAATATCGGTTTTTTTTTATTTTTTATTTTTTCACCTGTAGTGGACACTCTAAAAAATTAAAGAATAACTCTAAAAAAAATTAAAGAATAATTCAAAGGGACAAGATAAATAATATTTTAAGTTCTTTAACTAGTTTTTAGTAAAGAGTCCCTCATGGTACAAATTGAGAATGAGACCTTAACTTTTTTTGAGCAGATTTTTTTTTTACCAACTTTTTGTGAGCTGGTTAATTGATTTATTTAATTTATTGACTTCTCAAATAAGGGGCGATGTTAATTTTTAATTTAATAAAAACACCCAGAGAAGTCAGGCGGATCCCTAACCTGTAAATAACTTCAATCAGTATCTTAAACATGATATTGTCCAACAATGACAACAACCCTAGAAATCACAAGAAAAAAAAAAAAAAAAAACAATCAAACAAACATAAAACATACATAGATGTAATCCAAAACTGAGCATATGGAACAACATCAAAAAAGAAACAAATAAAAAATGGCTAACTATCTTTATGAAACCTAAATATAAAGTTAGGATAACCAAGGTGGTCCATCAAACAAAAGTGAACAATGCTTGGGCCTGATGTCTTCTTATCGCCGTATAATCAGCAGATCGATTTCCCTTGCAGTGGATGTGAGTGAAACAGACAAATATTTCGCTACAAGTAAATTCAAACCATGTACAAATATTTAATGGAATTAAATAAATTACCTTAAGGACGCTCAATTCTCGTATCATAAATTAGAAGGGTAATAGAAATTGAATTTGATCCTCAGTTCCATAATTTTTTATGTTTCATCATATCTCGTTATGATCAATTACTCTCTACATCCCATTACAAATGTCTCAATTTGATCCTTAGGTCCATAATTTTCTCACATAAGAAGCTCACATAAGATATGTAGCATAACATTTCTCATATCTATATATATATATATATATATATATATATATATATATATATATATATAGGGAGAAGATCCATAGAGAACTGCAAATAAATAGAGAACGGCGAAGTCGTGAAAAAAGTAACGAATAAGTCTATAATTTCGATGAATAAATCAATGTATCATATAAATAAGATTTTGCCCTGGGTTCGAATCCTAAGAGGGGCGAGATTTTCACTAATTTTACTAAATACACATATTCATTAGTTATGCTGATATGTTCGTTAAATTTATAGATTAATTCGTTGTTCTTCGTTCTTTGTATATATATATATATATATATTGGGTGGAGTTCTATGGAGACCACTTCTTATATAGAGAATGAAGACCAAATCTTGTGCGTCGATCTTGCTTAATCTAACGGTGATCATTCGTCCATTAATTATTATAATTTTTCTATATTTATTTATTTCCCTAATTACAATTAATCAAATCTTTTATTTATGCTCGAATCTCTCCCTTACTGTTCCATCCCTCTCTCCAAACTCACGCTCTCTCTCTCTCTCTCTCTCTCTCTCTCTCTCTCCCACACGTTCGTAGAAAATACTAATGAACATACTAATGTTCATTGATATGTTCGTAGAAAAACAAACGAACATACTAATGTTCACATAGAGAATACTAATGAACGTACTAATGTTCGTTGCTATGTTCGTAGAAAATTTAGTATGTTCGTTTGTTTTTCTATGAACATATCAACTAACATTAGTATGTTCATCAGTATTTTCTACGAACATGTGGGAGAGAGAGAGAGCATGAGTTTGGAGAGAGGGACGGAACAGTGAGGGAGAGATTTGAGCATAAATAAAAGATTTGATTAGTTGTAATTAGGGAAATAAATAAATATGGAAAAATTACAATAATTAATGGACGAATGATCACCGTTAGATTAAGCAAGATCGACACACAAGATTTGGTCTTCATTCTCTATATAAGAAGTGGTCTCCATAGAACTCCACCCTATATATATATATATAGGGTCAGCTGTAATGGAGACCACTTCCCTATATAGACAATAGAGACCAAATCAGAGCCATTGATCTCACCAAAATCAATGAATCGGATTAATCTGAATTCTTCAAGTTTAGGAAATTCCGTCCTCATTTTCCAATTCTGGGAATCAACGAACATTATTATGAACTTACGAACATACTAACTTTCGTCGATGCGTTCGTATAAAAAACAAATGAACATACTAATGTTCGTCGATATGTTCGTATCAAAACAAATGAACATACAAATAAACATACTTATGTTCGTAAGTTCATAATAATGTTCGTTGGTTCCCAGAATTGGAAAATGAGGAATTAACGGGATTTCCTAAACTTTGAAGAATTCGGATGAATCTGATTCATTGATTTTGGTGAGATCAATGGTTCTGATTTGGTCTTCATTCTCTATATAGGGGAGTGGTCTCCATTGAACTCTTCCTTATATATATATATTATCTCTGTCCACCAACTCACTTTATCTACTAATTACACATTTCTTAATCTTTATGCCCAAAAGTAATGAAACATTTGTAATGGGACAGAGGGAGTACTATTTTGAAAATGATTATTGTAAAAATAAAAATTATTATTATATTTATTAGTCCCTCCGTCCCAGCCAAGATGATACATTTCTATTCGGTACGGGATTTAAGGAGTTGTAGATTAGTGTTTTAAGTGTGTAGTATAAAAGTGATAAAGTAGGAGAGCGAAGATAATAAGGGATCGTGATTAATTAGTTATAATTCTGCAATTAAAATTCCTTATTTTTTTCCATATTTAGAAATATAGCATCTTCGTTGGGACGGTCCAAAAATGAATATGTAGCATCTTCATTGGGACGGGGGGAGTATTATTATTATTACTCCCTCCGTCCCAATATTCAAGTCCCCTATTCCTTTTTGAGCCGTCCCATGTAACTAGTCCCCTTTCCTTTTTGGGTACGTTTTAAGGGCAACTAATTTCTAATTAAACATCAATTCCTTTTAATCCCCCCATCCACCTCACACACTATTCGTCTCTCTCTCTCCCTCTACCACCTACCCCCTTCCCCCTCTCTCTCTCCTCTGCGAATCTCGTCTCTGGCGCCTCCACCGCGCCTCCCTCCTCCGCCGTCGGCGACACTCACGGCTATTCGTCGACCTCGTCGCCCTCTCCATCTCAACACCCAATTTCATCCCCACCCTCTGCTCTCTCTCTCTCTCTCTCTAGCCGAGGGAAAGCGACGAAGGTGAAGCTCCTGCTGCCTCGCCGAAAATCGAGCACAGCAGCGGCGATTCGCGGAGAGAGGAACGGCGGTGCGGACGTCAGAAATCGAAGCTTGAGGGGCAGATTTAGGGATCTAGGGTTTCACCGAGATCTAAGCCCTTCCCTCTCTGCAAATCAAGATCTAAGCCCTAAATCCGCTGAGAACTATCGCGCCACCGCCTCCGCCTCTCGCCTCTTCGCCTCTGCCCTCCGGACGCCACCGTTCGAGCCGCCTCCGCCCGCACCGCCTCTACAACCCTCTATTCCACTTCGTGCTATCTCCGCCCGCCACCGCCTCGCCGGAAATTAAGCATCTCCTCTGTTTCTCTCAAAATTGAAAGACTTCTATTTTTTGATTTTTTTTTGTTTTTTTTTTTAAATTTCTGGGTCTCTTTGTTTCTGGTTTCTGCGGTGGGCTCGCCGGTGTTTCACTGTTCCGGCGTTAAGCGCGGTGGCAGTCGGCCAAGGAGCCGGTGTCTCACTGTTCCGACGTTCAGTGCGGTGGCAGCCGGCCAAGGCCAAGAAGAGAGTGTTTTAATTTTTATTTTTAAAGGCATTTAGTTAAACAAGTTAATCAATGTATAAATAACATTAAATAATACACTAAACACATGGGGTCATCTACTTTTACATCTACTTTAACTCTCCTAAATACCCGTGCCCAAAAGAAAGGGGACTTGAATATTGGGACGGAGGGAGTATTATTATTACTCTCTCTATCCCACCGAAAGTGAGTCGTATTCCTTTTTGGGCCGTCCAACGAATGTGAGTCGTTTAAACGTTAGGGAATTTAAAACTCTATTAATAAAAATAATTACACCCTTATTTTTCTTAATCACCCTAACTTCTTAAATTCCTCGTGGTTGGACTCATGGTTGGACCGAGGGAGTACTATTATTATTATCTTAATTAATATTTAGAACTTCAAATTGAAATTTAAATATATTATATATCCTAATTTTGAAATAATTAGTGCTAATAAATAATTATGAATAAAAAAAAATTATAAATTTAATATAAAAATTATTATAAACCGTACTTAGATTTAACTCATCCTAAAATTATAAATTTAATATAAAAATGATTATAAAGCATTACAATTAAAGAAAAAATGTTTAAAAGACCTATAAAAGTTGATAATGGAACATAGAATAGGGTGGCAAAATGATATATACCCATTCTGAAAGACAAAACATAAAAAATACTCACTTTTTATAAAACATATAAATATACCAATTTAGGACATTTTTGCCCTTATGTCGAGCATTAGTGTATTTTGCATTGATGCTCGACTTGTAAACGATAAATGTCGAGCATTAGTGTATTTTCTAAGAGTGCTTGACTACAAATGCTCGATTGCTCGACTCGCAATGGTTGAGCATGTCGAGCATTGGAGTATTTATCACTATTGCTCGACTCACATAACTCGAGCATGTCGAGCATTAATATATTTATAACGCATACGCAATGCTCGATCGACATGCTCGACTAATGCACGTCGAGCATATCGAGCATCAGTGGTAAATACACTAATGCTCGACATGCATTAGTCGAGCATTTCAAGTAAAGTTCGCGATTTCAGCATTTTTTATGAATTAAGTAAGGGTAACTTTGTCCTTTCAAGCTCAAATGGGGGTAGTTTTTATAGTTTTCTTTTATAGTGGGTATTTTTTTATTTATTTTTTTTGTCTTTGATAATGGATAAAAAGAACCATTAACCCTAGAATAGGACATTAAAAGTAGGATAAATGATCCTAAGTTGCAAGCACCATATTTTTGGTTACAGATAACACAAAATTTCGTATTAATATTTTACATAAATTATATCATAAAGTAAACTATAATCTTTAAGCGTTTATGCAAATTGGATCCAATTTTGACAAACGAGTAGTGTGTTTACCTCGTTTTTGGGTGATCTTTGCTTGTGTTTCTGCTGTGCATTCGAGCATGTTTCATGACTTTTTGCTCTATATTTCACGTGCTCGATGATCTTTTTGGATATGCTTTTGATTGTATGCAGGATTCGTGAGTGTCAAGCTTTTTCGGCATCGTTTGGAGCAATTTCCGATGGCAGACTCACGGCCGCCGTCCAGGCGGCGGCCGCAGCCCTACGGCGCGGGCCGTGCTTGTTTTTGAAGGATTCTGCGAAAGGGCCTCACGGCGGCGCCGTGACACGGCGGCCGCCGCCTCCGTTCAAATCCGGCAGTTACGGAAATTCGTATAAAAACCCATTTTTAGGGTTTTACTTGATACCTTCGATCAGAGCAGCCTCCTAGGCGAATTCCACACTTTTTCCATTGTTTTTTTAGAGTTTCTAAACATTTACTTTCGCCTTGAGATTCATTGGAACGCTATTGATGTCATTCAACTTCCGATCGGATTAGATTTCTTGGATTGCTACGTTTTGTAAGAACTCATTTTGATTCTCTTGGTTTATATGAATCCCTTGGTTTGTTTAAATCATTGTTTTATGCTTTTGATGAATGTGATGATTTGAGATTATGCTCGTTGAATCTTAATACTTTACGTGAATCGTTTGATCGTTTTTGATTGCCTTAGGTTTTCTTTCATTGGAGAATGTTAGGGATTCTTTTTATGGAGATTAAGATTTTCTTTGCATTCGAATCTTATGCTTGATTTAGTTTCTTGCCTAGGTAGTATTTAATCTTTGATGTTTACGAGTTTATGATCGTTTGGTCTAGAGTTCGTGATTGAAACCCTAGTTGTTTTTATTAATGTTCAAATGCCAAGTTCTTAGTCTTTATATGTTTTCTGCATTAGTTAAAGTTTCTTGTTTCTTTCTGTTTACGTTTTGGTGATAGAGTGTGAGATAGTGCCAGACCCCATCTTCTGATTAGAGTGTTTAGATTTCTTTTCAGTTCCTTGTGAGTAACACGATTAGAGCCCTGCTAAGTCTTCCTTGTGAGACGACTTGAGTCACCTTACCACCCTAGGACGACCTCGTATAAATTCGAGTCCATCCGTTAGGTGTTTTTGGATGAGTCATAGTGCTTTTTTTTTAGGGAAACGGGAGAGAACTTTATTGATCACAAGTGCATGGTAAATGGAAATGACCCTCCACAACCAAAGGGGGTTCATTCCAAACATGTTGTGACGGTAAATCTCTCGCAATCTTTGCTAGAAAATGAGCAATAGTGTTACGTTCTCTTCTAACATGAAAGAGTTGAAGATCCGGCATCAACAACAGTTCCTTACGGCAAAAGGCAGCCAAGACGCCCACCTCAGAAATGTTCCTTTCACCCGAAACAATCGCCTCGCAAGCACGCTTGCAATCGGACTCCAACCGACCACAGGAAAGACCAAGTTCTTTAAGCCACGACAACGCCTCTTTGATTCCCATAAGCTCGCCTTCTTCCACCCTGTGAAGTCCCTGAAAACGAAGGGATTTACCATTCATGAACTGCCCTTCATGATCACGAATCACAATTCCAATGCTTGTGGCGTTGATGTCAGAGAAGAAAGCAGCGTCCACTCCACAATGAATAGAGCCAGCCGGCAGATGGTGCCACCCTACGCAGGTGACAGCAGGGGGCACCTGGGGGTTCTGTGCTGCTCGCTTCTTCCGCGCTAACAGCCACTCCGCCCCACATTCAACTGCCAGGGAGATAGAGCGACCTGGGGAAGGAAGGGCACCCTTCCAGATGACACCATTTCGATCCTTCCATATTTGCCACATTACCATGCAAACCCTTGCTTTCAACTCCTCATTGCTGCCCCCAATAATCTGGAAGAGGGCCGACATAAAAGAGTCGTTGTTGTCCGTGAGATTATGGATGAACTGCTGTAAGTTGCCTGCATTCCAGCAAGCTTCTACAAACGGGCAAAAGAAAAACGTGTGCCACAGGTTCTCGATGCTAGTCTTACAAGTTTCACATTCTCCACCAACCGCGACACCACGAGATAACAACTGCTCTTTAGAGGGGAGATTATTGCGAGCAGCTCGCCAGAGAAAGTTCCGTACCTTTGGAGGGACTTTGACTTTCCACAGCTTGCTCCAGAGACCGTCAACATTATACATAGTATCAAGGGTGAGTGAGCTCGCCAACTTATAAGTCGTTTTCACAGTATACCTTCCTTTCTCCTCCAAGTGCCACACCAACTTGTCCGGGCTGGGGTTGGACATAAGGGGAATGCCAAGAGCAGATTGGGCATCAGCGTCACCCAAAAGATCATGCAGCAGCTCCGTATCCCAGTTGCCAGTAGTTGGATTCATAAGGTCACAGACGCGGGTTCCATCAAAACCCGGAGGACACATAGCAGAAACTCAAAAGCCATCATCTTTCCGAATCCATGGATCCTCAAAGACTCGGGCTGTCCTCCCATCTCCGATTCTCCATCGAACACCCCTCTTGACTAAATCTTGAGCAGAGATGATGCTACGCCATGTGAAGCTTGGGCTGTGCCCTGCTCGAGCAGTAAGAAAATCGCCATTCGGGAAGTACTTCGCCTTGAGAATCCTGCAGACAAGAGCATCCTGATCCTCCAGAAGTCGCCACCCCATCTTGCCTAACAACGCCAAGTTAAGGAGTTGCAGGCTCCTGAAACCGAGACCTCCCAGCTGCTTGTCAACACATAAGTGATCCCATTTCATCCAATTTATGCCACGTCCATTTCCGCCCTTGTTGCTCCACCAAAAGCTATTCATAAGTCTTTCCATCTCGTCTGTTAAACTGGTAGGTAAGGAGAAGATGCCCATACAATAAGAAGGAATAGCCTGAGCTACGCCTTTGATTAAGATCTCCTTTCCGGCCTTTGACAGTTTCTTATTTTGCCACCCTTGAATCTTATTCCACATACGGTCACGGAGATATTGGAAGATCTCCCTCTTTTTCGACCCACAGGGGAAGGAAGTCCGAGATACCGACCTGTATTCAAAGGAGTAGAGACTCCAAGAGCCGAAGAGGTCTCCAAGCGAGTCACATCATCAGTGTTGCGGCTGAAGAAAATCCCTGATTTTTGGTAGTTGATACCTTGACCCGAGGCTATCTCATAGGCACTTAAAACTCTCTTGAGATTGGCACATTCCCTCGGCGTGGCACGGCAAAAAAAGATGCAATCATCCGCGAACATTAGGTGAGAGACAGCCGGACCCCCGCGGCCCATCTTAATGCCGTGGAGACTGCCGCTAGCAACCTCGTGCCTAACCATAGCCGAGAGACCTTTGGCACATAAAATGAAGAGATAGGGGGAGAGAGGATCCCCTTGCCTAAGTCCTCTCCCCGGGTAGATAGGACCAGCCACCGTACCATTAACCAGAACTTCATAAGAGACGGACCAAACACACAGCCGCATCCACGCGCGCCACTTCTCACAGAAACCGAGGCGGTTGAGAATAGCCTCGAGATAGTTCCAGTCAACACGGTCTTAAGCTTTGCTTATGTCAACTTTGAGAGCAATGCTGCCATGCTTCCCTCTGGTCTTGCGTTTCATAGAATGAATTGCCTCAAAGGCAATGAGGATGTTGTCCTGGATGAGTCTCCTCTCCACAAACACCGACTGAGCTCTGTCGATAAGATCCGGGAGAGCCGCTTTCAGCCTGTTACATAGAACTTTGGACAAGATTTTGTACAGGACATTGCAAAGAGCTATAGGGCGCAAGTCCTTCATGGTGGATGGCGACTCGACTTTTGGAATGAGTGAGATCAATGTATGGTTGAGATTGGGGGGAAACTGCTCACTGTTCAGCCACGAAGTGCAGCAATTGACAATGTCAGGACCAAGCATCCCCCAAAACTTTTGGTAAAATTTTGGGTTAAAACCGTCCGGACCAGGGGCTTTGTCCGGATGCATCTGCATTACAGCAATTTTAAATTCCTCCTCCATGAAAGGTCTAGTGAGATTTTCATTCAACCTCTCATCAGCACACGGCTGGAGCCGATCCAGAACATGATGGAAATTGACATCACTAGTAGAAGCATCAAAAAGATTTTCAAAGTAAGAGATAGCAGTAGTTCGCAGCTCTGCCTCTCCCCCAGTCCAAGTGCTATCCTCACGTTGAAGTTTGATAATTTTGTTTCCTTTCCTTCTCGCCGAAGCCATAGCGTGGAAGAACTTAGTATTTGAGTCGCCATCCTTGAGCCAGTTTTGCTTGGCTCTTTGTTTCCAATGCTCCTCTTCCCGGAGCAAAAGAGAAGCGAGATCTGCCCTGGCTTTCCTCAACTGAGCTATGGAAAATGGATCATCACGGCCTTGCATAGAAGAGATATGCCTCTGGAGCTTAGCTTAGGTATCCCTTTCATGTTTACGGAGGTGAGTAGACCAGATAGATAGATAATCCGAGACCACCGCGAGACGATCGGTGATGTTGATATCATAAAGATTTGTCCAGCAGTCTCTAACCACATTTGGCAAATCGGGTTCCAAGCACCATTTATTCTCAAACCGAAATCTGCGATTAGGTCAATGAGTACCCAGGCCACTGCATTTCAACAGGAATGGTACGTGATCAGACATGGGAGCTGTCAAAGGAGTGAGAGTAGCGTCCGGGAAAAGGTTTTTCCAGTCGGAGTTTTCCATAGCTCTATCAAGGCGTTCTTCCACAAAGTTTGCGGTGCCCAGCCTGTTGGATTTGTATACTGAAAGCAAGAACCTTTTATGCTTGTATACAATGTTTCCTATGTTCACTATTTTAATCTTCTATCTGATTGTGTTCATGATTGCATATGTATGTTCTTTATCTCTATATAAGTAGATTATATGGTGTGTTGTAGATCACAGAAGACCATATAATTGGAATAACCTTAAGAGATATAAAATAATCACAGTCGAAATAACTCTAGGACAGGTTATTGGTTTAGGCTGCAGTATCGATGGAAGTAGTTTGTCTTGACTACTTATCTATACTGGTACGTCATTACGTATTGATAGGACCACAGTGAGATACATTCTTCTATCTGACTTAAGTGAAGAATCAAAGATCTCGGTAACTTATAAGATCTTAATACTAATAAGATTTCAGATATATATGTTGATTCGTTTATCACTTTGATTTACTATGAGTGAGAGTTATATAGTAACTTGAGTACTCTGTATCTTGAGTGATAGCGGTTAATATATGGTATTTGATTATCTGTATTAGTACTCGTATCCGGTGTAGGATAATGACATCCCCTTAAGGAGCTCAATAATGTTTATTGCGCTAAACCCTGCAGGTTGATTATGTTCAGGCGCAATAATAAGTTTTGAGTGGTACTGCTTAAGAATTACAAAGAGATTAATTAATTTAAGAAGTCAGAGCTCTAATTAATTAATGGATGTTGGATATTTTAAATACGAGGATTTAATAAGTCTAAATACAAGCCCCGACTCAACATCGGCAATAAAGGGGTAAGTCAATATTGGTTCTCTAGTGGAATGAACTGATATTTATAAATTAATTATGGTCTGGGCTGACCATGGATAATTAATTTATTTGAGGCCCATCTTTATTCCTTGTATCTGGTCCCTGGACTGGCCCAAAGTCTCCTAGCCCTAGAAGAGCTAGAAATCGCCCCATACACTAATTCTGTGCCCATACGTATTTAATTTTATTTAAATACAGCTGTCAGCTCTCAGAAAAAATACACTGATAAAAATTAGGGTTTTGAGAGCTGTGGGAGGCGAAGGAAACGTGTAGGAGGCTTCTAGATTGGGACTTTCATAGCTCATTGTCTATCCAACGGTGAAAGCTGAGCGGAATACAGTTCAGAAGATCAGAACTGGAGTCTTTCGATACGATCATCAACGACCTCTGCATCCGCTTCTCAAGTAAGTAATTCCTAACACCTATGTGCAGCTGTTGAACTCATAGGAGCATGTTTAAGATTAATCGTTGTATGATAAATTAATAATAACCAAGAAACGATCATCGGGCAAACGGAGCATTAATTCAATTTAATATTCCTTCAATTGGTATCAGAGCCCAGGATTAATTTCTTGGCTCTATTATTAATTTATGTATGATTAATAATGTGCGTTGTTTTTAATGCTGTTGTTCTTCGTGGTCTGTTGATTTGTGGATACGTCGTTTTGACGTTGTAATCGTTTTTCACCACAAGAAAATCTGTGGTTAGATTAGGTTTTTCAAATTGTATTTGTATTTCCTTTGTAATCTGTAAAACTGGGGAACGAGACGAAGACGACGACGAATCAACGACGAAAGGACGGTGTTTGGAGGAGGCGTGCCGGTGCGGTGCGGCAAGGGCAGCGAGCGCACGAGCGCTTGCGCGCCGTGCGCCGCGCGCGCCTGATCGTGCGCCGTGCACGCTGCTGCTGCACGTGTTGCTGCGGGCTCTGGCTGGGTGAGACGGCGAAGAGGCAGCCAGCAGGGGCGGTGCGCGCCCAGGGCCGCGCCTGCGCGCCCAACGGGCGACGGACTGCCGCTACTGTCGCCGTGCGTTGGAGCTGCTGGAGGTGCCGAGGGCTGCGCTGTCGCTGCTGCCGCTGGAGGTCTGCCGACCAGGCTGCTGCTCGCGCTGGAGGCTGGCACGCCGGGCTACTGCGGCGCCGGGCTGCTGCCGAGCGACGGGGCGACTCTCATGGGAGGTCGCGGCGGCAGCTAGGGTTTCCAAACCCTAGCTGCGTATCTCAAACCCTAGGGGGCCCAAACCCTAATTCCAAAGACGGGCCTAAAGTGTTCGGGCCAAGTTTATGTTTTTGGGTTTTTCTTTTCTATTTTTATTTTAATAGATTAGAAGTTGGAATTCCACGAATGGGTCACGAAGAATTTAATTTCTTTAATTCTGTTCTTTGCATGCCGTGGTGTTAATCCCTTATGCTCTTTAACTACTTTTCTTTGTCTTTGCTTGTTAATATGTTTTTGTTAACTGCGCTTAGACAAGCATGATAGTAGGTTTATCGTTTTCTTAAGCATGTTTTAGAATTCTGCGAGCATGTTTTTACATGTTGTGTTCTAGAAGAGCATGTTTAGGATTATGTGCTTGAGCATGAACGAACCTATTGAAAATTAAAAAGACTAAGCTGTTTTAATATTTTTTATGATACTTAAAAATTATTTTAGACCTCCACATGCGGTCTTAAGACAAAGTGATTGAGAATATGGGTAAACGACCACCCTAACGTGGCTTACTTCATATTTAATTTCACAAGTTTGTTAAGTTGAGATTTCTATTAAAAATATTTAAATCCATTTAAGTAGTGGGAGTTATGCGGTAAACGACCACCCTAACGTGGCTTACTCGTATGATTTTCATAAGTACTTTAGAGGATGGATTTTAAATAAGATAACCAAGAGGTTAAATTGAAAGCGGTATGGTCCTAGTGAGTATGCCAATTTCAAGAATTTAATACTCAAAGTTAAATTGTGGTCGCTGCTTAGATATCATTTCAAGTACAATGTACAACTCCCCAACGGAGTCCATTCTTGAATATGATATGGTCTAGTTAAGGTCCAACTATTAATTTCTTTTGTCAAAAGGTCAAGTTGACATGGATGGAAATTAAACGACTAGGTAAATAGTCTAGTTGAGAAATTCATGTGTAAACGACCACCCTAACGTGGCTTACTCGTGAAATTCTTGGGTAGTTGGAGGTTTCATTAATATTGTTTTTTTGTCAAAAGGTTACAATATTATTGTTACGAACTATTTGCTTCATGTTCTTACATGTTTATTTTGTTTACATTCAGATATGTCTATGTCTCCTATCATCTCTATTCTTGCAAACAATCCTCTCACCGGTCCTAACTATACCGAATGGAAACGCCACATAATGTATATTCTTGACGCCGATGAGCACAGTTTTGTGCTTACCACTCCACGTCCCGCGCCCTTAACTGATGAGTCAACTGATGCGGAACGTGAGGCGCATAAAAGGTGGCATAAGTCAAATAATATGGCCAAGTGCTATATTATGATGACTATGTCGCAAACTTTGCAACTCCAGCATCAGGTCATGGATGACGCGGCTGGCATCATGTTGAATCTCTCTGAGGTTTATGGGGAGTCCGAAAGATCTGCCCGCTTTAACATAATGAGAGAAATCTTAGCATGTAAGATGAGCGAGGGCAATTCTGTGCACGATCATGTCATGCATATGATAAATTTGTTTGACAGGCTTGATCTGCTAGGAGGGGGTATCGAAGGCGAAGCCAAAGTCGATATCATCCTCAACACTCTCCCCAAATCCTATGAGAACTTCCGTCTCAATGTCGTTATGAGCAAGGCCAACTATACTCTTAATGAGTTGTTGAATGCTCTAGTTACGACGGAGGGAGTCATGGGAACTAGAAAAGAGGTTCTTGTCGCTGCCAAGGGATCTGCTTCTTCGTCGAAAGGCGGGAAAAAGAAGTGGAAAGGTCCAATCTGCAACTGATCATGTTTGTAACACCTTGCAGGGCTTCAAGCCGACAAGGCAGCTGGAAAGTGATGAGATCACCATCTCCATGGGCAATGCGTCGAAGGTCGCAGCTGTTGCTATTAGAGATTTATCTTTATGTTTTGGTGATGACATTTTAGTTTTGAGAGATATTTTATATGTGCCGGAGTTTCGGTGGAACATAATTTATGTTTCAAAATTGTTTTTGGATGGATATTTTGTTACTTTTGATAGAGGTGTCTCTATCATGAAAAATAACATGACTATTTGTTCTGGAATTTTGAATAACTCTCTCTATACTATTACATGTCCAATTAAAAATTATGTCCATGTTGCATCTATATCACAAATCTGTCCTAATCCGAATAAGAGGAAATATTATTCTCATGAACAATATACGCATGCGTGGCACCTAAGGTTAGGCCACATCAATCTAAATAGGATCCAAAGGCTCGTTACAAATGGAATCTTGAAAGACTTTCAAGCTGTTCCATTTAGAACCTGCGAATCCTGTATAGAAGGAAAGATGACGGCAAGGCCTTTTAAGGCTAAGGGGAATAGGGCCTCGCATGTGTTAGAATTCATTCACTCTGACTTGTGTGGACCGATGTCCACAAAAGCTCGTGGAGGGTATGAGTATTTCGTCTCTTTCATTGACGATTACTCAAGATATGGGTACATTTACCTACTTCAACGTAAGTCTGAATGCTTTGAGAAATTCAAAGAATTCAAGGCAAAAGTGGAGAAGAGATTGGGTAAATCTATCAAGTCATTGCGGTCTGATCGCGGTGGTGAATACCTCGGAAACAAATTCTTGCAATACTTGTCAGATTCTGGGATTACATCCCAATTTACTGCACCGGGTACTCCCTAACAGAACAGTGTAGCGAAGAGAAGAAATAGAACTCTTTTGGAAATGGTACGATCGATGATGAGTTATGCATCGTTGCCTATTTCGTTTTGGGAATATGCCTTAGAAATAGCGGCTTACATTCTGAATCTAGTACCGTCCAAATCTGTGCCTAAGACTCCCATTGAATTATGGTCAGGGCGAAAACCTAGCCTGAGTCATGTGAGGATATGGGGTTGTCCTGCATACGTGCTTGACAAAGAGGCAAAGAAATTGGATCCTAGATGCGAAGTAATGCTGTTTGTAGGATATCCAAAAGAAACGAAAGGTGGTTATTTCTATAATCCTAAGGATCAGAATGTGGTTGTTAGCACCAACGCACGATACTTGGAACAGGATTATATAGATAAACACAAGTCAAAGTCCGAGATTGTCCTTCAAGAAATCGAAGGCAATGGACAGGCGATTCCATCACCCCAGCTAAGTGTGCAAGTGAATGCACCGCAGGATACTGCACAAACCATTGTCACAGCTGTACCACCACCGCTTCGTCGTAGTGGGAGGGTTGTAGTTCAACCCGATAGATTTATGTTCTTGGGAGAATCTTCAGATCTTCTTCCTGTTGATGAACAAAAGGATATCGACCCTGATAACTTTAGACAAGCGATGAAAGATCTAGATGCAGATTCTTGGTACGACGCCATGGTTTCTGAAATAGAATCCATGACTGCTATGGATGTATACGAGAAAACTAAACTACCGGATGGCTTCTTAGCTATAGGTAGTAGGTGGGTATACAAGAGAAAGCGAGATTCGGATGGTGAAGTCACAGCTTTTAAAGCTAGACTGGTGGCGAAAGAATATACCCAGGAACAGGGTATAGATTATGATGAAACCTTTTTGCCGATTGCCATGCTTAAGTCTATCCGAATACTCCTTGCCATAGCAGCCCACATGAACCTTGAGGTTTGGCAAATGGATGTCAAAACCGTTTTTCTAAACGGTTTCCTTGAAGAAGGAAGGGACATCTATATGCAGCAACCCGAAGGGTTTGTGAAAAAGGGCGAAGAGCATCTTGTTTGGAAGCTGAAGAAGTCCATTTATGGACTTAAGCAAGCTTCGAGGTCATGGAACAAGCATTTTGACAAGGTCATTAAATCCTATGGATTTACTCGTTGTGAAAACGAAAGTTGCGTGTACCGTTTAGATGCCAATGGTGATGTGGTTTTCCTTGTACTTTATGTTGATGATATCCTCCTCATTGACAACAATGTTGAGCTATTATCAGACATAAAGAAGTGGTTATTCGAACAGTTTCAAACGAAGGACTTAGGAGATGCAGCGTACATCATGGGGATCAAGGTTGTTCGTGATCGCCAGAAAATGATGTTGAGCTTATCTCAAGCGTCCTACATTGATACTGTGATTGCTCGTTTTAGCATGCAAACTGCCAAGAAAGGCTTGCTACCTTTCAGACATGGCATTCATCTGTCTAAGGACATGTGTCCTAAGACGCCTAGTGAGGTTGAGGAAATGAGGAAGGTACCATATGCTTCCGCCGTAGGTAACCTCATGTATGCAATGCTTTGCACGAGACCTGATATTTGCTATGTCGTTGGCATGGTTGCTAGATATCAGTCGAACCCTGGACCAGGACACTGGACTGCGGTAAAGCATATTCTCAAGTACCTGAAAAGGACTCGAGATTATAGGCTAGTTTACCAATCAGACAGTCTAACTCCTTTGGTTATACCGATTCGGATTTCCAGGCTGACCGGGATGAGAAGAGATCTACCTCTGGCTATGTGTTTACCTTGGGAGGTGGAGCCGTATCATGGCGGAGTGCAAAGTAGAAGTGCATTGCAGACTCCACCATGGAAGCCGAATATGTAGCTGCTAAGGAGGCTGTATGGTTCCGAAACTACCTCTTGGATCTAGGAATGGTGCCTAATTTTCCTAAGAGTATCATAATTTATTGTGATAACTCGGGTGCAGTGGCAAATTCTAAGGAACCTAGGAGCCACAAGGCGACCAAACACATAGAGAGAAAGTACCACATCATACGAGAAATCGTAAGCAGAGGAGATGTGCTAGTTGAGAAGATTGATACATTGGAGAACTTAGCTGACTCTTTCACGAAGAGCTTGCCGCAAAAGACCTACGAGAAGCATGCTCGAGGAATGGGATTGCGGTTAATGCCACCCACTTAGAGAAAACTTTCAGTATAAGTGGGAGAAGAAGTGAAGTGTTTGTTGTAATAGCTAGTATTTAGACACATTGTATATATACTAAAAGTTTGCTTTAGTATAAGTGGGAGATTGTTGGATTTGTATACTGAAAGCAAGAACCTTTTATGCTTGTATACAATGTTTCCTATGTTCACTAGTTTTTATCCTCTATCTGATTGTGTTCATGATTGCATATGTATGTTCTTTATCTCTATATAAGTAGATTATATGGTGTGTTGTAGATCACAGAAGACCATATAATTGGAATAACCTTAAGAGATATAAAATAATCACAGTCGAAATAACTCTAGGACAGGTTATTGGTTTAGGCTGCAGTATCGATGGAAGTAGTTTGTCTTGACTACTTATCTATACTGGTACGTCATTACGTATTGATAGGACCACAGTGAGATACATTCTTCTATCTGACTTAAGTGAAGAATCAAAGATCTCGGAAACTTATAAGATCTTAATACTAATAAGATTTCAGATATATATGTTGATTCGTTTATCACTTTGATTTACTATGAGTGAGAGTTATATAGTAACTTGAGTACTCTGTATCTTGGGTGATAGCGGTTAATATATGATATTTGATTATCTGTATTAGTACTCGTATCCGGTGTAGGATAATGACATCCCCTTAAGGAGCTCAATAATGTTTATTGCGCTAAACCCTGCAGGTTGATTAAGTTCAGGCGCAATAATAAGTTTTGAGTGGTACTGCTTAAGGATTACAAAGAGATTAATTAATTTAAGCAGTCAGAGCTCTAATTAATTAATGGATGTCGGATATTTTAAATACGAGGATTTAATAAGTCTAAATACAAGCCCCGACTCAACACCGACAATAAAGGGGTAAGTCAATATTGGTTCTCTAGTGGAATGAACTGATATTTATAAATTAATTATGGTCTGGGCTGACCATGGATAATTAATTTATTTGAGGCCCATCTTTATTCCTTGTATCTGGTCCCTGGACTGGCCCAAAGTCTCCTAGCCCTAGAAGAGCTAGAATCACCCCATACACTAATTATGTGCCCACGCGTATTTAATTTTATTTAAATACAGCTGTCAGCTCTCAGAAAAAATACACTGATAAAAATTAGGGTTTTGAGAGCTGTGGGAGGCGCAGGAAACGTGTAGGAGGCTTCTAGCTTGGGACTTTCATAGCTCGTTGTCCATCCAACGGTGAAAGCTGAGCGGGATACAGTTCAGAAGATCAGAACTAGAGTCTTTCGATACGATCATCAACGACCTCTGCATTCGCTTCTCAAGTAAGTAATTCCTAACACCTATGTGCAGCTGTTGAACTCATAGGAGCATGTTTAAGATTAATCGTTGTATGATAAATTAATAATAACCAAGAAACGATCATCGGGCAAACGGAGCATTAATTCAATTTAATATTCCTTCACAGTCCCCTCGACCAGGTGTATTGATAGCCTGTAAGAGGGATGTCGGGGATACCGCTATCCAAAATCGCAGCTCTGAATCCCGAAAAAAGCCAAGTTGGGTGTTCAACACGGCCTCTCTTTTCACCGGGGTCGAGTAGATCGTTGAAGTCCCCCATGATCAGCCATGGGAGAGAGCTGATACCCGCCAATTGCCGAATTAAATTCTAGGAGTCCCATCTTCGACTCCTTTCCGGGAAACCATAGAAATCGGTGAGCCGCCAATCACCATTCATGTCCGAAACCTGTACATCAATATGATTTCGGGAATAGCCAAGAACCTTGCAAGTAGAAGAGGATCTCCAGAGTAGACAGAGCCCTCCACTACGTCCCACACAGTCCACCGTTAGACAGCCATCAAACTTAAGGCGCATACGAATGTCTTCCAAGCGTTGTCGATGCGAGATGGTCTCACACAAGAAAATGAAATCGGGCCGATGAACTCTAACGAGTTCGAGAAGAGTGGGAATCGCAAGAGGTTGGCCCAACCCCCTGCAATTCCAGCCTAACGAATTCATTGGGCCCGACCGACTCCGACACCGGAGCCCGCCGATACAAGTTGCTGGTCATCGGAGTTATCCTTGGTAGCCCTTGCAGGAAAACTCTCCGATGAAGTGGGTATGTCACGTCCCATAGAGATGGCACCACGTCTGCGTTTTCTCTCTTCATGGTAGGCCAGAGATGACTCATCAACTGCCATGTCATCATTGGAAATAAATCCATGACTAATGTCCTGTAAAGCCAGACGGTTATGATTTGGAGGGATCTCATGCTTAGAAATCAGGGTATCATTTAACAGCAATGATAAGGGCCGATTTTCTTGGTCTTTCCTTTTCGGGATAGAATATAACGCCTCCGTGGAAACCCTAGCATCCGCCGCCTCCTTGCTAGTGGTTACCCCATCAGCTTCGGATCTCAACCATTTATCGTCGGCAAGAGAAGTGACTCGACGATCCGCCGCTTTGAGCCAAGCACCCCATTCCCGTTTCTTATCCTTTGTCGCTGGATTGAACTTAAGTTCACAGAAGTTCTCAGAGTGTCCGAGCCTTCCACAGAGAAAGCAAAAGACATTTAGTCTTTCATATTTGAAGTTAACCACAAAAGAAGTACCATCCTTATTCTTTATTTTCTTGAAGCGTTTGAGAGGGTCCGAGACACGGATTCCGACCCTAACTCGCATATACTGCCGCCAAACTCCAGAGGAATTCGAGCAATCATATTCCAAGAAAGTTCCAATAAAAAATTACCGAGAAGACGTCCGACTCATTCGGTGAGAAAACCTGCTGGTAGATCATGTATTTGAATCCAGAAAGGAAGGTAATCCAAGGGCACGCTGAGCGGAAATTCCCCACGTTTGAGACGGTGGAGGAGCAGGGGAAAATTTCCAAATGCCCAAGGGCCTCCATCATAAACCCGTTGCAGATCAAGCTCGTGAAAGAATTGAAAAATAAACCTGCCCTGCCCGATGTCCTTCATGAAGACGCCTTTCCCCGGCCGCCACACACTAGCAAGCCGACTCCTCATGAGATTGAAATTGATGGGCTGATCTATGAGAAACCGCCCCACCAGACATAGATCAACTGGAACATTTGAATCGCCGGTAATTGCATCATCAAGCAAGAGTTCGTCATCCTCATTTGACAGGTTAAGCCCAGCCATTCTATCTTCCATCGGAGAACAAATGGTGAGGAGAAATGTGAAAAGGGGAAAACAAGGGTTCTCAACAAGGGAGAAAAACAAGGCTCTCGACTAGGGAGAGAAAAAAACACAAAAGAGTAGTGCTATTCATGCATAATATGTATGTACATAATAGGATATTTTAGTAATTTTATATAATTAGTTATTAAGGCATAATTAATGCAGATTAAGTGAATTGGTATTTTACTCCAATAACCTTAGTCGAGAAATAGGATTAGATTGTCAAAAATGGAAATTTGAAACTCAAAAGTCAAAATTTACATCTTTCCATAATGATTATTTTTTCCATAAATTAATTTAACTAATTAATCTGACTCCCCAATTTTTTATATTTTAACTTAACTAGCATTTGAACAGTTTTATATTTTTTCATATATATAAAAAATAGAAACCAAATTAATTGTCATTTAAAAAATTATAAATATAGTACTATAATTTTTAACTGAATATAGAAAAAAAATCACAATAGTAAAAATTGATATTATGATTACGTAAAAAATAAACAAATAACATAGATAAAAGAAAAAAAATAAAAAAGAATAAAAAAGTAGAATTAATCAAAACAAAAGAGGAGAGATGAGAGAATTTTATTAAATTTTAATCTTTACATTTTAAATCTAATGTTTACATAACATGATTTATCAAATTAATAAAGCTCTTGTCATGACCTTTAATTTGATATGTATATAAAATATTTTATAATTAGCTGAGTTTTCACAATTTTAGAAAATGAATAAAATAGAAAAGTAAGAAGATAAAGAAAACAAATTGAAAAAATATAATTTATAAATAAACTTTTAGTGTTATTTTAATATAAAATTTTCATTCAATTTTAAATTGATTTTCAATTGAAATTTGGCTTTTTAATATATTATAGATTTTGTATTCCATAATTAAAGATATAATTCCAATTTAATTTTATCTTCCAAACGTCTAATTAGATAATATGTAATATTTATCAATTTAAATTCTCATATACCAAACAATATTCATAGTTTGTTATTGACCCAAGATCATACATTAATTAAAATAATTACACTAATTTGACTCTCATGTAATAATATTGATCTATTTGTAATACCAAATATGTTTATGTTGGGTCCCGGGGTGCTACGGAACTGGTGTATGGGGAGGGAGAATACATCGGTAGGCTTTTTAAACCATTTTTGTTTTGTAAACTGAAAGTTGATATCATCTTTTTGCTGAAACTGATGTGTAGTGAAGTTGAAATAAGATCAGTTGAAAACAAAGGTTAAGACTTATTATAATGAATTTTAATTATGATTACTTTAGTTTGGTTTCTTATGGTAACACTAGTAATTAAGAATTTGATTAATTTAGTATGCTTTCATACACCATAGTCTAAAATACTAATATATGTACTATGATGATATATTTACTGAAATTATACTATTTTATTACTATATTCTTTTTTTAATATAAAATTTTATATAATTATATAAATCTAATCGTTTTGTGCACTATGTTCAAAAAAATTGAAATAATTTATAATATAGTACTAAGGTGACATGATTCTCGAAACTATACTCCCTCCGTCCGTCAAAAGTAGACTTTGGTTGGGCACGGGATTTAATAAAATTATTGATGATTTTGATGTAGTGGAGAAAGGGTCCCACCACTTTATGAGATGTGTGGTTGAGATTGAATTTGGGGTGAGTTTTTTTGTAAATAAAGAGTGTTTGTAAGGATAAAAGATTAAAGTGGGTGGTGGGATCATTTCCATAAAAGGAAAGTGGTCTACTTTTGGCGGACGGAGGGAGTACTATTTTCTAACTATAATATTTTATATATTTTAATTTTTATACTATAATTTTATCTTTTTGTGAACTACAAATACACATATTGTTATACCACTTAAAAGGATGTGGTTGAGTGTCAAGCCCTCAGTTTTGATTGTCGGGTACCACAGGCAGCTGGATGCCCCTATTACTCCCTCCGTCCCGCTTCAAATGACCTTAAATTTTTCGGTACGGAGATTAAGAAATATGTGATAAAGGTGTAAAGTGATGATGTGACCATCCAAAAAGTAGTGTTAAATATTTCTAAATTTGAGTTGGGTTATTTGAAGTGGGACAACCCAAAATAGAAATAGGGTCATTTGAAGCGGGACGAAGGGAATATCTTATTATTCTATGCTTTGATTATCGAGTGCCACGGACATTTGGATGCCCCTTATTATCTTACTCCCTCCGTCCCCAAAATAAGTTCCTCTTTGGGGACGGCACGGGTTTTAAGAAAAATGGTAAAGTGTATTGATAGTGAAAAAAAATATGTTATAATTAGTATTGAGAGTGGTGAAAAGGTGAAAAAATGTTATAATTAGTATTGGGAGTGGTGAAAAAGTGAAAAGTAAGAATAAATAAAGTATTATTAGTGGTGGGGTAGTTGTCCAAAAATAGAAAGAAAGAAAGAGGAACTTATTTGGGGGACGTCCCAAAATGGAAAAAGATGAACTTATTTCAGGGACGGAGGGAGTATTATTCTATGCAATATAATGTATAATTATGAAATAATGAGAACATAAAGTAAGGGTTGTCAATAATCAAACAATTATAGTGATCATTAATTTCACATCATTAATTATTTGTTTAATTTTCCTATGATTTTATAATTTTATGCACTATAGTTTAGAATTTTGAAACTAATAATAGCATATGGTACTAGGGTGACATGATTCTCGAGATTATACTATTTTGTATTATATTAAAATTTTTATATCAATTTTCCTATACAATCTTATCATTTTATGTACATAAGTCAATAAGTTTCAAGTAATTTTATAATATAGTATTGGTGTTATAGTGTGTGATAGTTCTCGAAATTATACTATTTTATTTTTATATTTTTTATTTTTAATATCAGTTTACCTAAAATGTTATCACACTAGAGATACATTACTATATCATTGATGGATGGACGTCGGGCCACGGGCCACAAGTGTCGAGGTGGGGCAATAAGTGCCCCATATTATCTTGTTATTTTATGCAGTGTATAATTATAAAATAATTGGATCCTATATGCGACGATAATATTCTCAAAATTATAGTGTTTAATTGTAATTTATCTAAATTTTTTATACAAACTTATGATATTACGTACTACTATTAAACTGCTTAAATGAATCAAATAATTGGTTACCTTCCTAAAATATTTCTAGAATAACAGATTAGCTAATCTTATACATATATAGCCGCCAATTTAGTTTAGGGTTATATTAGTCATGCTCTTAAATAATTAATGATCCAACCATATATAGAAAATAAACTTTAAATTTTAAGGGTATTATGTAGAGAGGATTTTTAAAATGGCCACTTTCATATTGTAAAGATAAAAAATGTCCACTAAAATAAAAAACTTAAAAAATGTCCACTGTTACCAAAATACCCTTCACATTAAAAATTAAAAAAATGTCCACTTTACATCACCTCTTTAAAAAATCCCGCAATTCACAACCAGTGTGAATTCACAACCAATCGAATTCACAACCAGAATTTTTTGTTTGTGAATTCACAACCAGTCGAATTCACAATCAAAATTTAATTCACAACCAGATTTTTTTGGTTGTAAATTCACAACCTAAATTTAATTCACAATAAGAATTTTTTGGTTGTGAATTCAAAATCAGTCGAATTCACAACGAAAATTTAATTCACAGCCAGATTTTTTTGGTTGTGAATTCACAACCAGAATTTATTTTGGTTGTGAATTCAAGCAGCTGTGAATTTGAGTTTTTAAAGTTTGAATTCACAACTGAAATTAGAATTTATTTTGGTTGTGAATTCGAGTTTTAGTTGTGAATTCAAGAATATTAAGTTGTGAATTCATCGAGCTGATTGTGAATTCAAAAACATTAAGTTGTGAATTCATAGATCTAATTGTGAATTTAAAAACATTAAGTTGTGAATTTATAGATGTGATTGTGGATTTAAGAAAATTAAATTGTGAATTCATAAATCTCATAAACACCATTGCAAAACCGCATCTTGAAATAGCTTCAATATCTCATTGAGGACTTCCATCAAACAGGTTGCATTCTATATCATTATGTGAGAAAAAAAAAAACTTTAGTCCAAGGGAATCAAATCTACATCCCATCTAGGAAATTCCCGTCAATTCAGCAGTGAATAAACAAAAAACACAGTAAATAGCACCAGAATTTATTTCAAATGTCGAACAAATATAGCAAAATAGGTTGCGCCGGCGGCGGCTGAGCCACCTGCTGCAAATCATGACCTCAGCTCCTCCAATTTTACTTCCGCCGACTCCGATCTGAGCTCATACGAAGCGGCGTGCCGCTCCGACCCCGACCTCCAAAACTTCGACTCGAAGCTCCAGATCCGCACAAGCCGCGCCATCAACTCCATCTCCGTGGTCCTCGACGTCCGCTCCCTCCCCCTCGACTCCCTCCGCGAAGTCACCGAATACCTCCTCGAGATGAACCAGGAGGTCGTCACAATCATCCTCCAAAACAAGCGCGACATTTGGAAAGACGACGAATTCTCCGATCTCGTCGTCTTCGAGAATTGCCTCCTCACCTTGGATTTCTGCACCACCCTCGATTCGTGCCTCAAACGCGCCGCGCGCATCGAATCCATCGTCAAAGTCGCCCTCCGCAAATTCGACGACGACCGAGCAAATGCGGGGAGGAATTACTCGAGAACTCTGGCAGAATTGAGGAATTTCAGCGCCGCGGAGGAGCCGTTCACGCAGGAGTTCTTCAAGGTCTTCGCTCGCGTCAACGCGAAGTAGGCGTTGATGATGGAGAGGCTGCAGGCGAAGAAGCAAAACCTAGACAGAAAATTGGGGAAATTGCAGGCGTGGAGGAAGGTCTCGACTCCGAGATGGCGGAGGCGACGAGGCGGCTGATTTCCGACGCCGAGAGAGAGATGGAGCAGATCTCGACTCGCTGAGCGGAGGAGCTTCTGGTGGCGCGGATTTTCGACGCCGAGAGAGATGGTGGAGGCGGCGGCGGAGGATGCTACGAGGGAGAGGTGGTGGCGGTAGTGAGATAGAGAGAGAGTGACGTGAAGGTGAAGAGAGAGAGAGGAGAGAGGGGTAGAAGTGAGTGGATATTTTTTATTATTTTAAAGTGAGGGTTATTTCCGTCTTTTCAACCACAAAGTGGACAGTTTTTATCATTTTTATCTTAGTGGACATTTTTTATCTTTACAATATGAAAGTGGACAGTTTTATATATTTGCTCTATTATGTATATACATAATATGTATGCATAGATTAATTGTTGACAAAAATCTTGAACAGATAATAAAACACCAATCAACATTTAATTAGACAGAAAGGTTTCAAAGGAATGAAGTGCAATATAAAACTACCATCAATCAAGCAATCATCAAAGTAAACCATAATAAATAAGATAATAACAATCAGTTTTTTTGCTCCGCTGGTGTTATCTTCTCCTCCTCCACCGTGGCCGCCGGTAGCGGAGGCGTCAGAGCTTCTATCTTCGATTTATCTGTGGCCTCTTTTGGTGCTTCAACCTGTTATATACGGAACAAAATTATTAACTTGCATAAATTTTTTGAAACTGCTATACTAATAAAGATTTCTCATGATGTCAATCTTCTCAAGATGGAAAGATAATTAACACTTTCGCGATATCAACTCGATCCTAATTGATTCTGAAATGAATAATATAAGGGAAACAAATGGTACTAAATTGCTACGTTTTTGGACTACGATACATATTCAATCGCGTCGCTAGATTTGCATATTAGTGAGTTATAAAATTTATATAAGCTCGGTCAAAAAAAAAATTATATAAGCGAGATCAAACAGGTGGCTCCAGATGATAAATCCTAATAAATATTTATCACTAAAATTGAAATTTAAAAAAGTATACTATACACTATCTTTTGGATTAATTAACTCTAATAATTTAATAACTAATTAAAAATTAGAAAATAAATATTAGTGAAACATAATTAACTATCTTAAAATTATTCTAAAATATTATAGATAAAAATTAAGAAAAAATATTACAAACTATCAAAAAATGAAAATGGAACCGAGTAAGATCATGTTAGTTTGATGCTCCTGCAATTTGATGATATCGTGTTTTCTTTTTCAAATAAAACATGAACACATTAAACTACAAGATGCTATTGTTATGTATAATAATATACATGAGAGAGAACAAAACTCCGATCCTACGAGAATCGCTAATCATATATACAACAAGGATTATGTCAAAACACTCACAAAATGGACTACTATTTTGATCAAAGAAAAATGGTTTGGAACTTACTTCTTTTCTATGCATCTGTATACATATATATTCACAACCATCAAATCAAGAGTAAAATATACAAATCAATTTAAACAAACCTTTGCGGCCTTCTTTTGACTGTTATCGTTAGCGCCTTCCGCCTTCTCCACGGCGGTCACGGTGGTCTCTTCTTCGGCGGCGGAGGTTTCCTCCTCACGCGGCTCTGGTGTTGGGGTGTTGGTGGCTTTAGCCCTCATGGCCTTTGGCACGCTGGCGCAGGCGCCCATTTTCGATCTCTACGCCCTCTCTCTCTCTCTCTTCGTAGAAACACAGTAATTTAAGAGAGAAAGATAGTTAATACTAATATGTAACGGCGCTTAATTATACTTATGGTATGGAGACCTATTTTTGAAATAAAGAATTGAAATTAATAAGTCCTAAGTGATCATTATTGACATCATAATCAAAGTTAAACGTACATATCATTGCGTATTTGGGATATGACAGCTTTATACATCCAAAGCATTTTTAATACTTATTAAAAAAGGGAAATTTAATTTTAATTACTTCAAAAATCTCAATCTTTGACCTTTGTTGTAAATTAAATCCAATTAAGTCCCAATCTGTGATTTTGTAGCACATTCAACTCCTTGATTTAATAATATATATATGGTGATCGGAAATATGATTTCAAATCGAGGGACAATGAAGAAAACAAGTGGTTGATTACAGAGCTAGGCATGCGCAGGAGAGGTCGAGATTGTTATGGGATGGCACAAACTTGAGGGATGCGAGAGGAGTGGATCGGAGGTGGGCGAGGCGATGGGTATACACTTGTGGAGTCTCAAGAAACAAATTCCATCATAAATAGATGTACTTGTCCTAACTTTGTTGTCAAAGTTGCTGCGAATAGAATGCCAAAACATTACTTTTATGGGCTTTGTGGAGGATATTCCATGAGTTTGCTGATGAATAAAATTGTTGGATACCGAATTCAATTGAGACGTTCTTGGGACTAATTACAACGTTTTAAAAATTGATTGTAAATTGCAACAAAAATTGAACATTATAATTTTAGAAGCAATTATAAACTAGAGAGAATGTTGAGTTTGCATATGAAGTGAGTGCATCGATCATGCATATTACGTGAGAGTATCAGAATAAAGGCGTGTAGGGGGTGAATCCAACAATCACGGAAGCGACGTCAGAAACGTCTGGATCGATGGGCACTAGCAACCTGAAACCACTAGCAACGTTAGAGCCCTCCGAAGAGCACCGGTGGGGGTGTCGATGGAAGGGCCTCCGACGCTCAAGTCAGTAAACTGATAGAAATAGTAAGCGTAAATAACGTAACGAAATAAATAAATAGTAGTAATAAGTGATGTATCCGGGAGATCGGAATATCCCGGAAGTTGAATGAAAGCTAATGAGCGGTGTGGAATAAGGGCCGACGGACGTCCGGGCTAGCGGGGCGATCGGATCCCTAGCGTGTTGTGAGCGTGGAGGCGGAACAGAAGAGCGGAGAGAGCACCAGATTGAGAGATTGTGAGTATAAGATTGAATGTCAATGACGGCGTCCTCCTTCATTGTGTTAATGAAGTAGTATATATAGGTTATGGGCCTGCGAGGAGGCGACTAGGGTTAGGGTTTGTTGGAATGTTCTTTGAAACCCTAGCGGTTCCGATTTTTTATGAAACGATCTTCCGCGACTTTCGTCTGACCTAGTCACCCATGTTTGACTAGGTTTTCGTAAGCTTATAATCCAGTTTGTATACTTTCGTGTTGAGATATTTACTATGGCGCTGCTGCTAAAGCAGAGGGATCGCGCCACTGCCGGAGCAGAGAGATCATGCCACTGCCAAAGCAGAGGGATCGCGCCTCTGCCAGAGCAGAGGGATCGTGTCGCTGCCAAAGCAGAGGGATCCCGCCTCTGCTAGAGCAGAGGGATCATGTCGCTGCCAGAGCAGAGGGATCGCGCCTCTGCCAGAGCAGAGGGATCATGTCGCTGCCAGTGCAGAGGGATCGCGCCTCTGCCAGAGCAGAGGGATCATTTCACTGATTCCTCTGGCGAGGATTTCGCTGACTCCTCTGGTGAGGACTTCGCTGATTCCTCTGACGAGGATTTCGCTGATTCCTCTGGCGAGGGTTTCGCTGATTCCTCTGGCGAGGGCTTCGCTGATTCCTCTGGCGAGGGTTTCACTGATTCCTCTAGCGAGGACTTCGGTGATTCCTCTGGCGAGGATTTCGCTGACCTCTGGTCAATCGGATTTTATCCACTACAGTTTGTCCCCCACTCCATAGTTGGAATTTTTTCAACTGTGGAGTGCAATTTAACTTGTATAGGGTGCGCATAGTGAGCAGGGCGTTGCCCTTTTCTTTGATTCCCGGCAGTTCGCGTGAAATAGGTGAGCCGGAAAAACGTGGAATTAAATGGTCGGGGTGACATAACACTGGGCGTCCTAGAACCGCGGCACTTTCAAAGGCCCAAAATGTATCCAATGGCGTTGGATGTTACGGTGGTGATGAATCATAAATGAATAGATATAAAATTAATCGGTGAATTGTTGTTGAATCGCGAATTGTACCTAGTGTTTGATTGGAAAGTGATCACTAATTTCTTAGCAACAAATATCGCAACTAACACGATGCAATTGTAGCAAATAATCAGTAACCGAGTATCGTATCCACAGGGACTATCATAACGAATCACTTTAAGTAATCCTAATTAAACTCTAGTAATATTCAGGCAAACGAAAGAAGGAAGGTTTAATTAACTTAAACTAAAACGCAAATAACAATAATTAAAAGATCGTAGGAAAAATCAAATATAAAAGACAACTGATCCTAGGGTAGTAAATTCATTAACTAAATCTACGCAATAAATCTATTAATCCTATATACCAGTTTAATCCAGCTATGATGAGAGATCACTTAATTAATCAATTACTCTCGCTAGAGCAGCAACGATCGTAGATTAGTAAATTATCTATCTCCGTTAGGTTTCAAGAAAATCTACTAACTCCCAAAAGCTCTTAAGAATAGCTCCCTATGATCCACCTATCTCCGCTAGGTCTCAAGGTTAAAATCATATCATACATTCCTGAATCCGCTAAACAGTTATCTCCGCTAGGTCTCAAACCGAATAGCTAAACATGCAAACTATTGGCCAAATAATTCACAAGAAATCAAGCACCAGGAATTATGAATCATAAACTAGAAGGCACAAAGGTATTAACAAATAAATCACATAAATTCAATCAACTATTTACAAACCCTAGAATCAGCTAAACGAAACTAGCCAGACATACTAAAATAAAACAGAAACATAATTAAAAAGAACGCAAAAAAAAAAAAAAAAAAAAAAAATTGGAAAAACTGAATTATATAAAAACTGAATAAGAAAGATTGTAGCAGCTTGAATCTTCAATCTTGATCCAAGCCTTGAAAACTAAAAAGCAATAAAATTCTAAAGCTAGAAAACTGAAAATATGAATGCTCGGGTTCGGGTTCGTGGTGTTCAATAGGTCAAAAGAGGACCTATTTAATAGTTTTCAAATTTTCTTCGGATCACCATGGAAGTTGCCATGCAAAGTAGAATTCTAATGGTAATAGAATCGTGTAAAATAAGGCAACTCTCCAGCTGGATGCATGCTCCGGAAAATACTCCCACTCTTGCCGAATTTGCAGCTCTCGCCAGAGGGATGGATGTCACCAGGGTAACGGGTCGCGCCAGAGAAATGACGATTTCTCTGCTATCGCCAGAGGAATGGGTTGCCAGCGGAATGGCAATTTCTCTGGCCTCGCCAGCGGCGCGGTGATTTCTCTGGCTTCTCGATTCCGCTGTAACGGACTTTTACGATTTCGCTGTAATGGACTTTTCTCCCCTCTGCTCTGACTATTGACTCCTCTTGTGATGACTTCGTTACACTGGCTTCTTGATTTCGCTGACTCCAGAGAAATGGCGATTTCTCTGACTCCAGAGAAATGGTGATTTCTCTGGCGATTAATTTCTCTGACTAGTGATGTCGGTTCCTCTGGCAATTGGTTTCTCTGCTCTGGCAAGTTGACTTCGCTGCTCTGGTCTTTGATTTCTCTGATTCCAGAGGAACGGTGATCTCTCTGACTCCAGAGACCAGAACACCTAGAAAACGCCAAATGCATCCAAAATTCTCCAAAATTGCATTTTTCCATCTCGAAAGCCTAAATCTCCTGCAAAGCATAAAATACACCATAAACGCACCAATTTCCAGAAGATTATCTTAAAATACACACATACAAACCCTTAAAAATATAGCAAATTAAGCATAAATCAACTCCCCCACACTTAGCCTTTTGCTTGTCCTCAAGCAAAATCTATATGAATCCTAGAAAGAGATTGATTTCAACAATGTTCATTTCCATCCAAACATTCACAAAGTCTATTCAAAACTTTACCATCAACACACATCTCTCGGTCATGCAAGTAACTCAAAGTTTATGAAGCAACAAAAGAGTAATGCGAGTAATTCGATCAGACCCAATTCTCCGCTAGAAGTGAATTCCCTAATGTGATCGCCTTTATAATCAATATCACCAATTTTCACACTTTCTGTGCTTGAGATTTCGACAGTTGAGCCATAATTCATGAAATAAAACCATTTGGATGTAATCCAAAGTCTTTTCACGTGGTTTCTCATGCTCATAGTTAGACTAGAGGAGCAGAGACTCAGAGCTATCACATTTCAGAACAGGCCAGATATTTCAGAGCTGACAATATTTAAAGTTGGCAATTCGTCCAACATTTTCACAGATAAGATACGATCGTAGGCAATCACAATGACAACACTCCTTCTAGCATCTACCGGACAAATCACGTTTTACTTACTTACAAAAGTGTTGCAACAAAACTCATAATTCTTTGCACAATCAAGAAACATATATTAAAAGTAAAATAAGAATAACCACCACAAAAACACAAACCCTAAATGCACATCGAAAACCATCTTCTCTTCCACAAATTCATAAAAATTAGCAAGATTCGAGACCAAAAACTAAGCATAGAAAAATCAATTTCGCCCAATTTTGAAAAATATAAGCAACAAAACACCACTCCCCCACACTTAAAGCATGCCATGTCCTCAGGGCATAAAAGAAATACGAAGAGTGTAGAAAACGTCCCTGATTATCGGCAATGAAAAACTGAATCTTCGTGAGAGGCGGTGAAAAGGTGGGTTTGCGGCCTTGGGCAGAGTAAAGAGTGGCTGCGCTGGACAGGTGAAGACCACCAGAAATCTGGCAGAGAAACACCTGCCCCAAACTAAACAAAGAAACAAAGAAAAACAAAACGAAGCAAAATGAAACTGAAAGAAAGGAAAACAAAACAAAGAAAAACAGTTGGGTTACCTCCCAACAAGTGCTTAATTTAACGTCTAGAGCTCGACGATACCTCATGATCTCAATGAACATCAAACACAGCGGGCGTGACAGACCGCTTAACACGAACAGAGGTAGAAGACCCATGCGCATCAGCTGCGTGAAAAATGATGCTTCCATTCGGCACATCTATCATAGCTCTTCCCGTAGCTAAGAATGATCGACCAAGAATCAACGACGGATTTGTATCTTCAGGAATATCGAGGACCAAGAAATCCGTAGGGAAGACTAGCTTGTCAACCTTCACAAAGATGTCTTCAAGATTTCCTCTCGGCTTCACTCTTGATCTATCCGCCATTTGAATCTCCATTGAGGTCGGCTTGAGATCTCCAATTCCCAACCGCTTGAAAACAAAGATGGGCATCACATTGACACTAGCCCCTAAATCACAAAGAGCCTCGGGAAAGACATCTCCTCCAATCTCGCACTTAATGGTGAAGCTACCCGGATCTTTCTTCTTCGAAAGTAGCTTCATTGGCAACTCAGTGCACACAGCTTTCGCCTGCGAGATTTTCTTATCCTCATCCCCCATCTCCTTGGTGTGAACAATTGCCTTTTCTTCTTTATCATTGGCAGAGGAACGGATGTTGGCAGAGAAATGGTTGATTTCTCTGATCTGGCTGTTGAGCACTGAGCTTCGCTTCGCTGCTCTGATATCTTGAGGTTGTGCACGCCGGTCTGATTCTTCAAGTAGCCTCTCTAGCTCATCCACTATACATCTATGCTCTGTCTCCTCGGGATTGACAACTTTTTTCTCATTCTTGCAATGGGAGATCTCCAGCTTGATTTCCTTAGCTTCCTTGCCATCCCGCTGCTCTGGCCGATCCCGCTGCTCTGGCTGATCCCGCTGCTCTGGCCCGCTTCTAAATTGAATTGCGTTACACTTTTTGCTCGGCTTCACAGCACATTGCTCTTCAAGCACCTCCCTCTTCATCAGACTACGGGGGAATGGTGCTTTTGGGATGTACTCTCTAAGTGGAATAGGAGATTTGTATGGTTCCTCACTTGGTTGTTCATGCTCCTTGCTCGTCTCCTCACAGTTTGCCAGGAAAAATTCAATCGCTTCCTCATCATCTGGAGACACAGTGTCATCGAAAATCGCATTGCATTGGTCATTCTGCTTGCCTTCGGTATGTCGAGGCCTGCTCTGCACAACTGCATGGCTAGCCAATTGGCTAACTTGCGTCTTCAAAATCTGTACCTGCTTGGACAGTGCTGAAACATTGTTCCCCATGTTAGCCATACCATTCTCTAGACTAGCCATCCTTGCACCCATGTTATTCTCAAGATTGGCAATCTTGGCACCTACAGTCGTCTCTATACTGGCCATCTTGTTGTCAATAGTAGTTTCAAAACTAGTCATCTGCACCAACAACTGTTGCATCATCTCTTCAAGTGACACCTTCTTAGGCTCATTGACAATCATCCTTGTGGAGCTCCGATCATGTGGCAATTGGTAGTTATTGGAGGCCATCTCCTCTAATTCAAAAGTGTTTGCCTGCATAGCTGACCCCCGTCCACCTCCATCAAATTGCCCAACTTGAGATTGGTACATGTAATCGAGTAGTGAAGGTGGTGGAGGAGGTTGTGCACGTCTGTTGGCCTCTTTAATTTGTCTTTGCTCATCCAGCTGCCTCTGCAGTTTTGCAATCATACGCCACGCAGTGGAATAGCGATTTCTCTGGCCTCGCCAGCGGAGCGGTGATTTCTCTGGCTTCTCGATTTCGCTGTAATGGACTTTTACGATTCCGCTGTAATGGACTTTTCTCCCCTCTGCTCTGACTATTGACTCCTCTGGTGATGACTTCGCTACACTGGCTTCTTGATTTCGCTGACTCCAGAGAAATGGCGATTTCTCTGACTCCAGAGAAATGGTAATTTCTCTGGCGATTAATTTCTCTGACTGGTGATGTCGGTTCCTCTGGCAATTGGTTTCTCTGCTCTGGCGAGTTGACTTCGCTGCTCTGGTCTTTGATTTCTCTGATTCCAGAGGAACGGTGATCTCTCTGACTCCAGAGACCAGAACACCTAGAAAACGCCAAATGCATCCAAAATTCTCCAAAATTGCATTTTTCCATCTCGAAAGCCTAAATCTCCTGCAAAGCATAAAATACACCATAAACACACCAATTTCCAGAAGATTATCTTAAAATACGCACATACAAACCCTTAAAAATATAGCAAATTAAGCATAAATCAGAAAGGTGAGAGAGGATAATTGGATTGTTGAGAGCACGAGAGTAAATTGTTGTAGTGTTGCAAGCAAAGATAGCGTAGGTTTCAGATTACGCGTACATGGCTATTTATAAACCCATGCTGGAGGTAAGATAGTAAATTCGTTGCTAAAACATGCGCCTCGCATGGTCGAAGGCATAAGAGTAAATTTGCCCCTAGGCGGGAGATTTCCTCGCTCTTTTGGTGATCTTTCCGGCGAATGCCGTTTCTCTGACACGAGCCATTCCTCTGGCGAATGCGATTTCTCTGGCAAGAGCCATTTCTCTGGCGAAGGCCATACCTCTGGCAAGAGCCATTTCTCTGGCGAAGGCCATTTCTCTGGCAAGAGCCATTTCTCTGGCGAAGGCCATTTATCTGGCGAGAGTTGTTTCTCTGGCGAAGGCCATTTATCTGGAGAGAGTCGTTTCTCTGGCGAAGGCCATACCTCTGGCGAAGTGAAAATTTTTTAGTTTGGGAGAGGCGCACTTTGCGCTGATGGACGCGATGGGTTTTTACCTCAGGTTCGTGAAACGGGCTTGTGCCTTGTATAAGTAAGTTCTTCCCCCCATTTAGACTTAGTTGTTGAAACTAAAGTCTAAATTTAAGATGTTCGGGGTGGGACGGGCTTGCGTCTTTTAAATGAAGTTTTCTTCCCCCCATTTAGACTTAGTTGTTTAAACTTAAGGCTAAATTCAAGGTGTTCGGGGCGAGATGGGCGTGAGCCTTTGACATAAAAAATTTTATCCCCCCATTTAGACTTAGTTGATAAACTTAAGGCTAAATTCAAGGTGTTCGGGGCGAGATGGGCGTGAGCCTTTGACATAAAAAATTTTATCCCCCCCATTTAGACTTAGTTGATAAACTTAAGGCTAAATTCAAGGTGTTCGGGGCGAGATGGGCGTGAGCCTTTGACATAAAAAATTTTATCCCCCCCATTTAGACTTAGTTGTTTAAACTTAAGGCTAAATGTAATGTATGCGGGGTGAGATGGGCTTGCGCCTTTTGCATTTAAAGTTTTTCCCCCCTGGGTGTGGAGCCATTCCTCTGGCGAGAGTCGTTTCTCTGGCGAAGGCCAGTTTTCTGGCGAAGACCATTTCTCTGGCGAGGGCCATTTCTCTGATGAGGGCCATTTCTCTGGCGAGGGCCATTTCTCTGGCGAGGTGTGGAGGGGGAGGGGGTGGGTGAGGGGAGGGGGCCTGCGCTCCTTAGAGCTGCCTACATACCCATTTAAGGGATCAAGCCCGGATGTAGTTCTGACCTGCATGCAAAGGTCAGTAATTGTAGTAGATGACATGGGTCTCGGAAAACCTTATTGAAATAAAGTGAAATTTGTAGAGTTTAGGGTCAAGCGTGGTACTGCTTGAGATGTAGGGCGTTCCAACTGTTGTTGATTTCACGTCCGTCTGTCGATTGCAATTTGTATGCTCCACGTCCAACCACTTTGGTGATCAGATATGGTCCTTCCCAATTCGGGGCTAATTTACCCACACTTGTTTCCATGGTGTTCTGGAACACTTTTCGCAGCACCCAATCGCTCGGCTTAAATGTGCGAGTGCGGATATGTTTGTTGTAGTGTCTGGCGATGCTTTGTTGGTAGGAAGCTAGTCTGATATTCGCTTTGTTCCGTTTCTCGTCGAGGAGATCTAACTCGTGGCACATGGCTTCTTGATTCCCGTCGTCTGTCGTGAGCTCATGTCTGGCAGTGGGTACTTCGCTTTCTGTTGGGATTACTGCCTCCATTCCATAGGCGAGGGAGAATGGTGTTTCCCCTGTTGATGCTCTTGTAGTTGTTCGGTAGGACCATAGCACGCCTGGTAACTCATCTGCCCATTTGCCTTTGGCCTTCTCTAGTCGTTTCTTCAAGGTGTTTATGATGGTTTTGTTGGAAGATTCCGCTTGCCCGTTGGCTTGGGGGTACCTTGGCGTTGAGAAGCTTAGTTTGATGTTCCAAAACCTGCAAAAATCTTGAAAGTCTGCGCTTATAAATTGGGACCCGTTGTCCGTGACGATCTCCTTGGGCACCCCATACCGGCAGATCACGTTCTTCCATATGAACCCCTTGACTTCTTTGTCACGAACTTGGTGGAAAGACTCTGCTTCTATCCATTTGCTGAAATAATCGGTCACTGCCAACATGTATACCTTCTGCCCGGGTGCGGTGGGCAGTTTGCCTACAATATCCATCCCCCATTTCATGAATGGCCATGGTGAAGTGATAGAGGTCAGGGGCTCCGGGGGCAGGTGTGATATTTGGGCGAATCGTTGACATTTGTCGCACTTTCTAGCATAATCAGTTGCGTCAGTTTTCATGGTGGGCCAGTAGTAACCGCTGGTTAAAGCGCGGTGTGCGAGGCTTGTTCCTCCTGAGTGATTGCCACATTCACCTTCATGTAGCTCGGACAAGACGTATCTTGCTTCTGCAGGGTTAATGCATTTCAAGTATGGACCGGTAAATGAACGTTTATACAGTTTACCTCGGGTGATGCAGAACCGCGCGGCCTGAGCTTTAATTCGGCGTGCTTCATTCCGATCATCTGGGAGTATTTCTCTTTCGAGATATTCCATTATTGGGGTCATCCATGTTTGTCCGACTGATACTGCAGTCACGTGTTCCTCGGCCTCATCTCTTTGTATTGCTGGATATTGAAGGCAAGTGATCGTTATTGTTTTAGGTTGTGCGGTCTGAATTGCTGACCCCAGGTTGGCCAAAGCGTCAGCATGACCATTCTCCCCCCTCGGCACTTGGTTGATGGTGAATTCTTCAAAGCACGATTGGAGCTCTTTCGTCTTGCCCAGGTAAGCCGTCATTTTCGTATCTTTGGCTTGAAATGTACCCTGCATCTGATTAACTACAAGTTGAGAGTCACTAAATACGTTAATGCGTTTTACCCCAATTTCCTTAGCTAGTCCGAGTTCGGCTATCATGGCTTCATACTCAGCCTCATTGTTGGTTGTTTTGAAATCACATCGGATTGACCGCTCAATGTTGTCTCCTCGTGGTGATGAGAGGACGATTCCAAGTCCGCTCCCTCGTACGTTGCTGGATCCGTCGACGTACAGCTTCCAAGTTCCAGTTTGGTCTGGTTCTTCCGTCAGACAGCATAACTCTTTGTCGGCCTGTATAGTAAGGTTAGGTGCAAAGTCAACAACAAATTTGGCTAATACCTGATATTTAAGTGCGGTCCGTGGTTTATATGTCATGTCATATTCACTCAACTCCACTGCCCACTTTGTCAATCGACCGGATAGTTCCGGCTTGTGGAGTATGGCCTTCAAGGGATATGTGGTGGCGACTATGATCGGATGGCATTGGAAGTATGAACGTAACTTTCTCGCTGCATGGACCAGTGCGAGTGCCAGCTTCTCTAGCTGGCTATATCGGGTCTCTGCATCAAGTAGTGACTTGCTCACGTAGTAGATCGGTGACTGCTTTCCCTCTTCCTCTCTGACCAACACGGCGCTGACGGCTGTATCAGAGACGGAGATACACCAACAAAGTCTCGTGATTCTTTGGTTTTGCGAGTAATGGCGGGCTAGTCAAGTACTGCTTGAGTTGCTTTAAGGCTTCCTCGCACTCCTCAGTCCACTCGAACGTTTTTGATTTCCTCAAAGTGTTGAAGAAGAAGTGGCATTTTTTGGACGATCTTGAAATAAAGCGGCTTAAACCGGCTATTCTCCCCGCTAGTTTTTGGACGTCTTTCACGCAGGTGGGGGAAGGGATCCTTTGGATCGACTCGATTTGAGCTGGGTTTGCCTCTATTCCCCGCTGGGTAACCATGTAACCTAGGAACTTTCCTGCATTGACACCAAAAGAACATTTAGTAGGATTTAGCTTCATATTGTATTTTCTAAGAATCTCAAATGTTTCCCTCAAATTGTAGGGGGTGAATCCAACAATCACGGAAGCGACGTCAGTAACGTCTGGATCGATGGGCACTAGCAACCTGAAACCACTAGCAACGTTAGAGCCCTCAGAAGAGCACCGGTGGGGGTGTCGATGGAAGGGCCTCCGACGCTCAAGTCAGTAAACTGATAGAAATAGTAAGCGTAAATAACGTAACGAAATAAATAAATAGTAGTAATAAGTGATGTATCCGGGAGATCGGAATATCTCGGAAGTTGAATGAAAGCTAATGAGCGGTGTGGAATAAAGGACGACGGACGTCCGGGCTAGCGGGGCGATCAGATCCCTAGCGTGTTGTGAGCGTGGAGGCGGAACAGAAGAGCGGAGAGACCACCAGATTGAGAGATTGTGAGTATAAGATTGAATGTCAATGACGGCGTCCCCCTTCATTGTGTTAATGAAGTAGTATATATAGGTTATGGGCCTGCGAGGAGGCGACTAGGGTTAGGGTTTGTTGGAATGTTCTTTGAAACCCTAGCGGTCCTGATTTTTTAGGAAACGATCTTCCGCGACTTTCGTCTGACCTAGTCACCCATGTTTGACTAGGTTTTCGTAAGCTTATAATCCAGTTTGTATACTTTCGTGTTGAGATATTTACTATGGCGTTGCTGCTAAAGCAGAGGGATCGCGCCACTGCCGGAGCAGAGAGATTATGCCGCTGCCAAAGCAGAGGGATCGCGCCTCTGCCAGAGCAGAGGGATCGTGTCACTTCCAAAGCAAAGGGATCCCGCCTCTGCCAGAGCAGAAGGATCATGTCGCTGCCAGAGCAGAGGGATCGCGCCTCTGCCAGAGCAGAGGGATCATGTCGTTGCCAGAGCAGAGGGATCGTGCCTCTGCCAGAGCAGAGGGATCATGTCACTGCCAGAGCAAAGGGATCGCGCCTCTACCAGAGCAGAGGGATCATTTCGCTGATTCCTCTGGCGAGGATTTCGCTGACTCCTCTGGCGAGGACTTCGCTGATTCCTCTGATGAGGATTTCGCTGATTCCTCTGGCGAGGGTTTCGCTGATTCCTCTGACGAGGATTTCGCTGATTCCTCTGGCGAGGACTTCGCTGATTCCTCTGGCGAGGGTTTCGCTGATTCCTCTGGCAAGTTGGATTTTATCCACTACAGTACTTCACTTTCCATTGGGATTACCGCCTCCATCCCATAAGCGAGAGAGAATGGTGTTTCCCCCTGTTGATCGGCCAAGGCGGAGATCCGGGCGTTCACCTTCACTTGGGCAAGTAGTTCCGATTGGGTTGCGCCCGATTGGTTTAGGGCATCGTTCATGTCGTGGGATTCATTTGGAGTACTCATAGTGTGACTTGGGCACGACTTATCGGAATTCCTTGATTGCTAGGGCCCCACGGTGGGCGCCAAATTGTAGGGGGTGAATCCAACAATCACGGAAGCGACGTCAGTAACGTCTGGATCGATGGGCACTAGCAACGTTAGAGCCCTCCGAAGAGCACCTGTGGGGGTGTCGATGGAAGGGCCTCCGACGCTCAAGTCAGTAAACTGATAGAAATAGTAAGCGTAAATAACGTAACGAAATAAATAAATAGTAGTAATAAGTGATGTATCCGGGAGATCGAAATATCCCGGAAGTTGAATGAAAGCTAATGAGCGGTGTGGAATAAGGGACGACGGACGTCCGGGCTAGCGGGGCGATCGGATCCCTAGCGTGTTGTGAGCGTAGAGGCGGAACAGAAGAGCGGAGAGAGCACCAGATTGAGAGATTGTGAGTATAAGATTGAATGTCAATGACGGCGTCCCCCTTCATTGTGTTAATGAAGTAGTATATATAGGTTATGGGCCTGCGAGGAGGCGACTAGGGTTAGGGTTTGTTGGAATGTTCTTTCAAACCCTAGCGGTTCCGAGTTTTTAGGAAACGATCTTCCGCGACTTTCGTCTGACCTAGTCACCCATGTTTGACTAGGTTTTCGTAAGCTTATAATCCAGTTTGTATACTTTCGTGTTGAGATATTTACTATGGCGTTGCTGCTAAAGCAGAGGGATTGCGCCACTACCGGAGCAGAGAGATCATGCCGCTGCCAAAGCAGAGGGATCGCGCCTCTGCCAGAGCAGAGGGATCGTGTCACTTCCAAAGCAGAGGGATCCCGCCTCTGCCAGAGCAGAAGGATCATGTCGCTGCCAGAGCAGAGGGATCGCGCCTCTGCCAGAGCAGAGGGATCATGTCGTTGCCAGAGCAGAGGGATCGTGCCTCTGCCAGAGCAGAGGGATCATGTCGCTGCCAGAGCAAAGGGATCGCGCCTCTACCAGAGCAGAGGGATCATTTCGCTGATTCCTCTAGCGAGGATTTCGCTGACTCCTCTGGCGAGGACTTCGCTGATTCCTCTGATGAGGATTTTGCTGATTCCTCTGGCGAGGGTTTCGTTGATTCCTCTGACGAGGATTTCGCTGATTCCTCTGGCGAGGACTTCGCTGATTCCTCTGGCAAGTTGGATTTTATCCACTACAGTACTTCACTTTCCATTGGGATTACCGCCTCCATCCCATAAGCGAGAGAGAATGGTGTTTCCCCCTGTTGATCGGCCAAGGCGGAGATCCGGGCGTTCACCTTCACTTGGGCAAGTAGTTCCGATTGGGTTGAGCCCGATTGGTTTGGGGCATCGTTCATGTCGTGGGATTCATTTGGAGTACTCATAGTGTGACTTGGGCACGACTTATCGGAATTCCTTGATTGCTAGGGCCCCACGGTGGGCGCCAAATTGTAGGGGGTGAATCCAACAATCACGGAAGCGACGTCAGTATCGTCTGGATCGATGGGCACTAGCAACCTGAAACCACTAGCAACGTTAGAGCCCTCCGAAGAGCACCTGTGGGGGTGTCGATGGAAGGGCCTCCGACGCTCAAGTCAGTAAACTGATAGAAATAGTAAGCGTAAATAACGTAACGAAATAAATAAATAGTAGTAATAAGTGATGTATCCGGGAGATCGGAATATCCCGGAAGTTGAATGAAAGCTAATGAGCGGTGTGGAATAAGGGACGACGGACGTCCGGGCTAGCGGGGCGATCGGATCCCTAGCGTGTTGTGAGCGTAGAGGCGGAACAGAAGAGCGGAGAGAGCACCAGATTGAGAGATTGTGAGTATAAGATTGAATGTCAATGACGGCGTCCCCTTTCATTGTGTTAATGAAGTAGTATATATAGGTTATGGGCCTGCGAGGAGGCGACTAGGGTTAGGGTTTGTTGGAATGTTCTTTCAAACCCTAGCGGTTCCGATTTTTTAGGAAACGATCTTCCGCGACTTTCGTCTGACCTAGTCACCCATGTTTGACTAGGTTTTCGTAAGCTTATAATCCAGTTTGTATACTTTCGTGTTGAGATATTTACTATGGCACTGCTGCTAAAGCAGAGGGATCGCGCCCCTGCCGGAGTAGAGTGATCATGCCGCTGCCAAAGTAGAGGGATCGCGTCTCTGCCAGAGCAGAGGGATCGTGTCGCTGCCAAAGCAGAGGGATCCCGCCTCTGCCAGAGCAGAGGGATCATGTCGCTGCCAGAGCAGAGGGATCGCGCCTCTGCCAGAGCAGAGGGATCATGTCGCTGCCAGAGCAGAGGGATCGCGCCTCTGCCAGAGCAGAGGGATCATGTCGCTGCCAAAGCAAAGGGATCGCGCCTCTGCCAGAGCAGAGGGATCATTTCGCTGATTCCTCTGGCGAGGATTTCGCTGACTCCTCTGGCGAGGACTTCGCTGATTTCTCTGATGAGGATTTCGCTGATTCCACTGGCGAGGGTTTCGCTGATTCCTCTGACGAGGATTTCGCTGATTCCTCTGGCGAGGGTTTCGCTGATTCCTCTGGCAAGTTGGATTTTATCCACTACAGTACTTCACTTTCCATTGGGATTACCGCCTCCATCCCATAAGCGAGAGAGAATGGTGTTTCCCCCTGTTGATCGGCCAAGGCGGAGATCCGGGCGTTCACCTTCACTTGGGCAAGTAGTTCCGATTGGGTTGAGCCCGATTGGTTTGGGGCATCGTTCATGTCGTGGGATTCATTTGGAGTACTCATAGTGTGACTTGGGCACGACTTATCGGAATTCCTTGATTGCTAGGGCCCCACGGTGGGCGCCAAATTGTAGGGGGTGAATCCAACAATCACGGAAGCGACGTCAGTAACGTCTGGATCGATGGGCACTAGCAACCTGAAACCACTAGCAACGTTAGAGCCCTCCGAAGAGCACCTGTGGGGGTGTCGATGGAAGGGCCTCCGACGCTCAAGTCAGTAAACTGATAGAAATAGTAAGCGTAAATAACGTAACGAAATAAATAAATAGTAGTAATAAGTGATGTATCCGGGAGATCGGAATATCCCGGAAGTTGAATGAAAGCTAATGAGCGGTGTGGAATAAGGGACGACGGACGTCCGGGCTAGCGGGGCGATCGGATCCCTAGCGTGTTGTGAGCGTAGAGGCGGAACAGAAGAGCGGAGAGAGCACCAGATTGAGAGATTGTGAGTATAAGATTGAATGTCAATGACGGCGTCCCCTTTCATTGTGTTAATGAAGTAGTATATAGGTTATGGGCCTGCGAGGAGGCGACTAGGGTTAGGGTTTGTTGGAATGTTCTTTCAAACCCTAGCGGTTCCGATTTTTTAGGAAACGATCTTCCGCGACTTTCGTCTGACCTAGTCACCCATGTTTGACTAGGTTTTCGTAAGCTTATAATCCAGTTTGTATACTTTCGTGTTGAGATATTTACTATGGCACTGCTGCTAAAGCAGAGGGATCGCGCCCCTGCCGGAGTAGAGTGATCATGCCGCTGCCAAAGCAGAGGGATCGCGTCTCTGCCAGAGCAGAGGGATCGTGTCGCTGCCAAAGCAGAGGGATCCCGCCTCTGCCAGAGCAGAGGGATCATGTCGCTGCCAGAGCAGAGGGATCGCGCCTCTGCCAGAGCAGAGGGATCATGTCGCTGCCAGAGCAGAGGGATCGCGCCTCTGCCAGAGCAGAGGGATCATGTCGCTGCCAAAGCAAAGGGATCGCGCCTCTGCCAGAGCAGAGGGATCATTTCGCTGATTCCTCTGGCGAGGATTTCGCTGACTCCTCTGGCGAGGACTTCGCTGATTTCTCTGATGAGGATTTCGCTGATTCCACTGGCGAGGGTTTCGCTGATTCCTCTGACGAGGATTTCGCTGATTCCTCTGGCGAGGGTTTCGCTGATTCCTCTGGCGAGGACTTCGCTGATTCCTCTGGCGAGGGTTTCGCTGATTCCTCTGGCGAGGATTTCGCTGACCTCTGGTCAGTCGGATTTTATCCACTACAAGGCGTATTTCCATTGGTTTTACGTTTCTTTCTTGTTTAGCACTCTAGTTAGTTCTCCTAGTCAGCATTTGATAGAATATATATAATGATGGGTTTGTATTTTTCATTTGAAGTTTTGTAACACCCCGCATTTTCGATACCTTATTGTTTTACTATTCTGATAATTAGTGATAAGGAGGGCATTAGGGAGACTTACCGGACTAAAGCTTTAATAACAAACAAATACGTGCCAATGGTCCGCAACATGGTCAAAGGCCAGTTTATTTGGCCTTCTAGGGCCCAGCTATAATTTGACTAATAGTCGTCATGGTCTGGTAAATAGTTGGGAGAGGTCTTTACAGAGCCTTTGCGAACTCGGAATGGAGATTGTTATTCCATGAAGCGAGGGCGACCGGCTTGGTATTGGCAACTCCACTTGGAGAGCAAGAAGGCAAGGCAGGAACTAGATCCCAAACGTGTTACTCTTTTCTTACAGCAAAGAGCCGAGAAAGGAAGCTCCTTTAGGAGGAGTCCCCTGAATATACTGACTTTGTAGACACCTTTTCCAATAAGAGGAGCGACCGGAGGAAGCAGAGAGGGAAGCGGAAGGAAGACGAAGGTCAAGAGAGACTTGCCACTCATGAAACTGCACTTTACTCTGCATTTACTGAGGCTGAGGGAAGTCCCCTAATCTACTGATAATAACTGATAGACTAACACGGGAGGCATTGCCAAGGTTTTGGTGCTTTTTAGGAGCGAAGAGGAAGAAGATCAGAGCTTAGCTAAAGGTTAACTTAACTAGGATAGATGGGCGCCTTTGAATCGAAATCGAGAAGTTCATCCGCTTCTTCACCTTTTGTAAGTTCTAAATAAGAATAGAGCTTAGCAACTCAGCCTCCAGGCGGTTCCCGGAGGGGCTAGTTACATCCCTGGACTAAGAACCTTTAGTTCGTATAAACCTGAGCATAGAGTCCCGGGTGACTCGAGCTTTTTCCTAATATTTGATTGAGAGGTTATAATTGAGAATGGATTATAGTTTTTCCTTCCGGTTGAGGAAGAAGAATTATTTACGTGATGATTTATTTTATTAAGTTTTATGACGATGCCCGATTCATGAGACGATGGATTTATTATCAGCTTTTGATTGACTGAGATGATGAGTTTGAGTTATGAATATTTGATTGTCCTATATGTGACCTATTTGATGAATATATTTGAGATTGAGTAATTTATTAATTTTCTCGGACTTAGTAACGAGAGAGATTGTCTTAATTGATGGATAGTGATATTACTATTCATATTAATTTTTATTCCGGATGGAATTTCTTGGAATTTATTTTTATGAGATTGATGTGATATGATTTATGTGTGCTCTAATTGTGATAATTACTTTTAATTACACAATTAGTTGATGATTGACTTATGATTGATTAGTAAGTGATTTCTCTAATCTATCTTATTACATAAGCTTTACTACATTAATTAGTATAGCTTTAATTTCTCCTATTAATTATAAGTCATTGATTATGCAAGTGGACAAGTGGATTGGTGGACAAGCCACATGCTAGCTTCCTAAGGAAGATTTGAGATTAAAGTGTATTGGATAAGTTTTATACTTTTGATGGCATAGTGAGCAAGTATGAGTGTAGAGATTGAACAAAACAATTCCTCTCTCTCCCTCCCAAATTTTCATCCCCCACCCTCTCTCTCTCTACTCTCTATCTTTTCTCTTCAATTCACCATGAAATAACACTCTAAAGCTTCTAAACACCTAGATCCACCATCACAAATCAAAGAACTAGCTCTAAACCTTTTAAATCTAAGATCAAGAGCAAGATATTTGAGCATCAAGAGCAAGAGCCAAGGTCACCTTCAAACTTCATTCAAATCTTTGAGTAAGTGATAGATTTACTTAGATCTATTTATATTTGAGATGTATATGTGGATTAATGAAGGAAACAAGCAAGAAAACACCTGACTTTCCATTTCCCAATTTTTCGAAAAAAAAGGGTAATTTGCCCTTCAAAAAAATTTCACTTTCTTTTTTTAAATTGAGGTGATTTAAATGTAATTGAGAACCTATTGAGGTGATATCCATGAGTTTTTTTAAAGAGATTAGAAAGGATCTTGAATTTTCAATGAGTTTAGTTTGCTAAAATTTGGGATATGTTTTGATTGGTGATGAGATTTGATGAATTAATGCTTGATTATTATTATTGAGAGTGATAATATGATGAATCATGGATTAGATTGATTGATTGAATTGATTTGTGAAATTTTCATGAGTTAGTTTGATGTAAATTGGGTATAAGTGATTATGTAATTTGCTAATTGATGTCTTATATATGCTATTAAGTGAATCAATTTGATAGATCTAAGGTTTGATTGATGATTTAAGCATGTTTAAAATTTTTCAAAAAGTTTAGTTTACTAAAAATTAGGACTTTTTGATTTATGTGTTAAATGTCTAAATTGATTGAGTTTAAATGATTATAAGCATGACAAAAACATTAATTAAAGATCAATTTGACTAACTGTTAAGTATGTCTATAAATGTTTGAGTTTAGTTCACTAAGAATTGGGTATTCTTGATTAATGAGATAAATGTTGGGATTAATTACTTTTAGCAGCTAATTAGTAAACTAGAATGATGAATTCATGTTCGAATTGATGAATTATGATGAGATGTGAAAGTTTTATGAGTTTAGTTTGCGCGTTTGAAAGAGATCTTGTAAATGAGTTTGAGTTATGAGCTAAGTATGTTTATATGTGGCTTACTGATGATTAATTGAGCCTATATATGCAATATGAGACGAAACGAATCATCCCCTAAGAAACTATGTCTTGACCGAAAATGAGAAGAAAAAGGAGAAGGAGTTTTTTATTTTTCTTGAGTCATATGATCACGTATTTATGCTATTGTGTATTATGTGAGCTTAATGTGAATTTTTGAGAATTTTTTGATAAAGAAATCCAGAGTTTAGTTTGTTAAAAACGACATTAGTTGGAACTACATTCTTGTAAGATTTATTTTTGAGAATTTGATCTAAGATTGTTCTCATATATGTTCTTGGCTTTCTAAATTGAATTTTTGTGAATTTTTCCCCAACTAAAAATATTTTTCCGTTTTTACAAAAAGCTTTCAAAAGTCTTTGTTAATATGTTATTGAACTTGTTTAGTTATTCTATGTGCTTATCTCTATGTGTATGATACAATTGTGTTGGATTATCTATGGTATTAGACCTTGTGTGAATTATGTGTTATGTGTATACTTCATGATGGAATATAGATCTTAACTAAGACATGTGAGATAAGAATAGAACCAGTGATTACTTAGGAAGTCCAATTCCTAGGCAATTGAGATGGTTATGCGAAGTAATGAGACTTGATAGAGTAGTGCTATCAGTAAGAAGGTTACTGATCGATTGATATTTTATTCTATGAACTACCTACACCGTGTACGCTATCTGAAGGCACGAGCGACGGAAGGAAGTGAGGTAAAGCAAGAGCTTAATAAAGAAAGAGTAAGCAGGAGTCCAGGTGGGCTTTCGAACTAAAATGAAATGATGTTTATGAGTTTGATGAATGATTTGAGTTAAAGTTATGTTTAAAACTAATTGACTTGCCAATTTTTGATGATGATGAGCTTGTATGATTACCCTCTACTGATAACACGAATTTGGTCCTGCCGCAAGCGGGATTATGTACACAGATGGTGACCGTGAGCCGTCTATCGGGTCGGCCGATCACGGTGCTTGAGAAGGTGGCCTACTTCTCAGTACCTTTGATGATGAGTAGTGGATGTGGTACATACTATGATTTGTGAAATTTCATGCACAAGTTCTTTTATAGTAAAATCCTTGTGTGTTGCTTGATGTGGCAAGTTCAATTTATAGCTTTAAGAGCAAGCTTTCAATTATTTTCGGCATATGTTCACTGAGTACCTGACACGCACCCGTCGTGCGGTACGATCAAAATACTTGTGTATGCCCTAGACGGACAGTACACGCTCCTATTGCTTGCAACCAAAGAATAGTCTTAGCAGCAAGTATAGGGTCGATCCCACGGAGAGTGAGGAACTACTTTACTCTTCGGGTGCACAAATTGAGTTGTCACGGTCTCAACCTGTTTATCTGCACAAGTAAACTTAAACAAAGATCAAATATAACAAGGGGTAAGGTTTTCGGTTAGGTCATAACTGTTGTCAATATTTATTTCGGTCATAGGCATACTGATGATCCGTCCATGATCCGTATAGACTCAAGGCGTGGCCCAAAGACATTGGGGCGTTTCAAGAGGCTATACTTCACATTTAGGATGGTTGAGTCCATTGCGATCACTTGGTCCGAAGGTCACACATTCCCCGGTCACAAGGCAGTGCTTCACTCCTCCTTAGATAGTAGTCATACCCGTTACTCACCAAGTATGACCCTCACCAACCTTCTCTCCCGAGGTCCCCAACTCCACGCTTTTAGTGACACATGCCTCCTGGACTCAACTATTTCCGGCTTTGTCAGCCGACCAGTCATAGACATGCTACGGCGCCGAGATTGCTTTCCTCGTTTGATAACCATGGCTTTATGCCTCATCACAGTTGATGGATAGTCTCTAGAGAAGCCCAAGACTGAGGAAGGACAGTGTATCCCATCAATCCTTTCCCCACCTTCCGGATCTACAACGCCTTTTGTTGACGCTGCTCAGCTACTCGGTCTTGGGTATACCGATTGTCACGCCCTGGTATACCCTGGCCTTTGCTTGACACGGACAGCATTTTACCGAACGGAGATCACCCGTTAGGCCCCTACCGTCCATGGTTTGGCACAGATCCGTCTGGAACCACGAGACTCAACCGAAAGAACAAATGCCTCACGAATGTTTACATATTGACAACAATTATTTCCACCCCTTAAACCTCACCAAGGGGACTACTCACACATATTGAAAAATGTAAATGCGAAATAAAATAAACACATGAATGAAAGGGAATTCGAAATACTTAATATAAAAATACCTAAGGCAACAACCTTGGCTTTGTTCGTCACAACGGAATTGAAATACGAAAGACAACTAAATTGTTTGGTACGAAAAATATAAAAGAACTAAAAGTAAATTATTTTCTTGGTGAACTAACAAAAGTCTAAGCCTAGAAGAGCACTAAAAACTATGCAAGTAATGAAAAACTCGTGGATCACTCTCCTCTAAAAACTGCCCTCTGCCAGCCACACATGCTGAAGTTTATATAGCAATTCGGTAAACCCTAGCCGGCAGACCAAATCTGGCAGATTATTTCCTTCCATATTTAGCTTGATCCTTGATTTGATTTGATAGATAATGGATATCCAGCGGATTTGGGGTTGACTCCACATTATTCCAGATCCTTCCATTGCTAGAATTCGCCAGAATCTTCCGGGCAATCTCCTCCACACGTCTTTCCATATATAGCTCCAGCTGCTGACTGCTGTTGACGGGAATGGTCATACTAGCTGCTTTCTTCGGTTGGCCTCATACCAGGTGGTACACTTCGAACGTTCCCGCGCCTCGAATGGTTCTGAGGGGTACTTCGTCGAGCTCTCTTCCTGGTTCATATATAGCTCATCTGTGCTGACTGCGACTGCTGTTATGGCCTTACCAACTGCTTCCTTCGGTTTGCCTCACACCAGGTGGTACACATCGGAGGTTCCCGCGCCTCGAATGGTTCTGAGGGGTACTTCGCCGAGCTCTCTTCCTGGTAAGTCTCACTTCTGGAAGTTTGGATAGTTTTGTTCCGGTAATGCCCATTCTGACCATATTTCGTGCATATGCCCTTGACCGAGCCTTCTTCCTCCTGAATACCTGTTTTTTCCCCTAGAGGACTCAAACAAAACAAAAGAAAGAGAAAAATAGGGCCAAATGGGCCAAAAGTCGAAGACGCATCACACCTACACACTTAAACCATACTTGCCCTCAAGTATGCAGATGGATTCACAAAAGACACCGACGAAAAGAGAAGAAAGAAAAGAAATAAAGACTCAAGACACGAAATTGCACAGTTATCAGTTCAGATCAAACATGCATGCATCATCCGTAATGTCATACCGCAAACCATTGAGCAGAAAAATCACATGTAGAGATAGCAGTTTCTCTCACATACTCAAGTGTATGGCTAAGTATATACTCTCATACTATGCTGCATTAGCTCACCTATAGGCTTGATCACGGATTCATAGCAAGTGTTTAAATTGGTATAATTCATCAAAGGGTCTTTTAAAGGTTGTAGTGGGGCATACGGAGTGGAGGTAAGGATTTCTGGATAAGTAGCTTAAAACTTGGTTCCAGTCATACTGACCTATCTTGTTCAGTAATGGCACACCCACTTCATTTTCTTCCTTTATTTTCAGCAGGGATTGATTTAACTTCTTCAATTCAAGCAAATTTATTCTTTCATTTTTGTGCCCATACCTTCCTTTCTCAAGTTATGTTTTTTCACTTAGAGCAATAAATTTCCCTTTTATCTTTTGCATGGTGTGGAAGGCACACCTTTTCATGCATTTCAATTCAAGGGCTTATAAAAGAATTTCATTCGTCTCAAAGTGGTTTAGCAAAGGTTTATCATTTAAAGCTCGAGGAAATAATTCTGGGGCTCTAGATTGAAGAAAATTGCCCTAATCATGTAAGTTATACCAACTAGCTAAAATTCATAAACAAGTTATAGGGTTACCAAGCAGCATAGTCACACAGAAAATAAATGCAATTTTGGCTCAGATCTCACAGGTGGGAGTATTCAGTATGCTCACTACTGCTATCATGTGATCATGCTCATCATACCAACAAACTGGTCAAACCAAATAGCATGCATGAATCACCAATACCAACAACATGTGCAGACAGACTCTAACTCAGGACTCAAAAGAAAAAAACAAAGACTACTAGGGAGTGAAAACTTATTCATGGAGTGTGAGGACTCGGTGGAATGCATCCCGAATATCAAATAAAATTGTCTTGGCATCAGTATAGCGTTGAGATCATGTGTAGCAGCTATGGAGTGGTGGAGAGTGGGCGAATGAATTTCCCGATCCTTCAAAATGAAAAGGTCTTGCCAGTCGGGCAGACCCTGACCAATCATACTGCTGATGCGGTAATCCCTTGACCACCTACTGTATCTCCACCGGCCCCACCTACACACTTTGCTTCGCAAAGTGGGTTTTGATCTTCGATGCATAGGATCCAGCTCAACTCATCTGCATGGTTAGTCCTCCAAGAAACACAAAACACAAAGAAAATAAAAGAAACATGAAACTAAAGCAGTAATGGTCATACCAGCGACCTTATTCTGGGTTGCCTCCCAGTCAGCGCTCTTGTTTATTGTCTTGAGCTCGACGCTGTCCATTCCTTCATGTAAAATAAGGTTCTACGAGAAAACCTTTCTCCATCATCGGTATGCCTGGATCAAAGACTCGCTTTCCAATTTTCTTGCTCACTCCAGCACTACTGTATGCCTTGCTCCATTCCTCATGGTCTTGTTGAATCTTTTGTTCAACTTCATCTTCAGATCGAGATGGTGCAGCCTTATTTTTCGTGGTTTCCTGGCTGAGTTCCTCCAAAAAGTATGATTCCAGCCACTCTTCTTGTTTGGCAGCATCAGTAAGATCTTTCAGCAGTTCCTTCTCCGGTATGACCGCCACCACAGACTCTGACTTTCTTGCCTTTTCCATTCTTGCTTTCTTCTCCAAATGGCTGGCGTTTTGGGTTAGTGGCCGTTTTTGATTATTTGCTTTCTCCAAGATATTCGGCCAAGGTGGTGCGATAGTTGGCAGTTTCTGGGTAATCTCCTCTATATGGGCGTCTCTGACAGATTCTTCAGATGCCGGTATGCCTTTTCTGGTTGATTTAACTGCAGTGCCTGGCGTCTTGGGCATACTGACATGCCGATTTTCTGAATTATTCTCTTCTTGCAGTGTTGCTCCATCAGCTTCTTCGGTCAGACCGATCCCGGCCTTTGTTTCAGACTCGAAGAGTTCAACATCCTTGGCGATAGCTTCCATTAACTCCTTCCAAGTTGGTTCTTTTTGTGGTTCTGGTTGGGACAGGGGTGTCTGCGGTATGCCCTGTACTGGAAGCAGTTGTTGATTCTTCCATTCTCCATATCTCCATTGGGAACTTGGATCTTCACTCCATTCAACGTTGTAAGAGTGAGAGAATGGATCATACTTCTCGTGCTGGTCATCATTTTCTCCCATAGCAACATCTTCAATTGGTCCACCCCCTTGGGAGAGAGGGTATCCATCAGTCTGATGCTCAGTCATGTGGTCTGGGCCACACTGACGAACATTCTCCGGTGTGATCAAGACTGCTACGAGTTGTTTGAGCTCCATGATCTCCTTCTTCAACTCGTTGAGGTTGCCATTCTCCACATTCTTTGGTACTTCCAGATTGCATTCATATGCTCCCAACTCCGTGGCCATACATTCAATGACTTGCAAAACATCTTTGGGCGTTTTGTCAAACATCGAACCTCCACATGCCGCAATAACGAGTTTTCTCTCGTACTTCTTGAGTCCCGTTATGAAGTGCTCCACCAAATTATATTCAGGAATTTGATGGTGTGGGCATTCTTCCAATAACCCTTTGAATCGGCTCCAATACTCGTTCAATGATTCGAGCTCTCCTTGTTTGATGTTCTGTATGGTCCGCCTCATACTGAAGACTTTTGCTGCTGAGTAATACCTCTCCAGGAACTTTTGTTGCATCTCAGCCCATGTGGTCACACTGCCAGCGGTCAAGCTATAGTACCATTTCCTTGCACTACCTTGTAGTGTGAAAGGAAACAAGAGCAACCTGATGTATTCTCCCATGGACGCCTGGTTATCCTCCGTAGAGCATATCATCTCGAAGTCTCGGAGATGTGTGATTGGATCATCTTCAAGCAAGCCATGGAATTTGGACATGAGTTGGATCAGGTCTATCTTCAGCTCATACCGGCCTTCGATGGTCGGTAAGGTTATACCGCTGGGCTTCAGGTTCAGGTCAGCCGGGAACGCCAGCTGACGCATGGTCTGCGGGGCAGCAGTTGCCATCCCGCGTCTCGCCGTACCGCGTCTCACAGTAAGCGGAAGATGAAAAGTGAAGAGTAAAATTGTTGCGCGTCACTCCCCGGCAACGGCGCCAATTTTGACACGCACCCGTCGTGCGGTACGATCAAAATACTTGTGTATGCCCTAGACGGACAGTACACGCTCCTATTGCTTGCAACCAAAGAATAGTCTTAGCAGCAAGTATAGGGTCGATCCCACGGAGAGTGAGGAACTACTTTACTCTTCGGGTGCACAAATTGAGTTGTCACGGTCTCAACCTGTTTATCTGCACAAGTAAACTTAAACAAAGATCAAATATAACAAGGGGTAAGGTTTTCGGTTAGGTCATAACTGTTGTCAATATTTATTTCGGTCATAGGCATACTGATGATCCGTCCATGATCCGTATAGACTCAAGGCGTGGCCCAAAGACATTGGGGCGTTTCAAGAGGCTATACTTCACATTTAGGATGGTTGAGTCCATTGCGATCACTTGGTCCGAAGGTCACACATTCCCCGGTCACAAGGCAGTGCTTCACTCCTCCTTAGATAGTAGTCATACCCGTTACTCACCAAGTATGACCCTCACCAACCTTCTCTCCCGAGGTCCCCAACTCCACGCTTTTACTGACACATGCCTCCTGGACTCAACTATTTCCGGCTTTGTCAGCCGACCAGTCATAGACATGCTACGGCGCCGAGATTGCTTTCCTCGTTTGATAACCATGGCTTTATGCCTCATCACAGTTGATGGATAGTCTCTAGAGAAGCCCAAGACTGAGGAAGGACAGTGTATCCCATCAATCCTTTCCCCACCTTCCGGATCTACAACGCCTTTTGTTGACGCTGCTCAGCTACTCGGTCTTGGGTATACCGATTGTCACGCCCTGGTATACCCTGGCCTTTGCTTGACACGGACAGCATTTTACCGAACGGAGATCACCCGTTAGGCCCCTACCGTCCATGGTTTGGCACAGATCCGTCTGGAACCACGAGACTCAACCGAAAGAACAAATGCCTCACGAATGTTTACATATTGACAACAATTATTTCCACCCCTTAAACCTCACCAAGGGGACTACTCACACATATTGAAAAATGTAAATGCGAAATAAAATAAACACATGAATGAAAGGGAATTCGAAATACTTAATATAAAAATACCTAAGGCAACAACCTTGGCTTTGTTCGTCACAACGGAATTGAAATACGAAAGACAACTAAATTGTTTGGTACGAAAAATATAAAAGAACTAAAAGTAAATTATTTTCTTGGTGAACTAACAAAAGTCTAAGCCTAGAAGAGCACTAAAAACTATGCAAGTAATGAAAAACTCGTGGATCACTCTCCTCTAAAAACTGCCCTCTGCCAGCCACACATGCTGAAGTTTATATAGCAATTCGGTAAACCCTAGCCGGCAGACCAAATCTGGCAGATTATTTCCTTCCATATTTAGCTTGATCCTTGATTTGATTTGATAGATAATGGATATCCAGCGGATTTGGGGTTGACTCCACATTATTCCAGATCCTTCCATTGCTAGAATTCGCCAGAATCTTCCGGGCAATCTCCTCCACACGTCTTTCCATATATAGCTCCAGCTGCTGACTGCTGTTGACGGGAATGGTCATACTAGCTGCTTTCTTCGGTTGGCCTCATACCAGGTGGTACACTTCGAACGTTCCCGCGCCTCGAATGGTTCTGAGGGGTACTTCGTCGAGCTCTCTTCCTGGTTCATATATAGCTCATCTGTGCTGACTGCGACTGCTGTTATGGCCTTACCAACTGCTTCCTTCGGTTTGCCTCACACCAGGTGGTACACATCGGAAGGTTCCCGCGCCTCGAATGGTTCTGAGGGGTACTTCGCCGAGCTCTCTTCCTGGTAAGTCTCACTTCTGGAAGTTTGGATAGTTTTGTTCCGGTAATGCCCATTCTGACCATATTTCGTGCATATGCCCTTGACCGAGCCTTCTTCCTCCTGAATACCTGTTTTTTCCCCTAGAGGACTCAAACAAAACAAAAGAAAGAGAAAAATAGGGCCAAATGGGCCAAAAGTCGAAGACGCATCACACCTACACACTTAAACCATACTTGCCCTCAAGTATGCAGATGGATTCACAAAAGACACCGACGAAAAGAGAAGAAAGAAAAGAAATAAAGACTCAAGACACGAAATTGCACAGTTATCAGTTCAGATCAAACATGCATGCATCATCCGTAATGTCATACCGCAAACCATTGAGCAGAAAAATCACATGTAGAGATAGCAGTTTCTCTCACATACTCAAGTGTATGGCTAAGTATATACTCTCATACTATGCTGCATTAGCTCACCTATAGGCTTGATCACGGATTCATAGCAAGTGTTTAAATTGGTATAATTCATCAAAGGGTCTTTTAAAGGTTGTAGTGGGGCATACGGAGTGGAGGTAAGGATTTCTGGATAAGTAGCTTAAAACTTGGTTCCAGTCATACTGACCTATCTTGTTCAGTAATGGCACACCCACTTCATTTTCTTCCTTTATTTTCAGCAGGGATTGATTTAACTTCTTCAATTCAAGCAAATTTATTCTTTCATTTTTGTGCCCATACCTTCCTTTCTCAAGTTATGTTTTTTCACTTAGAGCAATAAATTTCCCTTTTATCTTTTGCATGGTGTGGAAGGCACACCTTTTCATGCATTTCAATTCAAGGGCTTATAAAAGAATTTCATTCGTCTCAAAGTGGTTTAGCAAAGGTTTATCATTTAAAGCTCGAGGAAATAATTCTGGGGCTCTAGATTGAAGAAAATTGCCCTAATCATGTAAGTTATACCAACTAGCTAAAATTCATAAACAAGTTATAGGGTTACCAAGCAGCATAGTCACACAGAAAATAAATGCAATTTTGGCTCAGATCTCACAGGTGGGAGTATTCAGTATGCTCACTACTACTATCATGTGATCATGCTCATCATACCAACAAACTAGTCAAACCAAATAGCATGCATGAATCACCAATACCAACAACATGTGCAGACAGACTCTAACTCAGGACTCAAAAGAAAAAAACAAAGACTACTAGGGAGTGAAAACTTATTCATGGAGTGTGAGGACTCGGTGGAATGCATCCCGAATATCAAATAAAATTGTCTTGGCATCAGTATAGCGTTGAGATCATGTGTAGCAGCTATGGAGTGGTGGAGAGTGGGCGAATGAATTTCCCGATCCTTCAAAATGAAAAGGTCTTGCCAGTCGGGCAGACCCTGACCAATCATACTGCTGATGCGGTAATCCCTTGACCACCTACTGTATCTCCACCGGCCCCACCTACACACTTTGCTTCGCAAAGTGGGTTTTGATCTTCGATGCATAGGATCCAGCTCAACTCATCTGCATGGTTAGTCCTCCAAGAAACACAAAACACAAAGAAAATAAAAGAAACATGAAACTAAAGCAGTAATGGTCATACCAGCGACCTTATTCTGGGTTGCCTCCCAGTCAGCGCTCTTGTTTATTGTCTTGAGCTCGACGCTGTCCATTTCTTCATGTAAAATAAGGTTCTACGAGAAAACCTTTCTCCATCATCGGTATGCCTGGATCAAAGACTCGCTTTCCAATTTTCTTGCTCACTCCAGCACTACTGTATGCCTTGCTCCATTCCTCATGGTCTTGTTGAATCTTTTGTTCAACTTCATCTTCAGATCGAGATGGTGCAGCCTTATTTTTCGTGGTTTCCTGGCTGAGTTCCTCCAAAAAGTATGATTCCAGCCACTCTTCTTGTTTGGCAGCATCAGTAAGATCTTTCAGCAGTTCCTTCTCCGGTATGACCGCCACCACAGACTCTGACTTTCTTGCCTTTTCCATTCTTGCTTTCTTCTCCAAATGGCTGGCGTTTTGGGTTAGTGGCCGTTTTTGATTATTTGCTTTCTCCAAGATATTCGGCCAAGGTGGTGCGATAGTTGGCAGTTTCTGGGTAATCTCCTCTATATGGGCGTCTCTGACAGATTCTTCAGATGCCGGTATGCCTTTTCTGGTTGATTTAACTGCAGTGCCTGGCGTCTTGGGCATACTGACATGCCGATTTTCTGAATTATTCTCTTCTTGCAGTGTTGCTCCATCAGCTTCTTCGGTCAGACCGATCCCGGCCTTTGTTTCAGACTCGAAGAGTTCAACATCCTTGGCGATAGCTTCCATTAACTCCTTCCAAGTTGGTTCTTTTTGTGGTTCTGGTTGGGACAGGGGTGTCTGCGGTATGCCCTGTACTGGAAGCAGTTGTTGATTCTTCCATTCTCCATATCTCCATTGGGAACTTGGATCTTCACTCCATTCAACGTTGTAAGAGTGAGAGAATGGATCATACTTCTCGTGCTGGTCATCATTTTCTCCCATAGCAACATCTTCAATTGGTCCACCCCCTTGGGAGAGAGGGTATCCATCAGTCTGATGCTCAGTCATGTGGTCTGGGCCACACTGACGAACATTCTCCGGTGTGATCAAGACTGCTACGAGTTGTTTGAGCTCCATGATCTCCTTCTTCAACTCGTTGAGGTTGCCATTCTCCACATTCTTTGGTACTTCCAGATTGCATTCATATGCTCCCAACTCCGTGGCCATACATTCAATGACTTGCAAAACATCTTTGGGCGTTTTGTCAAACATCGAACCTCCACATGCCGCAATAACGAGTTTTCTCTCGTACTTCTTGAGTCCCGTTATGAAGTGCTCCACCAAATTATATTCAGGAATTTGATGGTGTGGGCATTCTTCCAATAACCCTTTGAATCGGCTCCAATACTCGTTCAATGATTCGAGCTCTCCTTGTTTGATGTTCTGTATGGTCCGCCTCATACTGAAGACTTTTGCTGCTGAGTAATACCTCTCCAGGAACTTTTGTTGCATCTCAGCCCATGTGGTCACACTGCCAGCGGTCAAGCTATAGTACCATTTCCTTGCACTACCTTGTAGTGTGAAAGGAAACAAGAGCAACCTGATGTATTCTCCCATGGACGCCTGGTTATCCTCCGTAGAGCATATCATCTCGAAGTCTCGGAGATGTGTGATTGGATCATCTTCAAGCAAGCCATGGAATTTGGACATGAGTTGGATCAGGTCTATCTTCAGCTCATACCGGCCTTCGATGGTCGGTAAGGTTATACCGCTGGGCTTCAGGTTCAGGTCAGCCGGGAACGCCAGCTGACGCATGGTCTGCGGGGCAGCAGTTGCCATCCCGCGTCTCGCCGTACCGCGTCTCACAGTAAGCGGAAGATGAAAAGTGAAGAGTAAAATTGTTGCGCGTCACTCCCCGGCAACGGCGCCAATTTTGACACGCACCCGTCGTGCGGTACGATCAAAATACTTGTGTATGCCCTAGACGGACAGTACACGCTCCTATTGCTTGCAACCAAAGAATAGTCTTAGCAGCAAGTATAGGGTCGATCCCACGGAGAGTGAGGAACTACTTTACTCTTCGGGTGCACAAATTGAGTTGTCACGGTCTCAACCTGTTTATCTGCACAAGTAAACTTAAACAAAGATCAAATATAACAAGGGGTAAGGTTTTCGGTTAGGTCATAACTGTTGTCAATATTTATTTCGGTCATAGGCATACTGATGATCCGTCCATGATCCGTATAGACTCAAGGCGTGGCCCAAAGACATTGGGGCGTTTCAAGAGGCTATACTTCACATTTAGGATGGTTGAGTCCATTGCGATCACTTGGTCCGAAGGTCACACATTCCCCGGTCACAAGGCAGTGCTTCACTCCTCCTTAGATAGTAGTCATACCCGTTACTCACCAAGTATGACCCTCACCAACCTTCTCTCCCGAGGTCCCCAACTCCACGCTTTTACTGACACATGCCTCCTGGACTCAACTATTTCCGGCTTTGTCAGCCGACCAGTCATAGACATGCTACGGCGCCGAGATTGCTTTCCTCGTTTGATAACCATGGCTTTATGCCTCATCACAGTTGATGGATAGTCTCTAGAGAAGCCCAAGACTGAGGAAGGACAGTGTATCCCATCAATCCTTTCCCCACCTTCCGGATCTACAACGCCTTTTGTTGACGCTGCTCAGCTACTCGGTCTTGGGTATACCGATTGTCACGCCCTGGTATACCCTGGCCTTTGCTTGACACGGACAGCATTTTACCGAACGGAGATCACCCGTTAGGCCCCTACCGTCCATGGTTTGGCACAGATCCGTCTGGAACCACGAGACTCAACCGAAAGAACAAATGCCTCACGAATGTTTACATATTGACAACAATTATTTCCACCCCTTAAACCTCACCAAGGGGACTACTCACACATATTGAAAAATGTAAATGCGAAATAAAATAAACACATGAATGAAAGGGAATTCGAAATACTTAATATAAAAATACCTAAGGCAACAACCTTGGCTTTGTTCGTCACAACGGAATTGAAATACGAAAGACAACTAAATTGTTTGGTACGAAAAATATAAAAGAACTAAAAGTAAATTATTTTCTTGGTGAACTAACAAAAGTCTAAGCCTAGAAGAGCACTAAAAACTATGCAAGTAATGAAAAACTCGTGGATCACTCTCCTCTAAAAACTGCCCTCTGCCAGCCACACATGCTGAAGTTTATATAGCAATTCGGTAAACCCTAGCCGGCAGACCAAATCTGGCAGATTATTTCCTTCCATATTTAGCTTGATCCTTGATTTGATTTGATAGATAATGGATATCCAGCGGATTTGGGGTTGACTCCACATTATTCCAGATCCTTCCATTGCTAGAATTCGCCAGAATCTTCCGGGCAATCTCCTCCACACGTCTTTCCATATATAGCTCCAGCTGCTGACTGCTGTTGACGGGAATGGTCATACTAGCTGCTTTCTTCGGTTGGCCTCATACCAGGTGGTACACTTCGAACGTTCCCGCGCCTCGAATGGTTCTGAGGGGTACTTCGTCGAGCTCTCTTCCTGGTTCATATATAGCTCATCTGTGCTGACTGCGACTGCTGTTATGGCCTTACCAACTGCTTCCTTCGGTTTGCCTCACACCAGGTGGTACACATCGGAGGTTCCCGCGCCTCGAATGGTTCTGAGGGGTACTTCGCCGAGCTCTCTTCCTGGTAAGTCTCACTTCTGGAAGTTTGGATAGTTTTGTTCCGGTAATGCCCATTCTGACCATATTTCGTGCATATGCCCTTGACCGAGCCTTCTTCCTCCTGAATACCTATTTTCTCCCCTAGAGGACTCAAACAAAACAAAAGAAAGAGAAAAATAGGGCCAAATGGGCCAAAAGTCGAAGACGCATCAGTACCTTGTACTCAGCCCTGCATATATTTCTAAATATGCAGGTATGGCTTTGATGGAGATGGAAGGGTGCTGAGCTGGCTTGTTGTGAAGAAGGGAGAGTTGAACTCTAGGTTACATGTCTTCATTTGTAATCATTACAAATTCCGCTGCGATGCTTTGATAACCTTATTTATTTCAACATTGTTCTAAACTTGAGATATTATTTAAGACTTGTATTTTCCCATGTGACTTTAGACAACTTATTGAATTTAATTGAGAGTTGTCTAACTAATAAACTTGATATTAATGTGTATTCCTTGGGGTCATTGTTAGTCGTTACATGGTAACCTTGTTGAGACTTGTGATGAGTTGTCAATATGTTCGTTGACGCTACTATCTTATCTTTGAGATAACTTGAAGTTTAAGTTGATCAGATGTTATGATGTGAGTTGAGACTTGAAAAACTTACCTTGGCATTCTTGTATTCCACATTTCTTTCTAGTTTTCTAATTCTTTAATCCAGTCATGATTTCCTCGGCTTAGTTATCTGTAATTAAGTTGGGCCATGACATTTAGTTGTACGATACTCACTCTACGCTATCACTGGCTAGACTCGGGCTGCGACAAGTTTTGTGATATGAAATCCAAATTTTCCCTTTCATTTGCATTTCTCAATATGGTATCAAGAGCGAAACACACTTCCGCGAACTCTTCATAGATCTACATCCAGATCTATTTCCTTCAAACCTCTATTTTTCTTCTTTTCTTCGATATAATGGTTAAAGGTAACAACAACAAGGAGGTTATCACCTTTGCTGATGAATAGACGACTCGTTTTTTTTCATGCCAGTGATAATCCTGGCATTTAGCTCGTTACGCAGCAGCTTACTTCCTCAAATTACAACAAATGGCATAGATCTATGATTACAGCGTTGCTAGCTAAGAACAAATTAGCTTTTGTTGATGGTTCACTGTCTGCTCCCGCACTTAATGATTCTATATATGTGTTTTGCTTGGATCCGTTAACAGCATGGTTGTCTCCTGGATTCGAAACTCTGTTGTTCCACCTATCAGTTCGAGTTTGATGTACATGGATGATGCAGCTCACATATGGTCAAATCTAAAGGAGCGCTTCTCACAAGGGGATTTAGCTCGGATCTACCAATTAAAGCAACAATTGATGAGTCTAACACAAGGATCACTTGATGTTAAGACTTATTACACTTAACTACGAGTTGTTTTGGATGAATTCAATTATTCTCATGCAGTTTCATGGTGTAGCTGCGATGCGAAGAAATGAAGTGAATATCAATAGCAGGAATGCACTATGCATTTTCTCATTGGATTAAATTTTTCTTTTGCTCAGCTGAGATCTCAAGTATTATCTACTTTTCCATTACCTACCTTACAAAAGGTTTTTGTGTTGGCTTTGCAACAGGAACGCCAACGTGGTATTGATGGGGGTTTCACTCCTTCTTTCACTCAAGCTTTAAGTGAGTAGCCAAGTCCTATGGCGAATGCAACCGATTATAACCGCGACAAGGAAAAATATCTTTGCACACACTATGGAAAAACAAATCATATTGTTGATAAGTGTTTTCTAATCCATGGTTTTCCACCTGGTTTTGGGAAAGGCAAAGGGAAACCACCTCTGAAGAATGATGTTGGATTTTCAAAGTCGGTTAACTTTGCTGCTGAATGCCTCTTGAATCTACTCAGCCTAGTTCCCCTGCTATTTCTCCAGCACCAGCATCCACTCTGTCATACGATCAATGCATGCCATTACTCCAGTTTATCCACACTCAACTGAATGTTTCCACTCCATTACATCCCCCTACTTCTACATCACCAGCAGCTGTTGCGGCTACCACTCCAGCTCCTACTACTAGTGTTTTCAATGGTACTATCTGCACTTCTATATCTCATTTTTCATCCGTCTCTTCTACTTTAAATTCTTCCATGTGGCTCATAGATACAGGTGCAACACACCATATTTGTTGCTACTGTACTTTGATTCAGTCTCCTATTCGTGTGCAAAACACACATGTTAACCTGCCTAATGGTCAAACAGCTTCGTTTCTAGTATAGGCACACTCACTCTCACTCCTTCCATTAATCTAACCTCTGTCTTATATGTTCCTAGTTTCAGCTATAACCTTCTTTCTGTTAATGCTTTGGCTTCTTCCTCTAATTATTTTGTTAAGTTCGGTTTAACCTCTTGTGAAATCCATGAAGCTTCACAGGGGATTCCGATTGGGAAGGGTAGCAGAGATGGAAATTTATACATCCTAGATCTACCAGGTTCAACAATCTTTTCTTCTACTGTTACTTGTGTTGTCATTTCTACAGATTTATGGCATCAACGTTTAGGTCATCATTTTTTAAATAAACTCAAGCAGTTGTCCACTATGTTGTCTTTACATGATTGTACTCTCTCTCTCTCTCTCTTTGCCACACTTTTCCATTAGCTAAACAAAATCGTCTCAGTTTTCCTATTTCAGATGCTTTTGTTGATGGATTTGGTTAATTTCTCACTATAGTTGATGATCATTCCAGATTTCTTTGGACGTTTCTTATTAAACACAAATATGATGTTCATCAAGTCCTCCACACATTCTTCCAAATTGTACTTACTCAGTTTGACAAGAAAATCAAAACACTTCGTTGTGATAATGCTCCTGAATTTAATCTCCCTTTACTCTACACTAAATTTGGAACTCTCATCCAACACTCTTACGTTAAAACACCCCAACAAAATGCCTGGGTTGAAGTAAACATCAACACTTACTCAAAGTCGCACGTAGTCTTCTTTTTCAGTCACATCTTCCTATTGAGTACTAGGGTGAACGCATTCCCAGTGCCTCATACTTAATAAACAGGCTTCCTTCTTCCATTCTTCCTAACTCTCTTAGTCCTTTTGATGTTCTTTTCCAAAAAAAGCCTTCATACTCACACTTAAGAACTTTCGGTTGTCTATGCTTTTGTGTATACTCTTGATAAAGACAGAAATAAGTTCTTCACACGTGCTACCAAGTGTGTATTTCTAAGATATCCGGCTGGATATAAGGGTTATAAAGTTCTCAATTTGGACACACTTTCTATTACCATCAGTAGGAATGTTGTGTTCCATGAGCAAGAGTTTCCTTTTTCTCATCTTTCTATTTCATCATCTTTCCCTCTTGATACTCCATCTTTCCCTCTAGATACTCTTTCCACATCTCTTTCTACATACTCCATTTCTGTTCCACCAATAGTTACTAAATATGGTCATGCCGTTTCCAAACCCTCTTATCTCAATGACTATGTTTGTTAAACCACAGCCAACTCCTTTACTCTTCATCCACTCCAGGATGTCTTATCATATTCCAAACTTTCTCCTTCCTACTTTATCTTCGTATCATCTATCACTACTGTTCCAGAACCTTATACTTATGCCGAAGCCTATAAACTTGAGCAGTGGCGACAGACCATGCAAGATGAATTGAATGCCCTTGGTGGTCTTCATACTTGGTGTGTTACTTTGTTACCCCTTGGAAAGAGCACCATTGTGTGTAAGTGGGTTTACAGGATTAAGTACTTGGCTGATGGGTCATGGTGTGAACAATAATAACACCTCCCATAAACATCACAAAAGTAGAAGGAAAGAGATTTAAACCTGAGTAACACAATTAAATACAGAACTGAGTCAAGAACACTTAATATTAGAAATTGCTCTTAGTAATATTTTCTAGCGTAACCTCTACAACAATTATTTATCTCCTATTTATAGTAGTAGGTTACAAGGGAATAAAAGTGTAAAATCCGACTTCACATACTCTGCATGTACCATCTAACCTCCCAGTCACTATCATGCTTCGCCTCGTTTATAACTGATTTTGGAACTTTTGTTAGGGACATTATCAGTGTCGGCCCCTCATCTTTGGCTCCCGCCTAGGGATGGCAATCGGGTACGATGGGTACGGATAGTGACTATCCATACCCATACCCACGAACTAACTGGATAGTGATTTTTAACCACAAAATTATCCATGGATATCAAATGGTATCCAAACCCGCCACCCGCGGATACCCGCTACCCGTCGGGTATCCGCAAACCCGCTATCCGGCCGGTATCCATCACCCACTATCCGCCGGATACCCGTGAAATAGAATTTAAATATAAATTTATAACAAATTTAATACAAAAAAAAAAATCAACATAAATAACATAGTTTAAATATATATTAAATCTAAAATGTGGTGGCCTATATCTAATATGTAAATCTAAAGTCCATATTTTAAATATATTTTGTGGTATTTCACGGATATATGACGGGTAATTGACGGGTATTTTTCGCGGGTAATCGGATTTCGCGGGTATGGATAGTAAGTATCCAAATCCATACCCACGAACTAAATGGATAGTGAATTGCAACCACGAAACTATCTGTAGATATCAAATGCCACTCAAACCCACCCTAATAGGTTCGGGTTTTCGCGGATATTCGTTACCCGCAGGTAGATTGCCATCCCTACTCCCCGCCTTCCTCCTATTCCTTACTCAGTTCATGAGAATGATGACAACTTGCTTCAGTCATGTATTTTCCACTATCATCGGCTCTAACGGTCTTCTGAGTACGACTCTGATGATCCTATGAAGTCGGCTCCGCTGGTTTTTTAAGATCGTCTCTAATAAACGTTTGTGGTCGGCTCTGGTGGTCTTTCATGTCAGCTCTGATGAACATCTGCAATCAGCTCTGGTAGGATTATCGGAATTGCCACGTATCCTTTATATTATCCGTGGATCCCTCTATTTAATTTCAATAATTAGCCAATTTAATTGATCAGCGCTGATGCGAATATTACTCCTTATCAGGTCAGTGGACCGATAGAAATCTCAACTCGTAGCCAAGGGGTATGCTCAACAAGCTGAGGTTGATTACCTTGATACTTTTTCTCCTGTTACGAAATTGGTCACGGTTAAGGTCATGCTTGCTCTCTCTGCTATATATGGATGGTTTTTGTGCCATTTGGATGTAAATAGCACTTTCTTGCATGGGGACCTCAATGAGGAAATTTACATGGATCTTCCACCAGGCCTGCTTCACCATGGGGAGCCTTATCCTCTTGGTTCTGTCTGTGTTGGAAATTGGTTGTGAGTAACCAATATTTGATAATTTTTTGAGTACCGAAAACATTTAATTTAGCAGAATTAAATGGGACAGGATCGATCTACGTTTCGAGTAGATGATCGGAGTATATTTATTTACTCAAAACCGATTTCCGGTGAGTGAGAAATAATTATTTAAAGTTGGGTACTTGAAACATGGAGCTGTGGGAAAAGATAAGCATTAAAGAAGATTTAATGCTTATCCCACATTGAAATGTGGATAACATTTATTACAGTATAAATGTTATTGCATTAGAGCATGTAATAAAACTGTGTGCACACGTGACGGGTTGCAAAGCCCACACGCGCGCGCCGCCGCCGCCCGGCCCCGTCGCCCGTCACCCGACGCGCGGCCGTGGACTTGGACTTGGATCTTGGTAATTGGTCTTTGGGTGGTCTTTGGGCTGGCCTTTGGGCCTACCCTAGCCCACACCGGCTCTTATCTTTTTGGACCAACAAAAACTTGGTCCGAAAGGGACGAGGCCCAACTCGTTGGGCCTCCGCGCACGCACATGAAGGTCCAACGGGAGGACCCTTGGTCTCCCAAGAAGCTTCCCACGTAACTGCTGCTGTCGGAGGAGTCATGACAGATTCAAACAGCCCTGCTGTTACTGCTGTAACCCCCGATACCTTTTGAATTCCATCAATAGAATTAAACCCGTAGGCTCCCCCTATTGATGTGGTCTGTGCCTATAAATAGGACAGCCTTCCATGCATCATACACATAACAACAAACATTTTAACACAGAAACTCTACTGCACTCCTGCATCCATAGTTAAAGTTCTGTTCTTACCTCATTCCAGTTCGCCGGAGCTCGTTGGTCTGCGGTGCTGCTACCTACGAGACGAAGCTGTTTCATCTTTGGGGATGACATGCCAAACCGAGAGCACTACCGGGGCGTATCTCGTCTTGCGGAGAGAGGACCCTCCTCGACTCGGCTGTTTTCCTGGTTTCATTCTTATTGTAATTTCAATACAGTTTCTGCTTTGTAATCTCATCTCCTGCTTTCTGTTTCATTGTAATTACGCCCGCAAACTTATATTCCAACAATCGCAAGACGAGATAAGCTTGCAAATGGGAGTTTTTTCGACTTGTAATTGAACTTAATATTTTTGAAACCTGAATACCTTTGCTGGAAATGTCGACCGATCCTGCAAACTCCACCGAGGCTGCCAACGCTGCCGCTGCTGCCGCCGCATCCGCCACGGCCGCGTCAACCGTGGCATCCGCCACCACTGCCGCTTCTACCTCCACCTTTAATGGTGGTCCTTTAGGTGGTTCAACACCACTTCCTTTTATGTTTGGTGCTAACCAAACAACACTTGGAGGAGATAGTTCCGTGCAAGGAATGGTTGGCCAAACTCCGTTTGGGTCAACGTTTGGTTCCACTTTGAGTGGTTCCATGGGGTCCATGTTTAGACAAACCGTTGGGGCCTTCGGGACCAACATGATGAGCTATGGCCACATGGCGGGGTCGGTGCCAACGGAACCCCTAAGGGCGAACGCAACCGCCGACAAGCCACCAAAGTTCTGTGGCTCCGACTACAAGAGTTGGCGTCAAAAGATGTTCTTCTACCTCACGACATTGGGGTATGCGGGATACTTGACGGACAACGAGCCGCCCACACTGGCGGAGAACGAGACGAGCTTCTCCGTTCGTGCAGCCTATGATGTTTGGCATAATGGCGATTTCCTTTATAAAAATTTTCTTCTAGGTGGTCGAGGGGATAGTTTGTACAAAGTGTATGTTGATGTAAAGACCTCCAAAGTGTTGTGGGAGGCACTAGACAAAAAGTATAAGCTAAATGATGTAAGCACTAAGAATACTTGTGTAACCAGGTACATGGAGTACAAGATGGTGGACTCGAGGCTCGTCATCGACCAAGTGCAAGAATTCCAACTTATCTTGCACGATGTACTCGCCGAGGGACATGTGGTCTCCGACTCATTCACCGTGGTGGCGGTGATTGACAAGTTGCCCCCAAGTTGGAAGGACTTCAAGACCTACCTCAAACACAAACGAAAGGGGATGATGTTCGAGGACTTGATCGTTAGGCTCCGTATCGAATACGAGGAAAGAAGGCTCGATAGCAAGGGGAATGGCCAAGTTGAGGCCAAAGCTAACTTGTTGGAGCGTGGTGGCCCATCCAACTCCATCAAACGTGGGCGTCCTAATCCCAAGGACAAAGGCAAAGGCAAAGGCAAAGCTCCTGCTCGCAAGTTTGAAGGGGATTGCTACAACTGTGGCAAACCGGGCCACTTGGCGAAAGACTGTCGCAAGCCCAAGAAGAAGAAGGCGAAGCAAGATGCCAACGTCGTCGAGAAGGACTTCGACGAATGGAACGAGGATGACTTAGCGGCGGTTATCACCGAGGAGGTCAACCTTGTTGAAAACCAAGGTGCTTGGTTTATTGACACGGGCGCAACCGTGCACGTGTGCTCCGACAAGAGGCGTTTCTCTACCTACAAGGCTGTTGAAGGGAGGAAGCTAAGCATGGGTAACCAAGCATCGTCGGAAGTTGCCGGGATTGGTGATGTGGTGCTCAAGCTTTCATCCGGCACGGAGATAACCTTGAAGGATGTGCTGCAAGTCCCGGACATCCGCAAGAATCTCATCTCGGGGTCCATACTAGTTAATAAGGGCTTTAGACTAGTGTTTAAGTCCGAGAAAGTTGTTGTAACCAAGTTTGGAAAGTACCTTGGTAGGGGTTTTCTCACCAATGGGCTTTTCAAGCTTAATGTTCAGCCTGTCAAGCGTGTAATTGGCAAACCTATCAATGAAAATGCTACTACTTCCTCTTACTTGGTTGAATGTTGTGATTTATGGCATTGTGATTAGGACATGTTAATCTAAATGCTATAAAAAGATTGGTAAATATGGATTTACTAAAAATAAACGAATTTAACACTCAAAATAAATGTCAAGTTTGTGTTGAAGCAAATGACAAAGTCTCCGTTTCATTCCGTTGAAAGGAGTACTAAACCTTTAGAACTAATCCACACCGACGTGTGTGATCTAAAGTTTGTGCAAACTCGAGGTGGTAAAAAATACTTTATCACTTTTATTGATGACTGCACAAGGTATTGCTATCTTTATCTTCTAAGAAGTAAAGATGAGGCTATTGAAGCTTTCAAGAACTTCAAAACAGAAGCCGAGAATCAACTTGGTAGTCGAATTAAGATGGTTCGAAGCGATAGAGGAGGAGAATATGTTGCTCCGTTTGAGGAATTATGCAACGCTAGTGGTATAATACATCAAACAACTGCTCCATATTCACCTCAATCTAATGGTGTTGCTGAACGCAAGAATCGAACTCTTAAGGAGATGATGAATGCCATGTTGATTAGTTCTGGGTTACCCCAGAACATGTGGGGGGGGCTGTTCTATCAGCCAACTATATCCTCAATAAAATACCACTCAAGGGAAGGGACGTCACTCCCTATGAGTTGTGGAAAGGCAGAAAACCCTCATACAAATACCTTAAAGTGTGGGGGTGTTTAGCCAAGGTGCAAGTGCCTCCACCCAAACAAGTCACAATCGGTCCTAAAACAATCGATTGCATCTTTATTGGGTATGCACTAAACAGCAATGCACATCGTTTTTTGGTTTACAAGTCAGACATTCCAACAATGACTATAGGAATGACAATGGAATCAAATAACGTTGTTTACTTTGAGAATATCTTTCCTTGTAAAGACAAGGAAAAAGAAGAAGCTAGTACAAGCAATAATACTAGAGAAGAAGCTACTAGTTCTGATCCTGTTGAGACAGTGCCCGAATCGCGAAAGCGACCGGGCTCTGACCTTGAAATGTCAGAACCAAGACGTAGTAAACGAGGCAGGATAGCAAGGACTTTGGTCCAGAATATATCGCTTTTATGTTAGATGAAGAACCTTCATCTATCAAAGTGGCGTTCTCTAGACCAGACGGACTACTCTGGAGGGAAGCAATCCAGAGTGAAATTGATTCAATCATGCAAAACCACACTTGGGTGCTGGTTGATTTACCTGAAGGTTGTAAACCCTTGGGATGTAAATGGATCCTAAAAAGGAAATATAAAGCTGATGGATCAATAGACAAGTATAAAGCGCGCTTAGTCGTTAAAGGATTTAAGCAGCGTGAGGGGTACGATTTTTTCGATACCTATTCACCAGTGACGAGGATTACATCCATTCGAGTGCTTCTCGCGATTGCTACTCTGCACAATCTTGAGATTCATCAAATGGATGTCAAAACTGCGTTCTTAAACGGTGACCTGGAAGAAGAAGTCTATATGGAGCAACCTGAAGGGTTTGTAGTACCTGGACAAGAGAAAAAGGTATGCAAACTAGTAAAGTCTCTTTATGGATTAAAACAAGCGCCGCTGCAATGGCACTTGAAATTTGACAATGTCATGTTGTCAAATGGCTTCAAAATCAACGAATGTGACAAATGTGTGTACATCAAAAGCACCAGTAATGGGTACGTTATGGTGTGTCTCTATGTAGACGACATGTTGATTATGGGAAGCAACAATCGTATCATTGTAGATACAAAGAACATGTTAAAAAGGAATTTTGACATGAAAGACATGGGGTTAGCTGACGTGATCCTTGGAATGAAAATTCTCAGGACCACTGATGGAATAATTTTGACACAATCTCATTACATTGAGAAAGTGCTCAAAAGGTTTAATGCGTTTGACAAATCGCCTGTAAAAACTCCATTGGAACTCAACGTCACTACTAGAAAAACGCTCATAGATAACGGATTTTATCCGTTATCTATGAGCAAAAAAACCGTTGTGTATAGTGGTGTTATCTATTCTATACGTCATACACAACGGTTTCAAAACCGTTATGTATAGTAGCATAGATAACGGTACGATGCGTCATACATAACAGTACGCATCCGTTATCTATAAAGGTTATACATAACGGTTTTTCACCGTTATGTATTAAGATTTTTCCGTTATCTATTAATTTTTTTTTATTTTTTTTATTTTTTTTTTATTTTTTTTATCATAGTTAACAGTTTTTTGCACTTTTTATAACGGTTTTAACCGTTATCTTTGATAGAATACATAACGGTTTTTCACCGTTATGTATTAAGATTTTTCCGTTATGTATTAATTTTTTTTTTTTTATCATAGTTAACAGTTTTTTGCACTTTTTATAACGGTTTTAACCGTTATCTTTGATAGAATACATAACGGTTTTTTGCACTTTTTATAACGGTTTTTTGCACTTTTTATAACGATTTTTACAGTTTTTATAACGATTTTAACCGTTATCTTTGATTAGAATACATAACGATTTTTTTCACCTTTTATAACAGTTTTTTTGCACTTTTTATAATTGTAGTATATTTTTTAATTTTGCAATTTTTATAAAACGACAAAATGATAAAATCAACAATAACAATTTTATATATCATCCAAAATATTCATACATTACCATCCAAATGAACCAAGTATCAAGTATACATCATCATTGCATATTCGATTCAAAATTGAAAGTACCAACTATCTTATAACTATAACAAAAATCTATCAAACTATGTATTCTAGCACTAAGTCCTCAAGAACTAGTTGCTCTTTCCTGAAATCCTTCTTCCTCATGAAAGTAATCTGCAATAGAGATTTAGTGAAAAATGAAGAATGACCGCTACCTTCAGAATTATTAAAGTGACAAAACTAAGACATAACAGAAAGCAAACAAAACATAGGGCTAGAAACATTCTCTCCTGGTAAATTAACATTTTCCTCATGGGAACTACAAAATCCCAAACAGCTAAAAGGAGAAACATTATCCTTGCATATTAGGAGTAAAAAGGAAATGTAAAATATAGTAGAAAATCACAACCAAATCAAGTCATACAAATCAAATTTAAATGCCTCAGATTAAAACCAAGCATATCTGCGAAGAACTCACATTTAAAAGCAAAAGATCAGCGACTATGTCGCTAACAGCTTTATTCTTTTCATATAACCATAACAGCTGTATCAAGTTAACAATCCAGACAAAGAAAGCATAGAACACAGGGGAAAAAAAGAGAACACAACATGCATTTTTAGGCCCTAAATTACTAGCTTGTGTTTCGAATGGTATCTTTTCAGCATTCAAAATCTCCCAATTTCACAAAAAGTTAACAGAATAATTGACATCTTTGTTTGAACACAATTTGAAAAAAAAAAAGCTATATAGTTTAAGAGTTAAACAAACAAGTTGCAACTAAAAACAAGTAAACGTCAACTAAAAACATAAACCCTATGCTATGCACATTCAGATATTTTTGAAGTAAATGTTAATCTGACAAAAGCAAAATGAACTTTTAGTGTAATATATAGATTTAAGATGTCATTTGTCAGTTTTCTCAGTCCAAAAAGAATTAAGTCATAGTTATTAATTACAATTTAGTTATAAGAAACCAAATCTTTTCGCTTTTGGTATGGCACAAAGCACTGTGCATAGTGAATTATCAATCTTAAAAGAATTCAAAAGATCATATAAAACAGAACAGTGCCAAAAGCTACATTTGAAATTTGAGGGGAAAGAAGTACATGAAAGCATACCTAGATGGTTCGTTGCAAATTGCAATTCTATATTGTCATGTGAAAGCATGAAGGGTGTAGCCATAACCCCTGCATTGTTACTTTTAAATAAGAAAAGATGTCAGTATACAGGACACAACAATCTTCATCTAAGAAAAATGCCCTAAAAAGTCTTAAATTATGATGAAACAAAAAAAAGACATAGTGAGTGTTCGAGACCATAGGTATATGTGCTTCAACTTAAGATCATAGATTATAGGAAACTCACATGAGGAGGTGTAAGGGAAGCCTCGAAGAGTTGTATTCCGATGCAAAATTCCTAACAGATGCAAAAGAGGAAAGATCGAGTTCCATAACATCAATTTTAGCATCAGAGAATTCATTGATTATTGTTTCTTTGATCTTTCTAGAACATTAATACAAGCATCATGATTTCCATCCCTTCCAAGCCGCATACTAAGAAAAGTTTTCAGTTCAATCAATAGATATCTACATAAAATTGGTTAGTTCAAGGAATATTGCTACAGCCCTCAATCTTATGGTGTGCTTGGACTCTCATTCATGGATATGCATGTTCAAGCGAAGATGTGAATTTGCAGATTGGATTGAAACCAAAAGACAAAGAAAAAGGAAGCAAACAGCAAACCTTGATTCTAAACTTGCTTTCGGGTACATCAGTGCAGTCAGGTCGCACTTGATAGTAAGAATCGGCTGGAGTTCCTACGTCCTTCCACATTTTTCCCAATTTACACAGAATGATCCTTTCCCTAGAAAACGGTGAAAGAATAAAGGCGGCTTCAGTCTCTTGTAATGATCTCAGATCTCCACACACCTAAAAATCAAACAAGCACAAATTGTAAAAATTCGGACAACAAAGTTCGAATCTCTTACCACAGTCATCCACACTCAACACACATTAGCAAATCGACATCTAAATCCCTGACAAAAAACAAATCAAATCCCTGACTAAATGCCTATCAGATTGATGAATAAAATATCCAGTTTTATCTAAAATCAAATTAAAATAGTGCAGAGCCAGCTTTCATAATTAACTGGAACAGCAAAAGACTGGATACTTAGCATATATACAAAAGAAAGTTCAACATGTCCTCATAGATGCCAATAGACAAACTCTTTACAGCACAGGCAAGACGCTAAAATTGTTCTCTAAAACTATGGACTTCAATGTATACTCTTGTAGGTAACACTTTCATGCTTAACTCAGCTAAAACTCTGACCCTTCGGTGAAACAATATATCATAAAGCAATGAAATTTTGTTTAGCCCCTTCTTTGTGTGTCTTTTTCTTTTTCAATAGTAAGCTCCTTTTGTTTTAATTGCTAAAAGGTGAAGATTTATATAGTTTATGCAGAAACTGAAGCAAGCTCATGAAGTGGATATCCATCAAATATTCAAATGTATATCAAATTACCATCTATTGAAACATATATTGACAAGTAAAGACCTAAGTGAGTAGAAGATAGCATAGAAGCAGCAGTGAGCAGGAAAGCTTACCCGCAGCTGTAGACAACATTATAAATCATATTGGTTCCACTTCGCTCATCTATGATAGGCTCAAAACATTCATCCATAACAGAGAAAGTAACAGCCAACTTGGAATTGCTTTCTATCTTTAAGGAACCACAATATACATTCTTCTTTCTGGATAAAATTCCAAAGCAACAAATTCACAATATACGAAACCCCACCCCCGTGGGCTCAGGGCGTTACACTATCCTTCCCTGAGCTCATAGCTCGAAAACCCCCAATTCATCCCTCAGCAAATAACCAGAACCCAAATCCAACCCCAATCCAGCCTATAAACCACTAAACGATATAAGCTTTAAGCGCCTTAGTGCATAGAGAAAATAGCATGAAGATGCCATCTGCAACACATATGTACACCAAAGAAAACAGCCTGTAATCCAATCAATCTTTGAACAAAATAAGAAATTACCATAAACGAGCTCTCTATGGAAAGAGAAAGGTGGACCGGTGGCATCGTTTCCGCCACTGCTCGCCGGGAGTTGGAGGAGAAAGAGAGGTGATTAGAGAATTAGGGCTTTCCCCCTTTCCTGCCTCGATTATGTGGAGTTGAGAAGAGAACCGGCCGTAGAACACCATCGGCTCGCCGATCCTCGGACCACCAGCAACGATGGGCGGGCTCTAGGTCGCGTAGCTCGCCGGTCTTCCTGAGATGGCGACGGCTGGGTTGTTTCGAACAGAGAAGAACTAGGGCTCAACCAATCGAATAGAGAAGAACTAGGGCGCGGGGCAGCAGCGAGGGTGGGCGGCGACGGGCCGGTGCAGGGCAGCGGCGCCGGCGGCGGAGTTGAGAGGGGAGAGAGGGAGTCGAGAGACAGGATTGGATTCAGCGCGGGATTGGAGAAAATTTTTGAAGAGATTGGGGGAAATTTTGAAGAGAAATAAGGATTTGTCTTTTTCTTTTTTTCACTTTTAATATTCAATTTTTGGTATTTAGATTTCTAATTTAGATTTTTAATAAAAAAATGTTATGAATTTTTTATTTTTCAAAGTCTATATCTAGGAATAAATTCAAATTTTAGGATAAATAATTTATTTGTTATTTTTTAATATAATATAAGATAATATAATATTATTTTAAAAAAATTAATAAAAAAAATTATACATAACAGTTTTTAAAGACGCTCATACATAACGGTTCAAAAACCGTTGTAAATGACTCTTATACATAACGGTTCAAAAACCGTTGTAAATTACTGTTATAAAAGATGGTCATAGATAACGGTGGCACAACGGTTTTGTAATACCGTTATGTATGCAACTAATAGATAACGCAAAAACATAACGCATTTGTTCAAACCGTTATCTATCATTTAGATAACAGTACATAGATAACGGATTTTCGCAAAACCGTTATCTATTCCTAAAAGTGCGCTCATACATAACGGTTTTTGAAAAAAACCGTTATCTATTCACTGTTATGTATGTAAACTTTTGTAGTAGTGCGTTCACATGAAGAATAACATGGGTGAACCTGTCGCACAAGAAGATTATGCAAGGATCATTGGGTGCCTTATGTATATTACAAATTGCACTCGACCTGATCTTGCATGCCCAGTGAACAAATTGAGTCGTTATACAAGTAATCCAAGTAGAGAACATTGGAAAATACTTGAGAGAGTTTTGAGATACTTAAAGTATACTCTAAATTTTGGAATACACTACACGAGATACCCCCCGATACTTGAAGGGTACTGTGATGCTAACTGGATATCCGACGCGAAAGACTCGTTATCAACGAGTGGTTACGTGTTCACTATAGGGGGAGGAGAAATCTCGTGGAGATCTACAAAACAGACATGTATTGCTAGATCCACCATGGAATCAGAATTCATCGCTTTAGACAAAGCAGGTGAAGAAGCCGAGTGGCTACGAAACTTTTTAGAAGATATTCCATGTTGGTCAAAACCCGTGCCGCCTGTTATGATAAACTGCAACAACCAAGCAGCTATTGGGAGGGCGAAAAGTGGGTTGTATAACGGCAAGTCTCGATACATACGTCGACGATATAATACCGTAAGACATTTGATCGAAAGTGGAGTTATCTCAATTGACTACATAAAGTCAATAGATAATCTGGCCGATCCGCTCACTAAAGCTTTGAATCGAGATCAAATGTATAAATTGCCCAGAGGGAATGGGTGTAAAATCCACAAAATAAGAATGATTATAGTGGTAACCCAACCATGATGACTGGAGATCCCAAGAACGTGGTTCAATGGGAAAACTAAGCTATAAGATTCCAAGTAGAACACTCAACTACTTGCATTCCCTAGAGAGCAACTGAGTGTCGAAGCCTGCTTAGTGGTAAGGTTAAGTTTTTACTTTTAATGATTCCTAAACACCTCGGGGAGGTTGAGTATAGCAGGATACTCGGAAAAGAATCACCTATGTAAGTGAGATGTGGGGGCCGCATCGACCTAACACTTATGAATCCAAAGAGATGTCCAAGGCCCGCAAAGGAAAAAAACGTGAGAACGAAATGAGGTTGAGGCGTTAGTGTGTTAATACTGTTGTCTCGGTATACACGAAGGAGAAATGGTTCAAAGACATCAAGTTCTACCAATTCACCAGTATATCCAATAGTATTAACTAAGGATGGTTCAAGGCCGCAAACCACCTATCCTAATGCACTAAGGTCTCTTGAGAACAGAGCTTGTGTCTGCATTTGCATTTGGCTATTTCCATTCATGTGGGGGATTGTATGAAATTGGTTGTGAGTAACCAATATTTGATAATTTTTTGAGTACCGAAAACATTTAATTTAGCAGAATTAAATGGGACAAGATCGATCTACGTTCCGAGTAGATGATCGTAGTATATTTATTTACTCAAAACTGATTTCCGGTGAGTGAGAAATAATTATTTAAAGTTGGGTACTTGAAACATGGAGCTGTGGGAAAAGATAAGCATTAAAGAAGATTTAATGCTTATCCCACATTGAAATGTGGATAACATTTATTACAGTATAAATGCTATTACATCAGAGCATGTAATAAAACTGTGTGCACACGTGACGGGTTGCAAAGCCCACACGTGCGCGCCGCCGCCGCCGCCCGCCCGGCCCCGGCCCCATCGCCCGTCGCCCGACGCGCGGCCGTGGACTTGGACTTGGATCTTGGCAATTGGTCTTTGGGTTAGGCCTACGCGCACGCACACGAAGGTCCAATGGGAGGACCCTTGGTCTCCCAAGAAGCTTCACCCGCAGGCTCCCCCTATTGATGTGGTCTGTGCCTATAAATAGGACAGCCTTCCATGCATCATACACATAACAACAAGCATTCTAACACAGAAACTCTGCTGCACTCCTGCATCCATAGTTAAAGTTCTGTTCTTAGCTCATTCCAGTTCGCCGGAGCTCGTTGGTCTGCGGTGCTGCTACCTACGAGATGAAGTCGTTTCATCTTTGGGGACGACACGCGAAACCGAGAGCATTACCGGGGCGTATCTTGTCTTGCGGAGAGAGGACCCTCCTCGACTCGACTGTTTTCCTGGTTTCATTGTTATTGTAATTTCAATACAGTTTCTGCTTTGTAATCTCATCTCCTGCTTTCTGTTTCATTGTAATTACGCCTGCAAGCTTATATTCCAACAGTCTGCAGATTAACTAAGTCATTATATGGTTTGAAGCAAGCCTCTCGACAATGGTATCCAAAGTTATCTTAAGTATTCTCTAAGTTTGATCTGCAACAATTTTCTTCAGATCACTCTTTCTTCTTCAAGCATGTTGAGGATAATTTTCTTGGTGTTGTTGTGTATGTAGATGATATTCTACCAGCAAGCAACAACTCGACCATGGTAAGTGATTTCAAGATATTTTTTAGGGAATATTTCAAATATAAAGACTTGGGAGTGCCTAAGTATTTTCTTGGGATTGAAGTAGCACGCAATAGTATTTGAATCTTTATTTGCCAAAGAAAATATACTATGGGTTTAATTTCAGATTCTGGACTCCTTGGCTGTAAGCCATGCTCTACAGCAATGGAGAGTGGCAAATCTCTTAATCTAGAAAAAGGCCAACCGCTGAGTGATCCTAGTAAATATCAAATGCTTATTGGAAGACTTCTCTACCTGTGTTCAACCATACCAGACTTGACATTTGCTGTGAATAAGTTGATTCAATATTTGTCTAAGCCTTTTGAGGGTCATATGGTTTGCTGCTGAACGGGTTTTGAAGTACATACAAGGAACCTTGGGGCATGGTCTTCATTACTCTAGCTCCACTTCTGCTGACGTAAGTATATTTTGTAATGTACATTGGGTTGCTTGCCAGATACTCGAAGATCTATTACTAGTTTCTGCTTATTCATAGGCTCTTCTTTGATCTCATGGAGGTCCAACGGTGTCTCGATCATCTGCGGAGGCTGAGTATATGGCCATGGCGCATGCTACTTGTGAGGTTTTGTGGGTGAAGAATTTACTTGTTGACTTTGGAGTACCACAAGCTAAGCCTATCCCACTTTTCTGTGATAACAAGGTTGCTGCGTACATCTGTTATAATCCTTCTTTTCACGAGCGCACTAAGCATATCGAGATCGATTGCCATACTGTTCGTGATAAATTTCTTGAGGGACTCGTCAAGCTTTTTGATCACTATTTTATTAGCAACAAAAATACCGCAACTAACACGGTGTAATCGTAGCACAGAAATAGCAAGCAGAGTATCGTATCCACAGAGACTGTAAAACGAAATTACTTTATCTATCTCCTAAACAGACTCTCACAGTATGCAGGTAAATGAAAGCATGAAGGTTTAATTAACTTAAACTAAAACGCAAATAACAATAATTAAAAACACGTAGGAAAAATCGAATATTAAAAGACAACTGATCCTAGGGTAGTAAATTCATTAACTAAATCCACATAATAAATCTATTAATCCTATGTACCAGTTTAATCCAGTTATGATGAGAGATCACTTAATTAATCAATCACTCTCGCTAGAGCAGCAACGATCGTAGATTAGTAAATTATCTATCTCCGTTAGGTCTCAAGAAAATCTACTAACTCCCAATAGCTCCTAAGAATAGCTCCCTATGATCCACCTATCTCCGCTAGGTCTCAAGGTTAAAATCATATCATACATTCCTGAATCCGCTAAACAGTTATCTACGCTAGGTCTCAAGCCGAATAGCTAAACATGCAAACTATTGATCAGATAATTCACAAGAAATTAAGCACCAGGAATTATGAATCATAAACTGGAAGGCACAAAGGTATTAACAAATAAATCACATAAATTCAATCAACTATTTACAAACCCTAGAATCAGCTAAAGGGAACTAGCCAGACATGCTGAAATAAAACATAAACATAATTAAGAAGAAAGCAATTGGAAAAACTGAATTATATAAAAACTGAATAAGAACGAATGTAGCAGCTTGAATCTTCAATCTTGTGGAAATCCAATCCAAGCAATAAAAACTGGAAAGCAATAAATTCTAAAGCTATGAAATTGAAAAACTAAAGTTGGGGACTGAAAAAGGAACCCAAAATAGGTCAAAAGAAGACCTATTTATAGTACCAGGGTAAAATACAGAGTTTGAGCTCGAAAAGGACTTGAAAAACGCCTAAAAACGCAAAAATACGGAGGTGCGGCGGTCTGGCGGCGATCGGACGGCGCTCACCGCGCGGGCGCCGCTGGCGCCGAAAACTCGGCGGGCTGCCCGGCGGTCGCCGCCTGGTCGCCGGCTCCTTCACAAAATTCCTTCTTCAGGCGGCGGTCGCCGCCCGGTCGCCGCAGGGTCGCCGCTGTTTCGCTGCTGCGCGCGACTTTTTTGTTTTGGTCATAACTTTCTTGTCCGAACTCTGATTTATGATCCGTTTGCGCTCACGAACTCGTATCGAGACGATCTACAACTTTTATTTCAGATAAGTTTTCCAAATTCGAACTCAATAAACCTGAAATTTCCTTCAAAGTTCGAGTAAGAATCATGTTTCCAAAGATAAAGCAAATTAAGCACAAAACAATCATCCAACACTCAATTTCCTATAAAATTAACATCATATGAACACTAAAACCATGGAAACATGAGTGTTATCACTTTTACATATCTCCAACACATATCAATTGGCAGACATCTTTACTAAGCCTTTGACTGCTCCAACTTTTAAGGCTATTCTCCACAAGATGAACTTTACCACCATCTACGCTCCATCTTGAGGGGCGTGTTGAGTTTGCATTTGAAGTGAGCACAGAGATGCAGGGGATAATGCATATTACGTGAGAGTATCAGAATAAAGGCGTATTTCCATTGCTTTTACGTTTCTTTCTTGTTTAGCACTCTAGCTAGTTCTCCTAGTCAGCATTAGATAGAATATATATGGGCTCTAGACCTGACAGATCCATGTCATCTAATTCTCTAACTAGAGATTTAGATGATTCAGCTTTGAAAAATAATGTTTTGGACTACATCACAGATCTTCGTTGATTCGAATTAGCAAAATACTAACCAATTCACTAACATGATGAGTTGATAAATCTTTGGCTTTCTCAATAGCCGAGATTATAACATTAAAACGTTCACGTAAAGATCTCATGATTTTACTTACTAAACGTTCATTGCAAATAGGTTCTCTTAACACTTTCAGAACCTTCACACTACTCCTTCAAAATAGACCAAGTCTCACGAGCTTTGGTACAATTGGATATCAATCAAAATGACACCATGTCCACAGTTGTAAAAATAACATGAAGAGCTCTAGAATTCAGATTGGACACAACTCTCTCATCTGTTGTCTAATAAACCTCAGGTTTGAGTTCCTCCTTATCATCAACACTAATCTGAGGAGAAGTTCAACCTACACGAACATCCATTGATATACATTGTAGTAAACTTGGACAATGAATGAATAACTTAGTGTATCAAGTACCCGTTCTGATACCAATTAAAAGAAATTTAGTGCCTAAATTTACTACAAACATGTGTACTTATTAAAAGTACTAAATGTATAAAGGCAAACTTATAAAATAAGTTAAAGTTTGTATCTGTCAATTAGTTTGTTACTAACAACGTAACTAACAACTGCGAAATTTAAATGACACTAGAAATACTTTCTGCAGATTTATCCAACATGATAAATCTGTGGTTGTCTTAATGACGGTAAATCACTATAATGAAAAATAGTACAATTTACAACATAGCCACCTCTTATATTATAACCTTATAGATCTCAAATCTATCCTAAACTGAATACATATCTATAATTAATCTAAGTCTAAACTAATCAATAATCATAACAAGTAACACGATTGAGAAAACTTTACAGCCATAAATCTGCCTAAGTCATTCTATATCAAAACTCGATTATTCTAAGAATAATCAAATAAGAGGATCTGTTTACAGCCTATAAATCTGCCTATACAACTATTGATTTCTGCTATCTACATAGCTAGTACAAAATCTGCCTCAATATAAAACTCCAAATAAATCTATCTATATCGAAAGGTATATTAATCTATTATCTTAAAATTGAGTATTTGCCATATATTTTATAAAAGTGAATATTTGTCATATGTACCTTGTGAAAATGAGTAGTTTTACCATTAATACGATTTCTATCTAAGAAGTTATTATTGTAAATAATATTATTTATTATATATTGTACATTACTTATTCATATATATATATATATATGATGGAACGGTAAGATACGGTTATGAGAATACAGAATCTGTTTTTCTCTCATCTTTTCTCTCCTTCTCTTCTCTCTGAATCTTCCATTCTTTACTTTGGAATTGCTTGCTCAAGGGAATATTACAACACGTTATCAGCACCAGTCTCTAGCCAAATTGAGTGAATACAGAGATAGACCATAAGAAAAAATCGTGTTTTTCTTGCAAGGTAATTTTCTTGCAATTTTATATTATGTTTCTATAAAATTTAGAAACGAATTTGATTTTTTTTGAAACTTAATTTTTTTGAGAAGTCCGATTGTTGATTGATTTGTTATAGTATTAAACAAGTTTCTGTTTATCGATTTTTTTTGGTTGGATGTGAAGTTTGGAGATTTTGATTTGAATAGGTTGAATGCGGTCAAATACCCACTTTTATATAATCAAACGCATGATGAATTCATTGGCATATATGTGCGTCTGAATGATGATTGTTATTATTGTTTGTAGAATGATGAATTTTACAAGATTAATTAACACCCTTTTGAGAGTTTGAATGTGCGTCTATTGGTTTTGATAGAACTCTTAACACTTAAAAAGTATTAAATATTATAAACTTGAGTTTACTGTGCTTGGTATTTAAATATATTCGAATTCGAATTGGAATTATGATAACTGGTAAATTTTTCTGTAAATACTCGATTAAATTAAGTTTTAAATTCATGTACATCCAATCATCTTCTATTTATGGCGAATATTTAATGTTCAGTATTTAGTTAATCTTCTGTTTTTTTTTTTAATAAAAACAAAGATATTTTTAATATGTTGGGATAGATGTATTAATTTCTTAAGGATCTTCTCCCTACGGGATAGAAATTATTACGTCTTAAGGATCGTCTCCCAATTATAATATTTATTGTTTGTTATTTATTAAATGAATTGGTTGAAAAATAATTGTGTATAATTGTCTATTTTCCTATTGGTAATTGAAATTTTTTCTTTTCATTATTTATTATAGTTTAAATATGTCTGATATCAACAAAAGAAAATTCACCGAGCTTGCTCTTGATGGTGGTAACTAAATGACTTGGGCTTTGGATGTTGAAATATACCTCGCCTCATGTGATCTGAGTGACGCTATAGTTCCAGATTCTTCATGTAGCTCCGCCCAGAAGGCGAAAGCTTTGATTTTCTTGCGTCATCATCTGAATAAGGACTTAAAAAATGAGTACCTTACTGAAAAGGACCCTGTTGTCCTATGGCAATCCCTGAAGGATCGCTTTGATCAACAAAAGGCCATTATTCTCCCTCAGGCACAATATGATTGGCTAAATTTACGCTTTCAGGATTTCAAGTCCGTGATTGAGTACAATTCTACCTTACACCGTATTGTGTCACAGCTGAAACTCTGTAAGCAAGAAGTTACAGAGATTGATTTGATAGAGAAGACTCTATCTACTTTTCATGCCAGTAACCTTGTACTCCAGCAGCAGTACAGGGCCAAGAATTATACTAGGCATTCTGAACTCATTTCTGCTTTACTTGTAGCAGAGAAACATAATCAGCTTTTGATGAGAAACCACAATGCAAGACCAATTGGTTCACAAGCAGTGCCTGAAGCACATGCTACCACTTATAGAGGTGGTCGAGGGAGAGGCCGAGGAAAAGCGAATTGGTCCCAACGTGGTGGACGAGGTTGGTCCCACAGAGGAGGTCGAGGTAGAGGTCGAGGTCGTGGATACAATCATATTGCTAGATTCCAAAGTCATGGAAAAGGATTTCATAAGACATCGCATCCACAAGAAGAAAGTACATCTCAGCAAACTCCAGAAACGCAACAAACTTGTTACAGGTGTGGATGCGAGGGTCATTGGAGTCGTACATGTCGCACCGCCAAGCACCTCGTTGAAGCATATCAAATGTTGCAAAAGAACAAGAAAGGCAAGAAAATTCGAAGTGAAATACATCATGCCAGTTTGCCTAAAGCAAATTTGGAGTTTAATGCCGACGATGATGATTTAATGCAACTCGATCTTGAAGATTATGGAGATCAAAAGTAATTTGATTTGTTGGAATATTCAGACATTTTAGGATTTTATTTATGGTTCATGTTTTATTTGCAAACTGTTTGTAATTTAGTTTGTCTTTGTGCGTTTGCAATACTTAAAATTCTATTATTATTGTGACATATTTGCTATCTTTATTTGCTATTTTCTTGATTTATATTTTACTTCTTTGCTTTTAGAATGTCAAACTCAAACTTGCAACTCATGGAGAATGAAAGTACATTGTGTTTAGTGGATAGTGCCACAACACATACTATACTTACTGATAGAAAATATTTTCAAAATCTTACTGAAAAAAGGGGGAGCGTCACTACAATTGCAAATGACAATATCCTTATTGTCGGCTCTGGAAGAGCTTCTCTAATACTCCCTATGGGTACATAATTAATTATCAATGATGCACTTTTGTATCCACAATCAAAACGTACTCTTCTTAGTTTTAAAGACATCCGACTAAACGGTTTTCACATTGAAACTGAAACCGATAACAATAATGAGTTTCTTCTCATCACTCAGAATGTTGGATGTAGGAAACAAATTCTTGAGAAGTTCCCTTCTTTCTCCTCTGGCTTGTATTATACTCATATTAAATCTAACAATCATGTTGCGTTAAGCATAAAATTTAAAGACCCAAAATCTTTTATATTATGGCATGAACGATTGGGTCATCCTGGGCATAATATGATACGTCGGATTATTACTAATGCTATTGGGCACAATATACAAATAAAAGATCTATCACATTCAAATGAATTTGTTTGTGAAGCATGTGCAAAAGGTAAGCTTATAGTACGACCTTCTCGTACCAAAGTTAAATTAGAATCTCCTGCTTTTCTTGAACGAATTCAAGGAGATATATGTGGACCAATTCACCCAGCGTCCGGACCATTCCAATATTTTATGGTCCTGATTGATGCTTCTACTCGATGGACTTATGTATGCTTATTATCTACTCGCAATAAAGCATTTGCAAAGCTTATTGCCAAAATAATTGAATTAAGAGCTCAATTTCCTGATTACCCAATAAAGTCCATTCGAATGGACAACGCTGGTGAATTCACATCAAAATCTTTTGATGAATATTGTATGTCATTGGGTATCAAAGTGGGGCATCCTGTTCCATATGTCCACACGCAAAATGGTCTAGCTGAATCCTTGATCAAACGTTTAAAACTAGTAGCTAGACCATTGCTACAAAAATCAAACTTACCTATTACTTGTTGGGGTCATGCGATTTTGCATGCTGCAAATTTGCTTCAAATCCGACCAACTGCATATCATGAATATTCCCCAATACAATTAGTACGTGGTAAAGAACCAAACATTTCCCATCTGCGAATATTTGGTTGTGGAGTTTATACTCCAATAGCGCCACCAAAATGTACCACAATGGGCCCTCAGCGTAAGCTAGGTATATACGTGGGTTATGAATCTCCATCTATAATTAAATTTCTTGAACCCATGACTGGGGATCAATTTACTGCCCGGTACGCTGACTGTATTTTTGATGAAGATCATTTCCCGACATTAGGGGGAGACAAAAGCTCAACTTCAACACAATGTCGAGAAATTTCATGGAATGAAAAGAATCTTCATTATTTAGATCCACGTACTAATGAATCTGAACTGGAAGTTCAAAGGATAATTAACTTGCAATATTTAGCAAGTAATTTTCCAGATGCATTTACGGATCATAAAGGAGAGACAAAATCTCATATTCCTGCTATGAATGCACCAGAAAGGATTGAAGTTCCATATGGACAAAATAAATCAGCTGATAATCCCGAACGCCAGAAGCGTGGGAGACCTATTGGTGCTAAAGATAAAAATCCCCGCAAAGCAAAATCAAATAAGAATATGATATCACTCCAACAACCTCTTGAAGAGGATCATCCTGTAGATGATAATCCCAGTACTTCTAAAAGTGCACTAACTAATACTGGGATAGCGGAACAACCAGATCATAATATAATGGAAATTGATAAAAATCTGGTTGATGTCAACATTGAAGTTGCTATGAACTTTATAAATACGGGAGAAACTTATAACAGAAATGTTATTGTAATAGACGATGTATTTGTCTCTACAATTGCATGTACTATTTCAAATGATAATCTGGATCCAGAACCAAAAACAGTAGCACAGTGCCGGAAGCGCTCTGATTGGTTGAAATGGAAGGAAGCAATTGAGGCAGAGTATAACTCGCTAAAGAAAAGAAAAGTTCTTGGTACTATAATACTTATACCCGACAATGTTGAACCATTGGGATATAGATGGGTATTTGTACGAAAGAGAGATGAGAACAATGAGGTGGCAAGATATAAAGCGAGATTAGTAGCTCAAGGGTTTTCGCAGAGACCTGGAATTGATTTTGATCAAACATATTCTCCTATTTTAGATGGCATAACATTCCGCTATTTGATATCTCTGGCATCATCAATGAATTTAGAAATGCAGTTAATGGACGTCGTGACTGCATATTTATATGGGTCACTAGACGCTGATATCTATATGAAAATCCTTGAAGGATTCAAAATTCCTCATATGAAGGAAAATGAAACTCGTGACATGTATTGTGTGAAATTAGAAAAATCGTTGTACGGTTTAAAACAGTCGGGAAAGATGTGGTATAACCGACTTAGTGAATTCCTCTTGAAGAAGGAATATGTGAACAATGATATATGCCCTTGTGTGTTCATTAAAAGATCACAAAATGGTTTTTGTATCATTTCTGTTTATGTTGATGATATAAATATAATTGGAACACGCAAAGAGGTTGAAGAAGCTCGTTCATGCTTAAAGATGGAGTTTGAAATGAAAGACTTGGGTAAAACCAAGTTTTGTCTCGGCCTGCAGATCGAACATCTCCCTGAAGGAATTCTTGTACACCAATCAACTTATGTGAGTAAGATTTTAGAGAAATTCTATATGGATAAATCACATCCACTTAGCACACCTATGGTTGTCCGATCACTAGAAGTAGATAAGGACCCATTTAGACCTAAAGAAGATGATGAGGATATTTTAGGACCAGAAGTTCCTTATTTGAGTGCAATTGGAGCACTACTTTATCTCGCAAATTGCACAAGGCCTGACATAGCATTTGCGGTTAACTTACTAGCAAGATTCAGTGCTTCTCCTACACGAAGACATTGGAATGGTGTTAAACACATACTTCGTTATCTTCAAGGTACAAAAGATCTTGGTTTGTTCTATCCAAGAAACCAAGACATGACATTGGTAGGCTATGCGGATGCTGGTTATTTATCTGATCCCCATAATGCTAAATCTCAGACTGGTTATGTTTTCCTCTGTGGTGGTACAGCTATTTCTTGGAGATCTGTTAAACAGACTCTAGTTACTACATCCTCAAACCACTCAGAGATTATCGCTTTACACGAGACCGCTAAAGAATGTGCATGGTTAAGATCATTGATACAACACATTCGCGGATCTTGTGGTATTGCGGATGATAAATCTCCCACTGTCCTATATGAGGACAATGCTGCTTGTGTTGCACAAATGGATAGCGGGTACATTAAAGGAAATTTAACAAAACATATATTACCTAAATTCTTTTACCCGCATGAGCTCCAGAAGAGCGGCGAAATTAAAATAAATAAAATTTGCTCTTGTGATAATCTGACAGATTTATTCACAAAATCCCTTCCTACGTCAACTTTTGAAAAACATGTTCATAATATTGGAATGCGTAGACCTAGTAGATTATTAGTTTGAGGGGGAGCGAATTCATTATGCCTTGAAGGTGTATTTTTGTTGTACTCTTTTTCCCTTACTAAGTTTTTTCCATTGGGTTTTCTTAGTTAAGGTTTTTAATGAGGCAACAAATGCAACACAAAATTATACATATCACATGTACTCTTTTCTTTGACTGTTTTTTCCCACAGGGTTTTTCAGCGAGAGAGACATGAACATAATCAAGTAATGTCCAAGGGCGAGTATTGTAAATAATATTATTTATTATATATTGTACATTACTTATTCATATATATATATATATATATATATGTGTGTGTGTGTGATGGAACGGTAAGATACGGTTATGAGAATACAGAATCTGTTTTTCTCTCATCTTTTCTCTCCTTCTCTTCTGTCTGAATCTTCCATTCTTTACTTTGGAATTGCTTGCTCAAGGGAATATTACAACAGTTATCATAATTTTCATATTTTTATACTGGTTAATTTATGAATATTAATTAATAAAATTGATGACATCTATAGTTACACAATAATTTTCCAATTTCTTTTTATTAAAATAGATAAAAATTTTGAACTCATTAACAAATTACTTCATTCATTAACGATAAGTGTGGTGTGGATGAAAGGACACGAGTTTTAAAAAATATCAAAAGATGTGCATAAATGCTCATCAAAGTTGATTTGTTAGATAATTAATAAATAATTTATAAAATTAGTTTTTCTGTAAATATTATGTGTGAATATGGTAAAAGTATAAAAATATATGTTCTCAAAAGAAAATACTACACTTATTATAAATGGATAAAAAAAATATTGTATTTACTGTGAACGGAGGAAGTATTAAATTTTTTACTTTTAGGCGACGTTTACTTTGTATGATTGACAAGATGGATGATTGAATATTTTTATCTTCAAAATAGAATTTATTCAATCTCACCCTATCAAATAAAAATCAAATAAAATTAATTTAATTAATAGAAATAATCAAAGACATTAGAATATCTAAAATTTCGGTCCATCAAATAAACAAGATATTAGTTTTACACTTTTACTATAATCATTCAAAATAAACGCAGTAAATTTAATATAGAATCCTCCTTTTCAAAATTATCGAAATTTGTCTCACAAAATTATCAAAATTATTCTCAATTTTTTTTTTTACATCGAAATTGTACTAGAGCGATGTCACCTGCGCTCCTGGCGCACGTTAAGAGCAACTGTGCATCCTCCAATTCCACATTCCCTTTTCTCGATAGTCAAAATTAATCAGTCTCGCTAGATTCGCCACCTCTCCTCCTCCAGCTTCGGGTAATTCTCACCATTTCTGTCCACCGCGCTTTCAGATCCGTAATTCTCTTTGATAGTCGAATCTAGGGTTTTTTCTTCTTCTGTTTCATGGTTTTGGCTTATATCTGTATTGAGTTTTGAGGGCATTCTTTTGCAGATTGTTTCAGCTGATTGTTGGAATTCTAAACGATGTGAGTATTATCTCTACTCTTTTAGTTTTGGTTGATTTATTCTCAGAAATTCTGATTGTATGTGATTTACTGATGTACTGGTCTTTCTTATTTTATATTGTTAGGAATCAGTATGTAAAATGGCTTTTTTTTTGTTGCATTTTATTGATATTGCAGTCCTTCCTTGTAATTCTAAAAGCCTTCTGCTTATTTAATGCAGTAGGGATCTCCCTCGACTGTTTTGATAGTTCATTGGTTTCTGTAGGATACATTTCGTGCTATCATGTGGAGCTGGTTGCACTTAAGTCTCTGTTATTAGCTGCAAAAGTCCTCACCTGTATGCTTTAATCTTCATGTCTCAGCAATATACTGACTTTAAAATCATAAGGCATTGTTTAATTGGGTTTCTGAAAGAACATCCTGTGTCCTATTTCTTTTTCCAAAGCACAACCAATCACAGTCGTGATTTCCAATCAATTTGCTTATTAGTATATTTTTAATTGTCTTCCGAAAACCAGCCTAAATACACTCTAACATTCTCTGAGTTTCCCATTATGTCATATGAAAACGTTGCACATTTTCAAACAGGATGCACAGGAGTACTATATTTGCATATATCGGGCTGAGCTGAAGAAGCCTCTTTAATCTTTTAACAATTGTCACTGCTTAATGTGTGCTAGGGCTGACGAGGAGCCTGTAGATCCAAAGAGGGAACTTGAAGACCGTTGCAAGGCACCATGCACGAGGCCACTTAAAGAATATCAGGTTATTTCTTCTAATAAATTATTTATATACACATTTCTCTAATTATTCAATGCTTGTCTGCTTGAAAATATTTTCAGCTCCTTTTTTATTAGATTTGTAAGCTATTCACGGTAGTGTACTTCTGTCCCCAAATATCTGAGAGTGCTGAGTAACTGCTTTACAGTTTGGTATCCTTTTTGTATCCGAACCTTCCTGATTACAATCTGCAATTTGGGTCTATATGTGGCGGGTAAAGATTCATTATATGGGCTAGTTGTAAGGGCGTATTCGGTCATTTTCTTTGGTGTGAGGCTTGGCTGATATCATATTATTTATTTGTTTTATTAGACTCTTGACTTCTCTTTATGCCTAAATATGGCAAAAGCCACTAATCAGTCTGTAAGGGTTTGACATAAGTTAATTATTTTGTTCATGGGCTGGATTAGACCTGACAGGAGGTTTCTCCTGGTTGTTCTAAGTGATTATGAGAATAATCCTCCATTCCTTCGCAATTTCCATTTACATTTATTCCTGGGTTGACTTGATACTCTCAACTCTTGTGACTTCCTTGCACGTTTTTACATCTCAGGCATTCTAGATTGATGGTTGAAATTAAAACTAGTCAAGCATTAGTAATCCGCTGTTGTGCCTCCATCTAACTCACTTATGTTTGGAGTGTTGATGGTAAAAAGCTGGCATGTTAACTGTAAAGGTCTCTATATGTGTCTCTTTAGTTAGTTTGTAGAAATCTAGATTGACAAAAGTTGTTGGCTGAGGAATGTACTGAGCAGAGTAAATCTGGCGTGAATTACTGTCTTAAAGGGAAACTGATAATTAATTGGAGCTATGTGTTTCTGTGTAGAAACGACAAACTAGAAAAAAGCTTTAAGAAGCTACGGAGTGACTGGGGCTTAAGATATATCTGCTTTCTGTTTTAAGAATTCGTGAAATTACTATCATGGTTGAACTTGGAGCTTTCGTAAGAATTGGACAAGTGGATAGGTGGTGTAGCTTTTCAAATTTGATAGTAGAACAAGCAAAACCTTTTGAGATCTTGTAGTTAAAGTTGTAGCACACCTGGAAAGAAAGCTGTATAGATGATTCTCCTTGAAATGCTGTAAATGCAATCTTTCAAGAGGTGCAGAAACATTCAATATTATGATTTCATTGAAAGTCAAATCACATGTTTTGTCTTCTTAAGCACATTCCCTTTTCTTTGTGGAGGACTTGGATTCTCTATCATGCTTATGATAAGCTTCAACACCCAAAAGATAGTAAAGTATTATTGGTATTTAATGTTATTTGATTTTTATTTATATAAGGGTTAATCATGGACTCATAGTTTGTGGACCCAACTTTCAGTGTACTCCAAAAAATGTCCCTAACTTACATTTTCACTTCAAAATCCCTCAACTTTGGTGAAAGTTTCATTAAGGCTCTGCTTCACAGAACCCGGTGACAGAATAATGAGTCTCTTTGCTGCTATTTCAGTATAAAATTACAGAAAAAACCGTAAACTCTACTAAGAATCCAGCAGGATGATTCATCATTCTACGTTCTATAAGGAAGGACATAAATCCAACATTTTCCAAAGTTGAGGGTTTTTGAAGTGAAAACCTAAGTTGAGGATGTTTTTTTTAAAACGCTGAAAGTTGGGAACACAAACTGTGAATAACCCTATATATTTATGTTCATAAAGAAAGTTATTTTTAGATTATAATTATTTTTCTTATTTCCGATATTCTTATTTTATAAATCTTACGAATGGTGGAACTTACCTTCATACTTTAGAGGTTAGATCAGCGGTTTAAAATTCTGTCCTCACCTAATTTTTGTACTTTAAGAGGATTTGAATTTGAATTTAAATAAATCCAACATATTTAGAAACATCACTTGATAAATGCTTAAATAATTGGGTAAATATCATATTAAATCTCAAACTATAACCGCTTTATTAGAAATGTCCCGAACTATAAGAAATATTTTTAAAAACCCCAAACTATTAGGCTTGTCTCAAAAATGTCCCGCATCCATTTTCTGACCTCCGTAATCATGATGTGGCTTGCCGAGTGCTACTGTGTAATTTATATTTTATTTTTTAAATGACATGACACAGAACAAAGTCATTTTATGCTATATCATTTAAATGAAATTAAGTCCACAAGATAAAGTGCTAAACTGACCTTCAACGCGATTTGAATCAACTGATGTGGCACAAAATGACGTCGTTTCTTAAATGGCACAAAACGATATCGTTTTTTAAATGACATGATATAAAACGACGTCGTTTTGTGCCATTTCATTTAAAATAATAAAATTTAAATTACATGGTGGCATCTAGCGAGACACATCATGATTCTTGGGATTGGAAAATGGACGCCGAACATTTTTGATACAAACTTAATAGTTTAAGATTTATAAAATATTTCTGATAGCTTGGGACATTTTTGATAAAGCAGGTTTATTTGGGATTTAATATGATATTTACCCTAAATAATATTATTAAATTTACAGGACAACGCATTCAAGTTTATCTAAATTATAAGTTTCAAATTTTAATTTTTTTTTATAGTTATTAATTATATCAAAAAATTCAAATTTGATCATCCATTTTGGATGAGTATGGCAGGAATTTTTAATGTTGGAACTTTAGTGATAAGTTAGCCTTCTTGCTGTGACTGGTAGGCTTGTCATCGTCAATACTATGATTGGTAGTGGAACAAGAGTGATAAGTTAGCCTTCTTACTATGATTGATGTGCATTATAAAATTAGTTTGTATAGATATTAAGCATAAAATGATTATATGATAAAATAAATAATTATTTTTAATATAAAGTATTAGATTTGGGCCCATCATCCCCTTAAAAGGCCTCTCATAAGGGGAGAGAGTACTCTAAACTTATATAATGGAGACTAGATCATTACCAAGTCGATGTGGAACAGAAAGGGTGGCTTTAACATATACCATACCTAGATATTTGGTTTAAAATGTTGGTCTCCAATTTATTTTTTTGCTTGGGTGCCAGCATATTCACATGGGAAAAATGATGTCCTTTTGGTTATAATGAATGTTGAGTTCAATAATTTAAACGGTTCATTCTGATTTGCCAAACTCAGTTAACTACTAAAAGTTTCATATCCCTCACCAACATATGTGGTGACTTCAGACCGACTGCTCTATGCAACTAGATTAATTGGAAAATGGTTTAAATCTATGTAAAAGTAAAACCCTTTTGCATGGTTTTTTTGTAATTTTGCACTTCACTGTTTGTCAAGGATCAACATGTGCTCTTCATATTTCAACATTGAAATGGTGCTTGGATGATCTGTTATCTAGAACCTTTTGGAGGTATCTCCGTGTAGATAGCACTGACCAACTCTCCCTATTCTCTTTTGTTGGTATTCTACAAAATGAGCTTTGTTCATATTATAGCCTGGTTTTTCTAGACCATCATCAGAATACTTCTTAGAAAGTGCTGATCTTTTCTTTCCCCCTCGGATTTGTGGGTGATAGGCCTGTTCTAAGAGAATTCAAGGTGATGAATCGGGACACAAGCACTGTACAGGACAATATTTTGATTACTGGCGCTGTGTCGACAAATGCGTAAGAACACATTTTCCATTATGCATTATTTTCTCCTGTGTATAAAAGCTCCTTACTAACTGCCGATTTCTTTGCACAGGTTGCTACTAAGTTGTTTTCGTATCTCAAATAATAATGACAAGACCTCGTTGGTATACAGACCAACTTAAGCTTGTTTCTTTCTTAGAGCCGATTGTACCCCTTTTGTTGTGCTCTTGACGCTCGATTCTTTCCAAGAGCTGGTTGTTCCCTTTTTGTTATGCTCTTGAGTCTTGATGTTACTAGCTGAACATGATGCTTACCCGATACTGTGAGATATGGTTAGCTCTTCGGATTAATAAATGAACTAGAACAGAATTTTATAAAATCCAGCATGTTAAGATTATCATGTCTGATTTGTTTTTTTTTTTTTCTTTTTTTTTTAAATCGAGCTTGTTAAGATTATCATGTCTGATGTAAAAAGAAGCGTGTTGGTCTCCATTATCTGTGTATGATTTGAGTGTTTTTACTCATATCATCCTTGAGTCTAGATATGCTACAGGCTTGCTAATATTATATTTTATCCTCCACTTAAACCGATCACTTCACTTATCACTACGGGTGTGTTTGCTTTTTATCCCTCTAAATGGAGGGATAACAAAAATTTATCCATTTAAATGTTTGTTTTCTTATCCCACATTTTACACAAACACCATTTTCCTTCCTTATTTTCATTTCAAAGAGGGATAATATTGAGGGATAATATTATCCCTCCTTGAAGTGAAAATAAGGAAGGAAAATGGTGTTTGTGTAAAATGTGGGATAAGAAAGCAAACATTTAAAGGCATAAATTTTTGTTATCCCTCCATTTAGAGGGATAAAAAGCAAACACACCCTACGTCTTTAAGGATCGTAATAGGGCTTAAGACATAGGTAGCAATGCTAAATTGAAGGTTGAGGATTGTTGGAGTTATTGTACTAGCCAATTCTTTTGGTTTCACCATCTTCCATGCTATTAGCATACTTGCACTAGAGAAAAAAAAAATTCATAGATAACACTCCATACACAGGTTTGTTTCTTGTTAAAATCCATTATAGTCTATATGTAAAGGTTATAGAAAAATTGTTATGTACGGAGCTCGAGATAAGGTTGAAGGCATTCCAAATTATTTGAATGATATTGTTCTATCTCAAATTTAGTGAGTATGAAGACATGCACATGAAAAATGATAACCCGATCAAGTGTTGAGGCTCTGTTGAATTGAACACGATCCAAATATAACAGTTGTACAATTCAGTGTGTGACGTAGCCAAAGCGTGAACATGAATGAATAACGAGAAAAACCTCAAGTTTCACGTTAGATAAAATTCAAAAAATGTACCTCAGAAATGGTGGAAACCAAAATTAATAGTCTAAATATAAGGTGGTAATATACAATACTACACAACTCTCTCAACCTATATTCACACTATCCACTTTTTTCAAACAATTCACTCCATGTCTATTTCAATATTTAACTATTTCTTTTGGTACTTGCATATTCCTTCACCATTTCCTATAGCTGACTTTGGAATATGTGCACTGACAAAGTGAAGTTACTTTTGACCGAATTTAATTGTAAAAGGGGTGGGTAGTTAGCTTTGTCTTGTTTATGTTTTATTTAGAAATTGTCCCACCTTTCTCTCCACAAAACTTCCGCAAACTTGCCCTCTCTGCGTGAATTCTCCTAATTCGCCATCTCTGCGTGAAATTTAGATTGGGCAATATTCTAAAATATTTTCAGGTTTTTTTCCACTTGTTCCTCGGAGTCCATTCGACGGTGGAGAACATGGCCGCACCTCAAGAGGTTTTTTTTTTGTTTATTCGGTTTTTTTTTGTGTTATTCTACAATATTTTCGCATGAATCCATATTTAGAGTTAATTATTAGTTATTGTAATTGATCCTGGGTTTGATTCTACACTTAAATTATTTGTAGTTTTTATTTATTTCATATGCGGAAATGGTGTTCTTAAAAAAAATTGCAGAGATGTTGCGCATAGTTTGATTAAATAAAAAACTAATTTTTCATTTAAAATTTTCAAGTGCTATGCGCAATCTAATTGAAATACTATGCGCAATCAAAAGCTTTTATTTTGAATGGGAAAATTGAAATACAATGCGTAATCTAATTGAGCAAAGTATGTTGCGCATTGTGAATGGGAAAATTGAATACTATGCGCAATCATGGGGCCTCTTACTATTGAATGGGAAAATTGAAAATTTGAATACTATGCGCAAAGTTTTCATTTTTTATTTTTTCGATTTTTCTCTTAAAATTTGCTATTGAATTTTTTTTTTGGACTGTAACAGGGGCCTCTTACTCTGTTGAGACCGAACACTGTCAATGTAACGTCGGACATGGGAACTTATTACAAAATCAAGTATTTAAAGATGGTGGAGAAAAATTTAAAGGAAAAGGTGGTCAAGGATTATTAGATACATTTTTAAATGGTTGTTTTGGATATTTGTTGGACTGGAATCCTGGTCCAAAATGTGCAATGGTCGTGCATCATATAGTGTCCCGCCAAATTAAGACCAACAGGGATGATCTATATTTTTTATTGAATAATACGAAGGTCCATTTTTCTTGAAGGGATTATGCTTTGGTGACTGGTCTTCAATTCGGTGATTTTGATTTTGATATGTCAAATAATCATGATTTGAGTGAAGTGGAAGTGTTTAGGAGATTTAGTGGTGGTCAGACGCATGTTAAATTGTCTTTTCTCATTGATCTTTTTGAAGATTTTAAGATTGATGATGAGGATGGAAGTTTATACTTGAGGATTGCCTACCTTATAGTCCTATATGGAATGTTGGTAGGTTACGAGACCGATAAAACAATTGAAAATTGGGTTTGGGCATTAGTGGATGATCTTGATGCATTTAACCAATTTTCGTGGGGGGCGTATACTTATAATTTGTTGTGTCATTACACTACAAAGTGTATGTCCAAAAAAAAATTATAAAATCTATGGACCTGTTTGGGCGTTGCACGTGTGGTCACTCGAGATCATGCCCTACTTTGCTAATGTGGTTGGCAATTGTGTTGCTGAATTTGCTCACCCTCGGTGTTTGAAGTGGAAGTTTCGGAGTAGACCGGCTACGAAGAATTTGGAGCCCTTTTTTGAAAAAGAGGTACTTATATGTTATTCTAAAATTATTTATTTTACTATATTTTATTTGTGTAGATATTATTTGTACATGGAAATATTTTTTAGGCTCATTTTTTAGTTAGTTCTTTTAATTGTTTTAATTACAAGAAAATGACATTAAAATATTTTTAATTTGTCAATTATTATATTAAATTGCTGAATATAATTGAATAGGTTAGAAAATTGTGCATATACTGATATGTTGCGCATTTTGGTTGTTGTTATATATTTAATCATTTAATTGGTGAAATGATTGTTAGGATTTTTTTTTTTGTTTTTTTTTTCATGTAATTGGTTTAATCAAATTTAGAATATGCATGAAAACTATGTGCAATAATGTTAGGCTATTTTTTTTAAAATTGCATTTAATTTCATTTAAGTGATTGCGCATAGTTTAATTTCATGTTTGCGCATGAAAACTATGCGCAATAGTGCGCCTGAAAAGTATGCATCAATTACTATGCGCAATTTAAGTGTATAAATCATTTAATCATTAAATAATATTTTTTTGCAATTAATGTTTTTAATAATTGACGCATTTATGTAGGAGCAAGAGATATTGGAGTTGGTCCTCGACGAATTTGAAATCACGACTATGTACTACTTGTCTACTCTTGGTATTTATATGGGGGCACAGTACGAAGGTCAAGAACAACAACAAGAAGAAGAGTAAGAACAAGAACAAGAGCATGAAGTAGCATTGCATGACACAATTGTACATGATGAAGAAGTTTCTCTCCATGATATACCTATTCATGCACATGATTTGCCCGCGACAATGATGGATAGACGAGCGCGGAGTTCATCCTCCCGCGAAAAGGGTTCTCGTAGACGAGTTAGGGAAAAGCGTGTGCGGCCGCCTACTACATCTTCATCCTCTAGTAGCAGCGATCATGCTAACCGTGTAGACTGTGCCTATCTAGATGCTGTTGTGAGGAGGATGGAAGAGGCACAGGAGGAGAGATTGAAAAGGCACAACGAATCTATAGATGCACGGATCACGAGGTCTTTCAATGAGTTTTTAGTGGAATTGAAGGGAATTTTTAGTTGTAGAAGTGTTCAAGCTAGGGATGTGCATTCCCCTGCTCCTCAACCTACACCGGCACCCGAGGTAAGACAATTTGATGATATACGAGACGAGGGTGCCGAGGAAGGCGATGTTCCTCATGATGATGATAATGTGACACAATCGCCATATGTTCTTCAGTTTTCTCAGTGTGAGTTTGGGAGCACATCTTTTCTGGGCACTGATGCCGAGATCCCTCGTCTCGCCAACCCAACTGATCAAATGAGAGCATGTTTGGATTACATGGGAGAGGTATAAAAATAATTAAAATTTATAAATCATATTTTATTTTATATTCTTATTTCCATTTTGTTGGTATTTGAATAGGAGATGTGTAGTTTTGGCGAGCCCTCCCAACGCATTGAGACGCTGGTATTGCCTCGGAGAAGTACACGTCAAAGATTTCCATCTCAACAGTTGCAAAGAAAATGTGTGACGATGGTGAAATTGTGAAGCCGAGGTCTATTATAGCCGACCTACAAAGGGAATATGGTGTCAAGATCAGTTATAGTGTAACAATGTGTGCCCGTAATGGTGCTGTGGAGATGATTTATGGGGGGGGGCATAAAGAATGGGGGCATAAAGAATCTTATTCATTACTCCTCGGCTATTTGCACATGTTGCGGACGTGCAATCCTGGATTGTTGACGGACTTGGAAATTGATTGTGATGGTCGGTTCAAGCACCTTTTCGTGGCACTCGGTTCTTGTAGAGTAAGGCCAATAATTGTGCTAGAAGGCACACACTTGAAGGGTCGTAACAAAGGTATCTTGTTTGTTGCAGTCACGAAGGATGGCAACGAACAAGTCTTCCCCCTGTCATTCACCATTGGTCCTATAGAGAATGATGAATCATGGACGTGGTTTTGGTCTCATTTGAAGATGGCTTATGGTGAGAATCCTGAGACGTTGATTGTTTCAGACGCACATGTTAGCATAGTGAACGCTATAAATGCGGTATTTCCTGGTGTATCACATGGTTTGTGCTACTACCATCTACTCAACAAAATCACTCGATTTGGCAAGGCAGCAGTTGCGCTATATCAGAAAGCGGCTTATGCATATAGAGAAAGTGAGTTTGATGCTGCGATGGCAAGCTTAAAGGCTCTTAGGGAAGAAGGTGGAGCTTCTTGCAAATTGATGCAGGTTGCCCCAGAAAAATGGGCAAGGTGTAAGTGCCCTGTTCGACGCTATAATTTTCTCACATCAAATATTGCCTGAATCGTTCAATTCTCGTTTGTTGTGGGCAAGAAAGCTGCCTATATGCTCCATGGTTGAGGCAATCCGTCACATCATAGAGAAATGGTTTGATGAAAGACATGAAGCTGCAAAGTCATTTTCTGCTGATGTTACACCGGAGGCACTACGCAAGCTCACTGTTGAATTGGAGAGATCACGGAGATATGAGGTCGTTGCCATGTCCCCATCTACTTTCAAGGTTAAGAGTTCCAACAAAACATTCAAAGTAAATCTAGAAATGCAATCGTGCACTTGTGTGGAGTGGGATATGAACATGGTACCATGTTCACATGCAATTGCAGCCATCATGTATTACATTAGTTATATGTTTAACTAAGAAATTAGGTTCAATATTATTAATTTATATTTCGCTCAATTTGGCTATTCAGGCATATAGGTGATGATATATCTAAGCACGTTAGGGATTATTATCAAGCTGCAAAACTATGTGAGGCGTACTCCTATCGAGTCAATTCAGTGCCGCCACTTGCTTCATGGACGATTCCTGCAAATATCCAAGGTCTTGTCATTGATCCTCCTAAAATCAGTCGACAATCTGGACGTCCGAAGACTACACGCCATCGGGGACCAACTGAGAGAACTACACAAAGACAAAGAGTTGGATCAGAGAATGCTCCTTCGAGTAGCACCAGTCGTGCCCCAAGAACATGTAGTTTGTGTGGATCTGAAACGTACACTGGAGACATATGTCCTTATTTGGTGAGCAATGACTGACATATTGGAGGATGGTTGTTATCCTAGACTTTATCCAAGTTATCTGTATTTCATTAATTGTAAGATGACATATCTTTCTATGCGGAATAATTTGATTTCCGGATTAATATTTATATTTGTGCAATTATTAGGTTAGTCGAGAGCATGATATTATGTCTTCAATTTTATGATAATTATTACATCCTATATTTATGACCAATTCAACAATTTATGCAACCTACTTCTTTGAAAGAAATAAATTACAATTGGAAAGAAATATGTAGTGACATTTGGAAAATGGGAATAGCTTGGTAAAATTGATATTGCAAAGTTAATTAAATTGTGCAAATATGCCTAATTTCCGCAAAATTAGCCAAATGTGAATCACATTCTAAATTTCACTAATTTGTAAATTCATTTGCGCAAATTGCACTAATTATGCACATGAATAAAATATTATGCGTAAGGTGATATAATTGAGTACAAATTAATTGATTGTGTAAAGTGAAAATATTGTGTAATTAAATTTGCGCAAAACTATTAAATTTGTAATTCAATTCTTCATATAAATTTGTAACTAAATTTATTAGATAAATTTGTAATTAAATTTATATTAAATATTTCTGCGCAATTTAATCAAAATAATTTATATGCGCATGCTATGCGCAAAATATAATAAGAAGTAATTGTGCACCATATTACGAACACATCGTATTAGAAATAAAGTATATCCAAATTAAAGTATATGCGCATAATGTTAAATTAGGATTACAACTTCACAATCAACAACACAGATGCACATAAATTAAATTTTTAATTACTTATGCGAGATGCACATAAATTAAATTTTTAATTACTTATGCGAAAAGGAATCTGCCCATAAAACAAAATATCCGCAAATTCCATTTATGCGGTAAAATACTAACTATGTGCATACCCATTGTGCATATATAACATGAATGCACAACTAGCACCCCCCGCAATATATGGTAACGTTGTACTGCACACAGAAAACTAAATATTAATTCAATAAGCCAATCATTGTAGTACCTACATGACAGAGATCACAGCTTTTTCATAGTAAAAAATATTAAAATAATACAATGGATATGGGGTGTAGCAAAATAAAAAAGTGGATATTTCATAAATATACTTTGCAAAAGGTGGATAGTTTAGAATTCCTCCCAAATATAAACTCAACCTTAAAATAAAGCCCATGCAAGTGTCAAAATAAACAATAAATGAAACAAAAAATAATAATAAAAGCCCATGAAGCCAATGACTGGGCATCAAACTCAAGTCTTGAGTTGAAACACACGATCATAGCTTTCCATAAAAGTGAGAGCATCTTCTGCGACATTATTCTCCCACACCAGAAAGCGAGGAGACCTCGACTCTGAGACGCCATCAGAAGCCTCATCTTTATCACCCAACTATGGCACCGGGTGTTTAACATTGAAGGTGTGAATGTGCGAAGGCAGCTTCAAGCGATAGGCATTAGGATTCACCTTTTCCACAATATCGACAAAACCTATCTTTCGTACGGTAAGCTTACTGTATCCGTGCGTCGGGTTACGATTCTTGGTGAGGATAGCCCACACGAAATCGCCCACCTCAAACTCAACAGATGCCGTCGATGATCTGTGGCAGCTTTGTACTTGGAATTCGCTTCAATTAGTTGAACGTGTATGGCCTCATAAGTGCATCGAAGAGTGTCCATAAGATCAACCGCATGGGTATCAACGCGAATGGGAGACGACAACGAGAAGAGTGTTGGCCCTCGCGGAATAACAAAATAGACAACCTGGAAAGGACACTGCCCGACGCTACGATTCACAATGCTATTATAGACAAATTCAGCTTGCGGCATACGTAAATCCCAAGCGCGCAAATGATGACCTACAAGGCAATGTAATAGATTACCCAATAAATGATTCACAACTTTAGTTTGGCCATTCGTCTATAGATGATAAGCACTACTCAAATCCAAACGAGTATTGGCCATAAGCCAAAGGTTGCGCTAGAAAAAATTAATCGAGTGTCACGACCAGAGACGATAGAGGAAGGCAGCCCCTACAAGTGATAAATTTCCCAAAAAAAATAATCGAGCCATGAAGGGAATCAAATGTCTTCTTATACGGAATAAAATGGGTCATCTTTGAGAACCGATTTACCACCATAGAAACAAACTCAGCACCACGTTGTGTGCAGGGTAAACCAAACATGAAATCCGTATTGCCGCCCATGGCACCGCAGGAACAAGCAGTGGGCGATACAAGCCTGCATTGGTGGACGTTCCTTTAGAAACGTAGCAGATGAGACATCAAGTAACATAACGGGCCACATCACGTCGAAGGGAAGGCCAAAAATAAAACCGTTGAACAAGCTCAATAGAGCGGTCGCGCCCAACATGATCGACCCCATGTAAATGAGGCACCAATTTGAGATGTAGGCTAATTTCAAGAATGCATAAGCGAGTGCCTTTAAATAAGGACTGTCGCAGGCCCAACATCTAGCTAGTGATAGCGTAGATCGATTATTGTACGACTAAATAAAAGGAAGAGGTAAAGAAATAGAAGCTAGACTAAACATTAAGCGGAAGCAATCAATAAAACATTGCTAAATCAAGCAATAAGATAATATCAACAATGATATAAAATATTATAGGCATCATAAGTGCAAGAGCGTCAAGACACTCATGGGTAATTACAAAATAGACATACTAAAGCATTCACAAATCTCAAGGTTTTCATGGTTCTCAGAGTATCGCACCAAAACGTAAACATACTATATGTGTGGAGACATATAGCTGAGAGTAAATTCCTTGACTGACTCGATGATAGACAACCATAACACAATATTGCCATAAGAAATGAAAATATTGTATAGAGAGAACATAAGAAACGAAACCCTCGCCAGCACTTGCCCGTTATCCATTCCTGTTAAACCTGCAGATTTAGAAATATATGAAGGCTGAGTATAGAGTACTCAGTAAACATAAGCCAAAAACAGTTGAAATCATTGCTCTTTAGAGCTATATGTTGAGCTTGCCCATTTTAAAATGCAAACACAGGAATATTGAGTTTTTTTGAAAAGAAAACTTGTGCATGCACAATCATTATAAACATCAAAATCAATCAATAGTAGAGATATGAGTCTGCAGACAAATAATATGTATGTATCTTACTACGACAAAAATAACATCAATCATCGGGTGAAGAGAAGTAGGCCTCATTCTCATCACCATGACCGGCCGACTGAGAGACGGCTCATGGTCACCATCCGTGTACACAATAACCCTTACTGATATAATGATCCAACATAGGGCCGATATCGTATCATCATCATCATCATAAAAATTAACATTTGTCGAGGTAACATACAACATCATCAAAAATACATGGCAAGTCAACAACCTTTATACTTCAAATCATATAAGTCATCAAATCATGCTTATAAGTTTCAAATTTGTTATACATAATAGTGAGTTCAAAGGTCTACATAATAGGGGAAGTAGAGAAGCCCACTTGTAGCCTAAAGCTTACTCTTCTTGATACTTTATATGGCCTACTTCCGTCCTCTACTCATGTCTTCAATGGCATACACAAATAGATAATTCATAAGACAAAACGAACTTCTGTAAGACACTTCCTTACTAACATCACTACTCTACCATGCTCATCACTTCACGCTAACTATCTCAATCTCATATCAACTAGACTTCCTAAGTAATCACCAATTCTATTCTAAGCTTATCTCCTAGTTTAAGACTATACTTCATCAAGAAATAAACACAGTTGCATCATTAACTAAGATTAGTTAATAAAATTACTAAACAAGTTCAATTAACCAAGTGAATGAAGACATTTTAAAAACTTACTATAAAATCGAGAAAATATTTTGAGTTGAGAGAAAATTCCCAAAAATTCAATTCAGGAAGCAAAGAACATATACATAAACAATCTTAGATCCAATACCCAAAAATAATTCATACAAGAATATAATTCTAAATTTTGTCAGTTCCTAACAAACTAACCTCTAGATTCCTTCATCGAAAAATTCTCAAAAATTCACGTTAAGCTCATATAATTCACAATAGCACATATACATGATCATATTACTCAAGAAAAAAATTAAAATCTTCTTCCCCTTTTTCACCACATTTTCAGCCCTTATATAGATTCTTAGGGAAGGATTCGTTCCATCAACATATCACATAGATAAGCTCAAATAATCATCAATAAGTCACATATAAGCACATATAGCTCATAACTCATTTCATATGGAAGATCCCTTTCATACATGCAACTAAACTAGGAGAATTTTCACAATTCAATATAATTAACCAATTAAGACATGCTTTCACCCTTTAGGTACTCTCATTAGCTCATAGAAGTCATTAATCCAAACATTTATCTCCTTAATCAAAAATACCCAATTCTTAGTAAACTAAACTCAAACATTTTTACACATACACATCAATTAATCAAATGGTCCTTAATTAATGTTTAATCACATTAGCACTCTCAATAGCATATATCAATCATCAATTCACCACGTAAGTCAAAAGATCAAAATTTCCCAATTTAGACAAAATAAGCTCATTGAAAATTCAAATCCCTTTCTAATCCTTTTTATAACTCATGGAAATGAACTCAATAGGTTCTCAATAGCATATAAATCACCTCAATTTAAGAAAAGAAAATGAATTTTTTTGGGGGTAAATCACCCTAATTTTTGAAAATTATATAGAAAGATAGAGGGGTGTTTTTCTTGCTTGTTTCTTCCATATACTCACATACACATCTCATATAAGATCAGATCTAAGTGAATCTATTACTTACTCAAAGACTTAAATGAGGTATGGAAACTTCCTTGAACTTCACTTCTGGAAACTCTTCAAAACTTGATCTTGATTCTAGATTGTGTAGATTCAGAACTAGATTTTTAGTGGAGATCTCTAGTATAGAAGGTTTAGAATCTTGTAGTATGTCATCAATGGAGGTTAGTGGAAGAAAAGAGAGAGAGTGAGAGAGAATGGGAGGGGGTGAGAGGAGGCGAAAAATTGGGGAGAGAGAGAGATTGAGAGTGTACCCTAAACTTGTTCACTAAGTCTTTAAGGGCGTGTTTGAATTGGCGGTATGGTTAAGGCCATTTTATTAAACCCAAGGAAAGAATAAAGGTTGTCGTCTTGTTGTGTTTCACTGAATATGCGTTTGATATCTATTCCAAAAAGTTTGATAGCATTATTATGTATTTGATAGCTCCTCATATGAAGCGTCCCTAGCATGTAAAATGACAAATATAGCCCCTGTGATAATTAGATATTCCAAGTGTAGAAACCAAGGTCGTGAAGCGTCCTTTTGAAATGAATATTGAGAAATTATATTGGATCCGTTAATGAAGGAACAGTCGTGTTTAATCAATTCTGATTTGCAGCGCGTCGCTGGCATCGCTGACGCGGGAGACGGGACCGAAGGTCGTGAAGGAAGATCGGGCGAGGGCGGCGGAGACGTCGTGGGTGTCGGTTGTGAGCCACCGCCACTTCGAGCCCACACTCGACATCAGTGATAGCGGCCTTAAGTTCACTCACATCCTCTATAATCTCCCCCTGCTGGTAACTATATATATATATATATATATATATATAGAGAGAGAGAGAGAGAGAGAGATTGGCTACTTGCTTTAGAGGATAAAATGCTTGTAAAAAAATTGAAGACAATTCACGCTTTTTTAATGGGCAATTTAGGAAGAATTAACAATAGATTGGGTTACTGTAGAAATCAAGCTTCCTTAACCAGTGGGTACCATCTCTTCCAGATGCTTGGTGTAACAGTACTTTTGGGGCAGGGCCCAACATAAATGACAGGCTTCCCATATTACAACAATTACAATTCAAACGTACAGTTAATGATAAAATGTTCCTTTAACTGTCGTTAACATTAAATTCAAACACGCCCTAAGTTGATAAGGCTTATCTAATGCTCTTTATCCAATCTAATTAATAAAATATTAAGTGGCTTATCCACCACTCCACTTGCATGTTATCCACCATATTAAAAATAATAGGAAAAATAAAGTTATACTAATCTATATAGTAAAGCTTGTAGAAAAAGATAAGTTAGGAAAATCACTAACTAATTAAATCATAAATCAATCATCATCTAATTGTGTGATCAAAAATAATTATTACAATTAGAGCACACATAATTCACATCACATCTAGCTCATAAAAATACACTCCAAGAATTAGGAAAATTATAATATGAATAGTAATATCACTATTTACCAATTAAGACTATCCCCTTTGTTAATAAGTCCAAAAAAATTATAAATTACTCAATTTCAAGTATATTAATCAAATAGATCACAGATAAGACGATCAAGCATTCTTAACTCAAACACATCATCTCAGTCAATCAAAATCTAATAACCAATCAATCGTCTCATAATGCTTAATAAAGTAAACTATCACGGAAATTGTTTGACTTCCTCAATCGGAAAGAGAAACTACAATCTACTCTCAATTCAATCAGCATTTCTATCTAAACTCATTCTTTCAGTATGATTCACTCAATAGTTCTATCGAATGAACTTCTAAAATACTCGTATCTTAATCTACTTAGAAGACTTTATCTCTCCCGTTATAACTAAATGGTAACATCTCGATGCTCTTAATACCATCTCAGTAGTATAAGTAAGAAAAATGTGGGGTGTTACGAGAACCCATCAAGCAAAACAAAGTCTCGAGTGTCACCAGCCTGTACACGTTGAAGAAGGGGCCAAAAAATTGTCCGAAGGATATAACTCCACCACTGTCTCAAAATCAAGGACAACAACTTGCAAATCAGTGAGTAGAGAATGTCACCTTAAACCACCGGCAACACGATTAGAAGCCCCATATCGATGCTTTAAAATGAAAGTGAACTGCAGTAAATATGTCGTCCAAGAGACATGGCAAGCGGACAAATCAGATTGAGAGCTGAAATGGCGCAAAGCCTCATGATCAGAGTAGAGAATAAATTTCGTTTGGAATAAATAGTTCCGCCAATTGCGAATGGCATGGAACACAACATAAAATTCAACGTCATAAGTGTTATAGCAAGAGCGAGGGCCTGATAATTTCTCACTGAAGAATGCCACCGGGTGCAAATATATACAATTGTAGCATTCAATTTTTAAGTGCTGCAAATAAATTTTCATAAATTAGAGACATAAGAAAAAGTGACACACTTGTGTCACACAATTGTGATACAATAGATAGATGCCGCACAATTTTCGTTTATATACAATATTGAATATGACACAATTTTAAATGAGTCGTGTAATCATGACATTTTAATGAGGTGTCACACATAATTGTCGCAATTCAGAGACGGAAAAAAATATGTGTCGCTTTTGTGTAAGAAAAAAATACGACATGATTTTTTTTTTTGAGGGGACGACATGATATTTAAGTGATGCATAATTGTTGCCAATATACAACATTAAATGAGAAATGTCTTAGATTTTTCATATAATAATGATATCTTAATGAAGTGTCGCACGAAAAATATCGTAATCCAGTGACATAAAAATATGTCTTCCATCTGTGTCAAAAAAATTATAACACAAAATTAAGATGACACATAGTTGTCGTAATTTATGACACCAATATGTAATATCGCACTTGTGTATGTCGCAATAGGTCAAAAATATTGTAGTGGTTGGGGGACAACTATTGATTTCTACTATTTACATAGTTAGTACAAAATCCACCTCAATATAAAACTCCAAATAAATATATCAGCATCGAAAGGTATATTAATCTCTTGTCTTAAAATTTAGTATTTACTATATACTTCGTCCGTCCCATTGATCTTGTCATTTTTCTATATTTGGTAATGATTTTACACTACAAACAATATGACCCCACACCTTTACACATTTTTATTACACTAATTATACTCTCCTTAATAACCGTGTCTAAAAGAAATGGGACAAGACTAATGGGACAAAGGCAGTATATCTTATAAAAGTGAATATTTGTCACATGTACCTTGTGAAAATGAGTAGTTTTACCATTAATACTATTTCTATCTAAGAAGTTATCATGATTTTCATATTTTTATACTGGTTAATTTATGAATATTAATTAATAAAAATGATGACAACTATAGATACACAATAATTTTCCAATTTCTTTTTATTAAAATAGATAAATTTTTTTGAACTTTTTAACAAATTGTTCTCTTTATTAATGATAACGGTGGTGTGAATGAAAGACACGAGTTTTAAAAAAATATTAGAAGATATGTACAAAGTGCTTATCAAAGTTGATTTATTAGATAATTAATATCTGATTTATAAAATGATTTTTTTTTATAAATATTATGTGTGAATATGGTAGAGATACAAGAGTATATGTTCTAAAATGAAAAGACTACCCTCATTATAAATGGATAAAAAAAAAGTGGGAATTATCACATACAACCCTTTTTTATAAAAATATAAGTTTTATAGCCCCACTTTATAATGCATAAGTTATATATAACCCTTTTTTGCTTAAAAAACTAAAAAGTCCTTAATTGACTTAGATAATTGGTCCCATTCTCTACCCCTCAAAATCAAGAATCAGACATTCTCTCTCTCTCTCTCTCTCCAAAATCCAACCATCGTCTACTGTCCGCTGCCATCTGTTCATCGCTCCGAAGGCCGCCGTTGTCGTTTGTCTGTCACTCCTCAGACCCGTTCCTTTGTCTGTTGCCCATGTTCGCCACGAGAACCAAGGCTCGAAGCCCTGTCGCCATCCAAGCCCTATCACGCACCGCCGTTGTTCGAGCTCCAACCCCCGCGTCGCATAAGCTCCACCCCGTCGAAGCCTGCCCCGCGCCGCCCAAGCTCCAACCCCTGCATCCATCGCCGTCGAGGCTGCTGTCGCCGGCCCCGCCCTCCGCGCTACTCCTATTGAAGCCGCGTTGCTCAAACCCTCGCGTCCACTACTTGATTGAGCACTCCATCGAGTACTCATCAGATTATTTTTCTCTTGTCTTTTTTCAACTTTTTTTTTTGGGGGGGTGGGGGGGGGAGGGGAAGTTGGTGCTAAATATGTATTTTGGATGTATAGGTCATTGCATGTTGGTAGATGTCATTGGGTAACTATACGCATTGTCTTGAATGATTGGAAGGTTGAGTTATATAACTATACGTGTTGTTTGAAAACTAAACTACTTTAATTTTAATTTGAAATGATTTGTGGTTGGGTTATAATATTTGATGATTGGATGATAATCATATTATCATATTTGATGGTTCGATCAAAATTCGCACAATCGTATAACTAGTTAATAATTACAGGTAAAATAAGTGTCTAATTAATTAATAATTACATGTTTTATAATGACAATACTTTTTTCATTACTCGATGATGTACTCGATGGTGAGGCGTTATGTCGGTCTTAAATAACATGTTTATACTAAAGTCAATGAAAACTAAACATATTAAGTGTACTTAGGTATTGCACTAAAGTAAATGATTGAGGTGTAGTATATCTACTACATAAGAGATAATGTGGACTTTTATTTTGAAAATCAAAAGATGTGACACATGTTGAAATGAAACATGTAATACAGACAATAATTATCATCTATCATGTTTTATAATAGTCAAATACACTCTCGTTGATGTTACAAACAAGTAATGTTTTGGATTGAAATCACAATAATTGAAAAAAATCATTATTGTTCTTCATTACTCAATAGAGTACTCGATGGTGTTCACCATCGAGTACATCATTGAGTAATGAAGAAAAATATTCATTTTTTCTCTTTTTTTTTTTTTTGAGATTTGTAATGATATGAGGCGTTCCGTGGTCTTAAATAATATGCTTATGCTAAATGACTCAACTCAAAATACCTATTGAACTAACTCGCAATCGTACGAGGTCAATCGCAACGGAATAAACTAACCCAAGTCGTACTCTCAAGGAAGGCTAAGCAGGGCGACTAATTATATCACACACAAAAAACAATAAATCCTAAACACTGTAAACAATAGTTGGGTATGACAGTCTCACTTTTCTTAAACATGCGTAATTAACTAAATAGAAATTAAATACCAAATCAACAACAAATGAAAGCGTAGAACAAATCATAAAAATAAATCAATCAACATTCAGCAACCCTAGACAATTAAGAAATCTAAAATAAATGATAAGTACCATAAAAATAAATCAATAAGCAGAAATAAACTCAAAACCTAGAACAACGATAATTTGGCAAAACAACAATAGCGCAATTATTGGTTCAAGACAACATAAGAAATGGAAATACAAGATAAATAAAATGCAGATGAAATCTCGTCGTACAAAACAAAGTTAAAAAATCTCATCAATCCTTACAGTATTCAATGATAAAAACTCTGAAGAAAATTGAAAAGAAAAAGAATTGGTGTGTTTGTGTTGCCAGATTGTGGGTAACAAGTGTGCCCTAAAAAATAAAAACCAGTCTTTTAAATCTCAAAATACGCGGTCTCTTAAACATCAGTTGGGGCGGAGTAACTTCCTTTTCTAAATTGAATTCAGTCAGAATGAGTGGGACAAGTGGCAAACAGGAAGAGGCGGGTGTGAGCGACTTGAGTGGCCATTGGGAATCCAGCTGTCGCGGGTTGTGCATGAGAAATGAGTGAGCGGGGGCAACCGGCGTACGTGGGGCATGCAAGGCAAAGAGAGCGACCGCTGGCATAGCCAGCGGCTGCGGGGGTGAGGGAGCAGCAACGGGTGAAGGCGCGGAGAGTTTCTCCATTTATTTGCACTTTCACATTTTCCTCAACCTCCTGCAAAATAAGTTCAACGCATCAACAAATACTCTCAAATCAAATTAAATATGCACCAATGATATAGCAAGTAATTGCCCACATATATTAAGTATGCTTAGCTATTGCACTAGAGAAAATGATTGAAGTGTAGTATATCTACTATATAAAAGATAGTGTGGACTTTTATTTTGAAAATCAAAAGATGTAACACATGTTGAAATGAAAACATGTAATACCGACAATAATTATCATCGATCATGTTTTATAATAGTCAAATACACTCTCGTTGATGTTATAAACATGTAACGTTTTGGATTGAAATCACAATAATTGAAAAAGATCATCATTGTTCTTCATTATTCGATGTAGTACTCAATGGTGTCATAGAGTAATGAAGAATAATCTTCAATTTTGCTCTTTTTCTTGAGATTTGTAATGATATGAGGTGTTCTGTTGGTCTTAAATAACATGTTTATGCTAAAGTCAATGAGAACTAAACATATTAAGTATACTTAGCTATTGCAATGACCTATACATTACAAAATACTCCCTCCGTCTCATTTTTAATGTCTCATTACTTTTGGGCACGAAGATTAAGAAATATGTAGAAAGTAGATAAGGTGGGTTGATGAAAAGTGTTTAAATATTATGTATAGAGAGAGAATATATTGCCAAAAAATAAACGAGACATTTGTAATGGGACATCCCATTATGAAAAGTGAGACATTTGTAATGGGACGGAGGGAGTATATATTTAGCACCAACTTTTCAAAAAAAAAAAAAATCTGACGAGTGCTCAATGGAGTACTTCATCGAGTACTCGAACGAGTACTTCATCGAATAGTGTATGCGAGGGTTTGAGCAACGCGGCTTCAACAGGAATAACGCGGGGTAGGGCCAGCGGCAACAACCTCGATGGCGGTGGACGTGGGGGTTGGAGCTTGGGCAGTGCGGTGCAGGCTTCAACTAGTTGGAGCTTTGGCGATGCGGGGGTTGGAGCTCGCACAGTGGCGGCGCAGGGCACATGGCTTGGATGGCGGCGGCGACGGGGCTTCGAGCCTTAGTTCCTGTGGCTGACAGGGGCGACAAACAAATGAGCGGGTCTAAGGAATGGCGGACAGACTACGGTGGCGGCCTTTGGAGCGGTGAACAGATGGCGACAAACGATGGGTGGATTTTGGAAAGAGAGATAGCCGATATTAAAAGAGAGAGAATTTTGATTCTTGATTTTGTGGGGTAGAGAATGGGACCAATTATCTATGTCAACTAAGGGCTTTTTAGTCTTTTAAGCAAAATGGTTATATAACTTATGTATTATTCCATTCGTTCCATTACAAATGTCCCACTTTTTATAATGAGATGTCTCATTACAAATGTCTCATTCCTTTTTTGGCAATATATTTTTCTCCATACCTAATATTTAAATAAATTCCACCAACCCACTTAATCTACTTTCTACATATTTCTTAATATCCGTGCCCAAAAGTAATGAGACATTTATAATGGAACGTATGGAGTATAAACTAGGGCTACTTTACTTATAAATTTATAAAAGATGGCTATTATAACATTTGCCTCATAAAAAATATTAGATTTATTGTGAACAAAGGAAGTATTAAATTTTAACTTTTAGGCGACATTTATTTTGTATGATTAAAAAGATGGATGATTGAGTATTTTTATCTTTAATAATAGAATTTTTCCAATGTCGCTCTATTAAATAAAATTAATTCAATTAATACAAATAATCAAAAATATTAGAATAACTAAAATTTCAATACATCAAATAAAAAAGAGATTAGCTAACAATAATCGTTCAAAATAAACGCAGTAAATTTGTGATATAGAATCTTCCTTTTCAAAATTATCAAAATTCTACAAGGGCGTGTCCCCTGCGCACGTTAATCGCAGCAACTGTGCATCCTCCAATTCCAAATCCCCTTTTCTCGATAGTCAAAATTAATCAGTCTCGCTAGCTTCGCCACACCTCTCCTCCTCCAGCTTCGGGTAATTCTCACCATTTCTGTCCACCGCGCTTTCAGATCCGTAATTCTCTTTGATAGTCGAATCTAGGGTTTTTTCTTCTTCTGTTTCATGGTTTTGGCTTATATCTGTATTGAGTTTTGAGGGCATTCTTTTGCAGATTGTTTCAGCTGATTGTTGGAATTCTAAACGATGTGAGTATTATCACTACTCTTTTAGTTTTGGTTGATTTATTCTTAGAAATTCTGATTGTATGTGATTTACTGATGTACTGGTCTTTCTTATTTTATATTGTTAGGAATCAGTATGTAAAATGGCTTTTTTTTTGTTGCATTTTATTGATATTGCAGTCCTTCCTTGTAATTCTAAAAGCCTTCTGCTTATTTAATGCAGTAGGGATCTCCCTCGACTGTTTTGATAGTTCATTGGTTTCTGTAGGATACATTTCGTGCTATCATGTGGAGCTGGTTGCACTTAAGTCTCTGTTATTAGCTGCAAAAGTCCTCATCTGTATGCTTTAATCTTCATGTCTCAGCAATATACTGACTTTAAAATCATAAGGCATTGTTTAATTGGGTTTCTGAAAGAACATCCTGTGTCCTATTTCTTTTTCCAAAGCACAACCAATCACAGTCGTGATTTCCAATCTATTTGCCGTATATTTTTAATTGTCTTCCGAATACCAGCCTAACTCCTTTCAACATTCTCTGAGTTTCCCATTATTCATATTTTCACATTGCACATTTTTTCAAACAGGATGCACAGGAGTACTATATTTGCATATATCTGGCTGAGCTGAAAAAGCCTCTTTAATCTTTTAACAATTGTCACTGCTTAATGTGTTACAGGGCTGACGAGGAGCCTGTAGATCCAAAGAGGGAACTTGAAGACCGTTGCAAGGCACCATGCACGAGGCCACTTAAAGAATATCAGGTTATTTCTTCTAAAAATTATTTATATACACATTTCTCTAATTATTCAATGCTTGTCTGCTTGAAAATATTTTCAGCTCCTTTTTTATTGGATTTGTAAGCTATTAATGGTAGTATACTTCTGTCCCCAAATATCTGAGAGTGCTGAGTAGCTACTTAACAGTTTGGTATCCTTTTTGTATCTGAACCTTCCTGATTACAATCTGCAATTTGGGTCTATATGTGGCGGGTAAAGATTGATTATATGGGCGAGTTGGAAGGGCTTACTCGGTCATTTTCTTTGGTGTGAGGCTTGGCTGATATCATATTATTTATATGTTTTATTAGACTCTTGACGTCTCTTTATGCTTAAATAGTAAATATGGCAAAAGTCACTAATAAGTCTGTAAGGGTTGGACATAAGTTAATTATTTTGTTCATGGGCTGGATTAGACCTGACAGGAGGTTTCTCCTGGTTGTTCTAACTGATTATGAGAATAATCCTCCATTCCTTCGCAATTTCTATCTACATTTATTCCTGGATAACGTCTCAGGCTTTCTAGATTGATGGTTGAAATTAAAACTAGTCAAGCATTAGTAATCCGCTGTTGTGCCTCCATCTAACTTACTTATGTTTGGACTTTTGATGGTAAAAAGCTGGCATGTTAACTGTAAAGGTCTCTATATGTGTCTCTTTAGTTAGTTTGTAGAAATTTAGATTGACAAAAGTTGTTGGCTGAGGAATGTACTGAGCAGAGTAAATCTGGCGTGAATTACTGTCTTAAAGGGAAACTGATAATTAATTGGAGCTATGTGTTTCTGTGTAGAAACTACAAACTAGAAAAAAGCTTTAAGAAACTACGGAGTGACTGGGGCTTGAGATAAATCTGCTTTCTAAGAATTCGTGAAATTACTAACATGGTTGAACTTGGAGCTTTCGTAAGAATTGGACAAGTGGATAGGTGGTGTAGCTTTTCAAATTTGATAGTAGAACAAACAAAACCTTTTGAGATCTTGTGGTTAAAGTTGTGGCACACATGGAAAGAAAGCTGTCTAGATGATTCTCCTTGAAATGCTGTACATGCAATCTTTCAAGAGGTGCAGAAACATTAAATATTATGATTTCATTGAAAGTCAAATCACATGTTTTGTCTTCTTAAGCACATTTCCTTTGCTTTGTGGAGGACTTGGATTCTCTATCATGCTTATGATAAGCTTCAATACCCAAAAGATAGTAAAGTATTATTGGTATTTAAGTAAGGGTTAATCATAGACTCATAGTTTGTGGACCCAACTTTCTGTGTTCTCCAAAAAATGTCCCTAACTTACATTTTCACTTCAAAATCCCTCAACTTTGGTGAAAGTTTTATTTATGTTCTGTTTCACAGAACCTGGTGACAGAATAATGAGTCTCTTCGCTGTTTATTCAATATAAAATTACAGAAAAAACCGTAAACTCTACTAAGAATCCGGCAGGATGATTCATCATTCTATGTTCTATAAGGCAGGACATAAATCCAACATTTTCCAATGTTGAGGGTTTTGAAGTGAAAACCTAAGTTGAGGATGTTTTTTGAAAAACGCTGAAGTTGGGAACACAAGTTGTGAATAACCCTATATATTTATGTTCATAAAGAAAGTTATTTTCAGATTATAATTACTCCTTCTGTCCCAGCTGTTAGTATCTATATTTCCTTTTTTGGCCGTCCCACATTTTGGTATCGATTTTATTTTTAGTAAAAGTAGGTGGAACCCTTACTCCACTTTAATTATTTTAACACTCACATAAAAGGTGGGACCCTTATACCGCTCACAACACACAAAATACTTTATTAAAACCCGTGTCACTCTCAAATGGATGCTAAAAGTTGGGACGGAGGGAGTATTTTCTTATTTCAGATATTTTTATTTTATAAATCTTACAAATGGTGGAACTTACCTTCATATTTTAGAGGTTAGACCAGCGGTTTAAAATTCGGTCTTCCCCTAATTTTTGTACTTTTCGAGGATTTGAATTTGAATTTAAATATATCGGACATATTTAGAAACATTACTTGATAAATGCTTAAATAATAATATCATATTAAACCTCAAACTATACCAGCTTTATCAAAAATGTCCCGAACTATAAGAAATATTTTTAAAACCCCCAAATTATTAGGTTTGTATCAAAAATGTCCAGCGTTCATTTTCTGACCTCCGTAATCATGATGTGGCTTGCCGAATGCCACTGTGTAATTTATATTTTATTTTTTAAAGGACATGATTTAAAAGAAATTAAGTCCACAAGATAATCTGACCTTCAACGCGATTTGAATCAATTGACGTGGCATAAAATGATGTCCTTTTTTAAATGGCACAAAAAAACGTCGTTTTGTGCCATTTCATTTAAAATAATAAAATACAAATTACATGGTGGCATCCGGCGAGCCACATCATGATTCTGGGGATTGGAAAATGGATGCCGAACATTTTTTATACAAACTTAATAGTTTAAGATATAAAAAATAGGGCGAAGGTGCACATTAGCCCCTGAACTACACACCCCTATAGCTTTTACCCCCCAAAATCGGTCAAGGCGCATTGACCTCCCTGAACTCCAAAAAAATATATCACTTAAACCCACGACTCAAACGGTGAGTTAACTCCGTTTTCTTTGTCCTTGATGCCTCCAAATCCAATCTTTTCCATCCATCTCTAGAAAGCAAAGATCCATCAATGATTTCTATGCAACTCAGTCGCCGCCGTTGAATGTGCCGGGGGAGCTGGTCGATGTCCACGGCGGGGACGACATCGAAAAGAAGTCTCCGCCGCTGCCGCTAGAGTGATCTTCTGAATCTTGAAATCCTCTGAACATGTCATCATCGTCGTTCATCAAATCACTCGGGATCATGATTATATTCTCGTCGTCCTCGTCTCCTGCGCCGTCGTCCTCCTCGGCCATCTGCACGTCGTTGTTCTGCGCCGCGGCTTCGGCGTCTATCGTCGGAGTATCCGGAGAGAAACTCGCTCCGGTGGCGGGCGACGAAGAAGAAGAAGCCATCGAGCCCTTTTGGGATAGAACTGCGCTATTGATGCCGCCTTTGGGCGGTGGAGAAGCGAGTTTGCTGCGGGTGCTGCCGGCAAGTGAGCTCTGGTGAGTCGGGCGCGGGTGAGTGTGCTCGCCGGAGTATGAGACCCTTGGGCTGCGCTCCACCTGTTTACTGGCAGCGCAGCCTTTCGACGTGCTGCACCGGTAGTAGTTTCTGGAAGAATAATTTTGAAAAAATAACAAATTAAGATTTGATAATCAACAAGAATATATGCCCAAATAAAGAAATTGAAGACAACCTCGGATATGGAGAGCCTTTAATGGGCTTCTGACCGTATTTTCTCCATGCCCATGAATCTGCAGAGAGCTCTTCTTGTGTCATTTGACGAACCATTTTCATCTGCTGATTTTTCCTGTGAAAATCATGGCTTTCTTAATTCCTCAAGATTTCTCAGAGATCTAGAGAGAGAAATGAAGGTACCTTATTCGTGGTCGAACGGGCTGAGGAATTGCACCTGGGAAATTCTGAGGGGGAGAACCTATATTAAACTGTACATTTTCTTGATTTTTCATATTTAATCGGAGTGCCGGTTTGATCTGCATGAGCTCTTCTTGATGCTGCGGCTGTAGGACGGCGGTTGGCGGCGGACTGTCGCCGCAGAATTCTTGGTAGATTTCTTGCAAACCCTGGCGGGGACGAAGGTTGGACTGGGGCCCAGCGTAAATTAAAAAAAAAAAATTTAAATGGGAAAAGCGGAGTTAACTCACCGTTTGAGTCGTGGGTTTAAGTGATATATTTTTTTGGAGTTCAAGGAGGTCAACGCGCCTTGACCGATCTTGGGGGGGTAAAAGCTATAGGGGTGTGTAGTTCAGGGGCTAATGTGCACCTTCGCCCTAAAAAATATTTCTTATAGCTTGGGACATTTTTGATAAAGTAGATTTAGTTTGGGGTTTAATATGATATTTACCCTAAATAATAGTATTATTAAATTTACAGGACAATGCATTCAAGTTTATCTAAATTATAAGTTTCAAATTTTAATTTTTTTTTTATAGTTTTAATTTATATAAAAAATCATACAGTTTTTATAAGTATTGCAAGAATTTTTAATGTTGGAACTTTAGTGATAAGTTAGCCTTCTTGCTGTGACTGGTAGCCTTGTCATCGTCAATACTATGATTGGTAGTGGAACAAGAGTGATAAGTTAGCCTTCTTACTATGATTGATGTGCATTGAAAAATTAGTTTGTATAGATATTAAGCATAAAAGGATTATATGATAAAATAAATAATTATTTTTAATATAAACTATTTAGAATTGGGCCCATCATCCCCTTAAAAGGTCTCATAAGTAGAGAGGGTACTCTAAACTTATATATTGGAGACTAGATCATTATCAAGTCGATGTGGAACAGAAAGGATGGCTTTAACAAAAACCACACCTAGATATTTGGTTTAAAAGGTTGGTCTCCAATTTACAAACTACTCACTTTTATCAAACTCAAGCTACATAAATTAGGTTTTTTTGCTTGGGTGCCAGCATACTCACATGGGAAAAATGATGTCCTTTTGGTTATAATGAATGTTGAGTTCAATAATTTAAAAGGTTCATTCTGATTTGTCAAACTCAGTTTCATATCCTTCACCAACATATGTGGTGACTCCAGACCCACTACTCTATGCAAACTAGGTTGATTGGAAAATGGTTTACATCTATGTAAAAGTAAAACCCTTTTGCAAGGTTTTTTTGTAATTTTACACTTCACTATTTGTCAAGGATCAACGTGTGCCCTTCATATTTCAACATTGAAATGGTGCTTTAATGATCTGTTATCTAGAACTTTTTGGAGGTATCTCCGTGTAGATAGCACTGACCAACTCTCCCTATTCTCTTTTGTTGGTATGCTACAAAATGAGCTTTGTGTCATATTATAGCCTGGTTTTGCTAGACCATCATCAGAATAGCTTCTTAGAAAGTGCTGATCTTTTCTTTCCCCCTCGGATTTGTGGGTGATAGGCCTGTTCTAAGAGAATTCAAGGTGATGAATCGGGACACAAGCACTGTACGGGACAATATTTTGATTATTGGCGCTGTGTTGACAATTGCGTAAGAGCACATTTTCCATTATGCATTATTTTCTCCTGTGTATAAAGGCTCCTTACTAACTGCCGATTTCTTTGCACAGGTTGCTACTAAGTTGTTTTCGCATCTCAAATAACAATGACAAGACCTCATTGGTATACTTACCAACTTACGCTTGTTTCTTTCCTAGAGCCGATTGTACCCGTTTTGTTGTGCTCTTGACGCTCGATTCTTTCCAAGAGCCGGTTGTTCCCGTTTTGTTATGCTCTTGATGTTACTAGCTGTACATGAGCAACTGCTTACCCGAGACTGTGAGATATGGTTTGCTCATCGGATTAATAAATGAACTAGAACAGGGTTTTATAAAATTCAGCATGTTAAGAATATCATGTCTGATGTAAAATTAATAATTGGTATTGTGTTCCTTGCTAGCAACATTTTAATTTCATTTGTTAGTCTAAAAAGAAGCGTGTTTGTCTCCATTATGTGTATGATTTGAGTGTTTTTGCCCGTATCATCCTTGAGTCTAGATATGCTACAGGCTTGCAAGTGGAGTATTATATTTTGTCCACCACTTAAACCGATCACTTCACTTATCACTAGGTCTTTAAGGATCGTAATAGGGCTTAAGACATAGGTAGCAATTCTAGGTTGAAGGTTGAGGATTGTTGGAGTTATTGCATTAGCCAATTCTTTTGGTTTAGCATACTTGCACTAGAGAAAAAAGGGTACATAGATAACACTCCATACATAAAGGTTTATTTCTTGTTAAAATCCACAATAGTATATATGTAAAGGTTATAGAAAAATTGTTATATACGGAGCTGTGAGAGCTCAAGATAAGGTTGAAGGCATTCCAACATATTATTTGAATGATATTGTTCTATCTCAAATTTAGTGAGTATGAAGACATGCACGTGAAAAATGATAACCCGATTAAGTGTTGAGGCTCTGTTGAACTGAACATGATCCAAATATAACAGTTGTACAATTCAGTGTGTGACGTAGCCTAAGCGTGAACATGAATGAATACTGAGAAAAATCTCAAGTTTCATGTAAGATAAAATCCAAAAAATGTACCTCAGAATTGATGGAAATCAGAATAAATAGTCTAAATATAAACTCAACCTTAGAATAAAGCCCATGCAAGTGTCAAAATAAAACAATAAATGAAATAGAAAAATAAAAGCTCATGAAGCCAATGATTGGGCGTCAAACTCAAGTCTTGAATTGGAACACACAATCATAGCTTTCCATAAAAGTGAGAGACAATGTTTGAAAGTACGTTTTGTGAGACGAATCGTCTGCTTGACGAAGCGTAAGTTTCGAAATGGGGTGAGGCGTAAAAAAAAATGGAAATCATATAAAAATAGATAAATTATACCTAATATCATAAAACACTTAAAAATATAGCAAACATTGCAAAACACATAAAAACCTAACAAATATTCCAAAACTCATAAGTTCTTAATTACTAATAAGTCTTTTAAAATCTTAAATTAAAATCGGAAAAATCATCGAATGTCCAAGAAGTGTGAAACATCCTCATCCCCATCATATTCATCTTCTTCATCCTCATCAATCAGTCCAAGGTTGCCACCTATATGATCATATAATCTAAATGTTAAAGTTCTTCTAGAATATTATCAAGTTTCTTTAGTTAAGAATCTAATAAGTACAAGTAAAGTACCTCTTTGTTTCCTCTTCCTTTGTCCACTTGAGCTTTCCACTTGAATTGTTAGCGGCGATTCATCTTCCTCAACTTGGATTGGGTTGGCAATCCACTCATCATCAGAGGCTGGTTCTTCAACAACCAATGGATCAACATCATCCTTTCGTTGTTATATCATCATATGCTTGTACTTCAATTTCTTATTGTACATGATGTACACTAAATCCGATTAGCCCGTGGGCTGGCCCGACTAACCCGCCAATCCGTGAGAGTTAGGACTGATAATTTTCAACCCGATAAATTACAATCCGATTAGCCTATAACTGAAAAGCCGATAGCCGATAGGGTCGGCCCGAAATTCACCCTAAATCCTATAGGGCTGACCCGAAAATAATGTAAAAATTCAATATTAGAAATTTATACTCATCATTTCACTTCTCTATATTTTTTTTTATCCAATACTTAATATAATATATTTAGATCTAAAAATTAAAAATAGATACTTATTTAATAAAAATAGGGTTAATGTCGTGAAAAACCATGAACTTTGGTGCGATTTTCAAACTTTCCATGAACTATTTTTTTTATCCAAATTTCCATGAACTTTAACGCCTGAACAATTTTTCCACGTTTTTTACTTCCGATGATTGTCCGGTCTTATGTGGCGCCTACGTGGCATTACCGAGCTGACATGGCGCCTACGTGGCATTACCGAGCTGACATGGTGCCTACGTGGCATTACCAAGCTGACATGGCGCCTACGTGGTAATACCGAGCTGATGTGGCGCCTATGTGGCATTAATTTTCTCTGCTCTGCTCTGGTGGCCTCGCTGCTCTGCTCTGGTCGCCTTCTTTTTTGCTCTGCTCTGGCCATCTCGCTGCTCTGCTCTGGCCGTCGCCTCCCTAACCAACCCTGCAGATCCGTCGCCGCGCCAGTCGCCGCCCTCTCCGCTGCTACGATTCGCGGCCTTTACCACCACCACACCAGATCCGTCCACCGCAGACCTCCACCACCGCCGTCCACCGCAGACCTCACATCATTCCAGAAATTCTTCTTCTCTCCAAACCTCCACCGCCGCCGTCCACCACAAACCAGATCCGCCGTCCCTACACTGCCTTTACCACCGCCTCCGTCACTTGGACCAGATCCGACGCCCCTGCCGCCGTCGCCGCGCCAGTCACCTCCAGTCCCTCGTTCTTCTTCTTCCCCAAACATCCATCGCCGCCGTCGACTTTTTCTCCCTCAAAATATCTTCTTCTTCCCCAGATCTCGCGCCGCCGACCTCACACCACCCCTCTCTCTCCACCGCCCTCCCCCACCACCTTGCAGATCCGCCGCCCCCCTCCGCAGTACCAGGTGGTTAGAAGAGCTCTGCCCACGGAGACGGAAAACCTTCTTTCCGGCGAGCTCGACCACTAACAGAGAGAGAGAGAGAGAGAGAGAGAGAGAGAGAGAGAGAGAGAGAAAGTTTTGGGCTCAAAACGACGTCGTTTTGATTCATCGCCGGTGACGCCATGTCACTTTTTAGGTCACTTAAAAATGCCATGTCAGCACTCAATTTGGGGATTTTTGAAAATCGTGGAAAAATTGTTCACGCGTTTAAGTTCATGGAAAATTGGATAAAAAAAATAGTTCATGGAAAGTTTGAAAATCGCACCAAAGTTCATGGTTTTTCACGGCATTAACCCATAAGAATATTGGATCTGTTATAAACTAGAGAGAAACGAGATAATAGAGAAGAGAATATCAATTCAGTGTATTCAATATGAGGGCCAAATGACTCTATTTATATAGGTAGGAAGTTAGGGTTTTAGGGTAGATTTCTTAGTCAACACCCATAAGATATATTTACAACACTTTCCCTTGATTGACCAATCCCTAAAATAAGAATGTTGCATCATTAAAACCTTACTAGAAAAACACAATGGGACAAAACCTAGTCGAAGGAAAAAGAGTACAACTGCTTCCTCTAAACTTGAGATCATTGAAGATCTTTGAGTCGGCGCATGCCGATCTCGCGTACCAACTTTCTGAATGTCGATGTTGGTAATGCCTTGGTGAATAAGTCTGCCAGATTATCACTTGAGTGAATTTGTTGAACGTCGATATCGTCATCCTTTTGAAGGTTGTGTGTGTAGAAGAGTTTGGAAGAAATATGCTTCGTCCTATCGCCTTTGATGTATCCTTCCTTGAGTTGCGCGATGCAAGCAACATCGTCTTCATATAAAACAGTTGGTTTGGCCTTTGATGAAGCTAACCCACACGACTCTTGATATGACTTGTCACATTTCTCAACCATACACATTCTCGACTTGTTTCGTGGATTACAATGATTTCAGAATGATTTGAGGATATTGCAGTCAAAGTTTGCTTCACAGACTTCCATGATATAGCAATTCCATCACATGTGAAAACGTATCCAGTTTGTGACTTAGCTTCATGTGGATTGCCTAAAGTTCTACATCCGAATACCCCACTAGAGTATAATTAAAATTTTCTTGATAATATAATCCAATGTCAATGGTACCCTTTAGATAACGTAGAATGTGCTTAACACTATTTCAATGTCTCAAAGTGGGTGCAGCGCTAAATCTTGCTAGAAGATTGACAGAAGAAGCTATATCTGGTCTAGTATTATTAGCCAGATAAGTCAACGCTCCAATTGCTCTTAGATATGGTACTGCAAGACCAAGTATCATTTCACTCTTTTCAATTGGTCGAAATAGATCATTCTTAGTATCAAGAGATCTAACGACCATTGGTGATGCTAATGGATGTGCATTATCCATGTATAAACGTTCATCCACGGATACATTCAATTTGTAAACCAAGACAAAACTTTGTCTTTCCCAAATCTTTCATCTCAATTTCTTTCTTCAAATATTCAACAGTTTTATTGAGCTCTTCAGGAGTCCCAATCAAATTTAAATCATCAACATAAACTGCTATGATTGCAAATCCACTTTTAGTTTTCTTAATGAAAACACAGGGCAGATATCTTGATTCTTGTATCGTTATTTCAAAAGATACTCGCTCAGTCTATTGTACCATATACGACTAGACTGTTTCCACTAATACAATGATTTTTGCAGTTTAATTGAATACATGCTTTTGGATTTTGATTGCAATCCTTCAGACGTTTTAGATCATTCGAGAATTTTCATATATATCTCATTATTTAATGATCCATATAAATAAGCAGTTAATGCATCCATAAGGCGCATACCAAACCTTTGTGACACAACTAGACTAATAAAAAATCTGAAAGTAATAGCGTCCATTAGTGGAGAGTATGTTTCCTCATAATCAATTCCTGATTTTTGGGAGAAACCTTGTGCTGCGAGTTTTGCTCTATATCTCGTAACTTCATTTTTCTCGTTTCTCTTTCTAACAAAGATCCATTTGTATCCAACATGGATTTTAGATTCCGGAATTAAGACTATAGGTCCAAATACTTTCTGATTATCCCATGAATTTAATTCATTTTCTATAGCTTTTTTCCACTTTGGCCGACCAATCAAGTTTCTTTTTGCATTATGCAACATATTTTGGTTCAGGATTCTCATTTAAAACTTGAAGAACTATATGAAAGGCAAATATATCATCAACGGTGATATTTTCTCTCTCAAGTATTTGATTTGAATGTAAATAATTTATTGAAATCTCATGATTTTTAGATACTTATAATTCTCCAGGAATTACATCACTTACATTAGATTGATTAGTCATTTTTGTCATTGTTTGGTTTCCATCTTGCCCTTTTCTTTTTCTAGGCATATAATCTTTGGAACCAACTGGTCGACCACATTTTTGACGAAAAGCATGTATTTGCAGCATGTATGTGAGATTGTGTCACTTTTCTTGTATCTACAAAAGCATCAGGAATTTGATTTGCAATCTTTTGCAAATGAATGATCTTTTCAATTTCTTGTTCGCATTGATTTGTTTTAGAATCAAAATGTGATAAGTTTTTCTCATTCCAAGAGATTTCCTTTTAGACTTACTAGAGTACAGAGCATTTTCAATATCTAATTTACTATCATTTGGTAAAATGATACAAGCTCTTCCAAAGCCTTCAATGATGTTTGATGCACCTGATATTGTGTTAACATTATCCCCAAATAATGTCAACTTAAGGAAATACTTTTTTCTTTTAAGAATGGTGTGTGTAGTGGCACTATCAGCAAGACAAATATCAAAAAATTCCATTTGATGTTAGTGTTTAGATATTCATGCCTTGCTAAAAACTTCTCCGTAAAAACCCTATGGAAAAAATTCGATAGAAGAAAAGAGTACAACACATATATTTACTCATATACTACACTGGTTGCCTCATTAAAAACCTTAACTAAGAAAACCTTATAGGGAAAAACTTAATAAGGGAAAAAGAGTACAATCATTCGGCCTTCAAGGCCATTTGACCTTCAAGGTCTAATTTTCGAGAGCATGTAACATGAATTGCTCTTCAAGAGCATGTAATATTCTTCATGAACATTGATATGGAAAAATAGTACAATCATTCGGCCTTTAGGGCCATTTGACCTTCAAGGTTTAATTTTTGAGAGCACGTAATATGAATAACTTTTCAAGAGCAAGTAATATTCTTCATGAATATTGATTGTGCTACTTCGTGAGCAACAATATGAATCAAATAGATAAAGAATCAAGGATATGTTATCCAAATGTTTAATTTAATTAGTTGCTCTTAGAATATGTAATATTTGAATTGGTGAAGATTGAAGTGATCCTCGAGCGCTATTTATAGGAAAGGTCTTGAATAGATCCGTTGGCGGAGATGGTCTTCAAGAATTCATCCATTGTGAGAGTAATTCAAATCTTGGCTGAGACTTCAATCTCCGAGGTTCCTTGTTTTGGTGAGAAACGTCTTCTCAGATGCAGGAGGTAGAGTCCCTCTGAAAAGTAATCACCAAAAAGGAAGGCTCTGCAAAGAAAAGGACGATCCTCAATATCTTTGCATTTAATACGGATGTACTTGAAAGTGCGTGGCTTCCTTTTAACGTTGGAGTTTCAGTCTGACGAAGAATGTCAACTGATACTTGACTTTAGTATCAGTCCGCTAATTCCACGTAGCCAGCATTTGATGAATCAGTCATAATTGATTCTTTAGTTAAGTCAAACATCAGTATTTGACTCTGCCTTTAATTGCAACTTCAGTTGAGTTCTTCAGTCTTCAGTCTTTTATCCTCCGATCTTTAGTCTTCAGTCTTCAGAATACTAGAAAAACTAGAAAGCGAACTCTAACAGTTGAGTTCAAAAGGTTCTAGTCTATTACAAAGAAAACCAAAGGATTTTGGTATCATCAAAACTAGGATATTTCATTAAGTTCCCAACAAAGGATCCTAATTGAACCGCACCTAATTAAATAAATACAATACCTCAATATGAATCCTACAATAACTTAAACTAAAATTTTTATAAATAAATCTTATATAATCGAATATATATAATCAATCTAATTACACACACATATATATATATATATATATATATATATATATATATATATATGGAGAGGTTCAAGAAAGAACCATAAATAAAAAAAGAACGGAGAACCATTTTCAGCCATTCGATCATCAAGATCTACGGTGGATGTATCATCTTGTTGGATAAATGCAGATCCTGGGTTCGAATCCTGAAGGGAGCAATTTTTTTTATTTTTTTGAGTGCATTAATTTTAACAGCGAATGCATTAATTTTTACAGTGAATGCATTAGATTTGATGGTTCTCACGTTCTCACATATAATGTAGTTCTCTCTAGAACCACACCCTATATATATATATATATATAAGCATATGCAAATACAAAATTCTATTGACGAAAACTTTTAAAGAACTAAACCATTCTTTTAAAAAGCAATAAAGCCATCAACTTATTATCATATATATATATATACGAAACTCAACCATCACTTTTTAAGTTTAAACTTATTCAAGTAATAAGCTGACTCAAAATTTTATGCAGGGACCGAGATAGGGAGAAAGATTCATGTAAAAATTTTGATTGTGAAAAGCTATAGCATTAAAATTTGAGTTGGTGAATTTAATCAAAAGTAATAACCTCAATACAATCCAAGTACGAATCTAGTAACATCAACAATAAAATAACCTCGCCCATGGATGAATATGGTGCTGCACATATTTATCCATTAATATTTAATATCCTTGATAAAATGTGAATACTTCGATTTAGAAGTGCAGTACTTGGAAAAACGATCAAACACAATATGAGTAACAAATCCTGGAACAGAAAAGATATACAATATATAACTCCTTTGGATTAGCTTTCAGCAAGAAGGCATTCACTTTGTAATCAGGCTTAGAGGGTGTTTGGCTGAGCTTATAAGTTCCTTAAAACAAACTTATAAGCTTTAAAAATAAGCTCCAAGAGCTTATAAGCTCCCCAAAAAATAAGTTTTTATAATTTCATATGCAACAATCCTTTTACAAATATTTTTCAACTATAATTTATTATTTTCATCATATCTCATTCAAGTTCATTGTTCTTCGATTTTCTCTCTCTAAAAAAATATTTTCTCTCTCTAGAAAAAAAAATATGTGTCTACCTTATAAGCTCAATTATCCAAACACTTTGACAACTTATAAGCTCTTAAAAATTACATCTTATAAGCTCTTGAAACATCTTATAAGCTCTTTAAAATAAGCTTAGCCAAACGCCCTCTTAGTCTCTTCCTCGTCCTCCTCAATCTTGGGAGCCAAGTAGAATCGTATGTAGCCCATCTCTGCAATCTTGTACTCGACCACCACAGGATGCTTTGAAGACATGAAACTAATGGTGACCATGCTTGACAATGGAGTCGCCTTAGTGAAGGAGTTGAGATACCTAAGGGCAAATGTGAGAGATACTGACTCATTCATCTCTATTACAGTGGCATCTTCTGGCTTGTCAACAGTGGTGTTCTGCCTACATACGACATTTGCAGTTCCAACATCGCCTCTCGTCGAGAACTTCACACCTTTCCTTTGTAACAGAGATGACAACTGTGTCCCCAATGCTACTAAGCTCAGCAGATGGCATGCGAACTATAGCATGGTGCTCAGCTTCTGGGATTCCTAAGTGCTCACTGTCAATGTCCATGAGCTTCATCTCAAAATCTGAGATCTTGTCTTGTGTGGGACTCTCGAACATGTTCAACGTGATGATATCGTCGTTGCCAGCGCATTTGAGCATTTTAGCCATGTTGTTGAGGTTCATCCCCATGGAGATGTTTCGGTCGCAGCGGTAGTGCTCGAAGCCCTCAGCAGCGCCACCAGCGCCACGCTGCTGGAATCCATAGCCTGCAGCGAGAAGCCGGTGGCGGAGCAGTCGCGGTCACCAGCTCCTTGATCGCTTCCAGAACCTTCTTCAACAGGCTCCCCTGCTCCAACATCCGGAATGGGAAAAATTTCCGGGTTTTGGAGGGAATTTTTGGGGGGTTAGGGCTAGGGTTACGGTTACATGGGATCCTCTATCTCACTATTTTATGTGTACCATCGTGTACCACTCTTAATTTATTATGATTTTTAATTATATTTTTTTTAATTTTAATTTATTATGCTAATTTATTACTCCCTCCGTCCACGAAATGAGTACCCATATTTCCTTTTTGGTCCGTCCACCAAATGAGTACCCATTTCCTTTTGTGTTAATATATAAGAGTAGCCACTTTTATATAGTAAAAATAAATTTTACCCACTCAAATAAAAACATAAAAAAATACCCACTTTTTGTGTTAAATGACTAAATTACCCTTCTATATAAATGGCAAACCCTAGCCTCCTCTCATTCTCTCATTTTTTTTCTCTCTCTCTCTTCTCTCTCTCTGCACGCTCTCTCCTCCCTCTCTCTCTCTTCTTCTCTTTCTCTGGATTTCTCTTTTCTAAGCGGCGCCGCCGTACGCTCCCACGGCCACCGCCAACTCCGTCGCCCACGACGAGGCCAGAAGCAGAGCTACCAACCCCGGCAGTGGCGCATCCGCCGTCAGATCTCAGCCGGCGCTGATTTCTCTCTCTCCTCTCTCTTTCTCTTCTCTCTCACTCCTCTTTCGTACTCGGAAGCACCGCCGCAAATCTGCGCTGGGCGGCGGATCTGAACTTCAAGGCGTCGAATTCGTCGTCATATTGGCAGGGGTATCTGTGCCCCGACGCCGGGCGGTATTTGACGGAGGCCACGACGGCGGCGAGCGCGCGGCAGAGGTCGTCGCAGGGTTTGGAGTGTGCGGGCTGAAGCAGGAAAAGTCGCCGCCGTCTGATTCATCTGGTCTTTGAAGCTTTAATTTTGTGATAATTTTTCATTTTAATTTAGGAATCGAGTTTGAATTTTGATGAAGCCGATGAGAATGATTGCCGATGAGAATGATTGGAATGAATTTCTGCAGATTAGATAAATTTCTTCCTAATTCAATTGAATGTAATCGAAAAAACATAAAAGTAACGAAGAAATTGATGAAAATCGCGCAATTTTGTACAAATGTTCTTGAATTCACAATCAGGTTTATGAATTCACAACTGAATTATCAGCGTTGGTTGTGAATTCACAATTGAAATAGTGTTGATTGTGAATTCAAGTTTCATTGGTTGTGAATTCACAATTTGAAATAATGTTGGTTGTGAATTCAAGTTTTATCGGTTGTGAATTCACAACTCGAAATAATGTTGGTTGTGAATTCACGCGAATTCACAACCAATACTTGAATTTAGTTGTGAATTCGAGTTGAATTCACAACCTGTGAACAGTGGGTATTTGTAAAATTTTATATGTAAGGGTAAAATGGTAAATGTGGGTATTTTTTTAAGTTTTTATATTAGTGGGTAAAATTTATTTTTACTATATAAAAGTGGCTATTTTCAAAATCCATTCCTTTTTTGGTAAGTGTACCCCACACATCCCACTCACAATAAAAGTGAGTCCCTTATTCCACTCACACACACTTAATCAATTTCTTAAAACCCGTGCCACCCCCAAATGGGTACTCATTTCGTGGACGGAGGGAGTATGATTTTTAATTATATTTTTTTTAATTTTAATTTATTATGCTTTAATATTATAAAAAGATAATTAACAAGGGTTCACTCATCCAAATAGGGTTTATAATTATTTTTTTATATTTATTTGAATTAATAACTGATTATTTGGGTTCATTAATTCAAAGTTAGGGTATATAATTTTTAAAAATTTCAATTTTTAGTTATAAATATTAATAAGAGTTCATAATATAATAATATTTTTTATTTTTATAAAAGATTATTATAAAATAAATAAATTAAAAATGATATACAATTATACATACAAAATAGTGGGACACAAGATCTCATCAGTGTTATGGTTGAATGTTTTCAAAAGTAATAACCTCAATGACGTAAAGAGATCAACTAATAACAAATAAATTTTGACTTCGACAGCCGCACTTTTGTGAAAGCAGATTCTGACAAATATTACACGAACTCAGACTTAAATACAGAAATAAAACTCAACTAATTCGATCACGACAAAAACAATACTAGCCTAAGTTTTGAAACAAAATACATGAATTAGAAGCTTGCCAGAACAAACAGCTACGTTAACCAAAGGAGAAAGCTTGCGGTTAATAAAAATAAAAATAAAAATTGAAATCTGCTGTGAAAACTTGAAACTAGAGAGGTCCCTTTGTAATTGCTGGCCATATTTATACTAGTTTTGAGAGAATCTTGATATACACGAAACTTAAAATTTGTATTAAGTCCTCTGATTTTGGATAAAAGAAAAATAAATGATATCTGTATAACTTTGGATTTAAAAGGAAAAGGGATACCTATCGGTATATATTTCATAAGTATCTCTAAAATATAATTTAAGCTATAATAATATATATGAAAAAAATATACATATCTATTCATTAATTCGATTTCTATAATAAATTTAAATATTTGGATGTTACACTAAATAAGACCAAATATTTTCTTCTTCACTTTACCCAAATCAGAACTCACAAAGTCCTCAAGATGCTCTTTCAAAACAATCGCATAAAGCAAAGGACGATCAAGCCATTCGCATATCTTAGATCAAACCAAAAGTGTTGTATAGCAGGTAATAAGAACATGACTTGCAGATTCATCTTGAGCCAAACATATAGTACAGACGACGTATTCTTGTGACCGTAAAATTCTCCTTCTGATCAAGTTATCCTTCGTTGGCAATCTGCCAAGCATTGCTTTCCAAACATACGGCGAGACCTTCAACAGGATGGCTTTCCACCACAAACTTGGCCATTGATCTGTAGCTTCTTTCTCGCTTGGTATTGTATTTGCAATGGTGAAATACAGGTCCCTTGAATGAAAAATCCCATCATTTGACTTCGCCCAAAATCGAAAATCCGGTCGATTATGATCGAACTCCAATCTGCAAATACAATTCCAAAGTTCCAAAAAGCCATCAAATTCATAAGCATTGAAGACACTCTAAAGGTTGAGATAAAATTGTAAAGTCACTCCAAAGGTCAAGATAGATTCAATCACTAAACCTACGAATGATTGTGTATATACATATAATTTGTGATGGCAATCGGGTACAACGAGCACGGATAGTGGCTATCCATATTTATACCCGCGAACTAAATGGATAGTGAATTTTAACCGCAAAACTATTCATGGATATCAAATGGTACCCAAACACCCACGGATACCCGCTACACATCGGGTATCCGCCAACTTGCTACCCGTCAGATACCCGCCACCCGCTATCCATCGAATACCTTAATACCAAAAAAAAAATAAAAATTACCACAAATCACATAGTTCAAATCCACATCTTTCATCCATGTTCAAATCCACAAATGACAAAGTTTAAATCCAAAGTTACTATCCAAATTAATAAACTAAAATATAAAATTCAACAAATATTATTGCTCAATAGTAGAAATAGAGCCCTCTTCATTGAACTCTTCTTTTTCGTCTTCAAGACATGTCCAAAAACTTCCATTCTTTCCTTGACATATGTTGGTCCATATCTGATATGTATATCCAAAGCGCATATTTTAAGGATATTTCATGGGTATTTACGGGTATTTTATGGGTAATTCGTGGATATTTTTTGCGGGTAAATAGATTTCACGGGTATAGATAGTTGTATCCAAACTCATACCCACGAAACTATCCGTGGATATCAAATGCCCCTCAAACCCATTCTATTAGGGTCGAGTTTTTGCGGATATCCATTACCCGTTGGTAAATTGTCATCCCTACATATAATTCATGAAGAAAGGGGCATTCAACGGTGATGAAGCTCGTGTTCTTGACGACTTTCAGTAAGATCAACTAGACTGATCTTCCCGTAGTTGCCAGCATCCAGCCTTTCAAACTGATTGCATATCTTGAAAATATGTGTATATCACTTACCATGATTTACTGTAAAAAAATCAAGTGAGAAGCACACAGAATTGTTGGAGAAAATATGATCTAATAAGTTCTACTGCAATCAAAATTGACAAATTGGAAAAAACACAGCTCTCAAACAAGGAAGAATATCTTTCACTCCACCATATAGAAAATAGGGTATAAATCGACCATTTCTCAAGAATTCATCAACAACAACTGAAAGATAATCAGGATTGATGCATTCAATTAATTAGATAAATTTTACTTCAAAATCACGGCACATAGGATTGGTGTATTCAATTATTGATACAAAGTCTTGCCATCCAATTTGTTACTCGAATACAAAAAAAAAAAAAAAATCAATTTCTTTATAAATACTGCAGCTTCAACGATCATATGAAGCAATCTTATTTCACGTATATATTTTGACTCAAACTGCAGCATACGAATTTGTCATTGTTGTCGAAAGAATAACAAAAAAAAAAGAAACAAAAAATGGATAAGTTAATTATTCTCATTACACTCATCGAAGAAATAAGATGTGGTCTCCTATACACCCGGGTGTATCATACACCCAGATTGTACCCGACCCGAATCCTGACCCAATTGAACTATCATGATCCATTTTTATTGAAATGATACTAACACTAACGCTATTTTGTTTTACAACACTATTTCGATAAGACGTTGTGACTTTCCTTCAAGGTCACACATATAGGACAAAAATCTTGGCAATTAAAATTAAATAGAAAGTCAAACATATTGCATGACCTGGGAGCTCTGCCGCCCCAGGTCATGCCTCCCTCCTTTTATCTCCTTTTGCCACATGTCTTATTCTGATTGGTGTATTATATATTATGATAGATAAAATTTTATAATAATTTGCCTTTATAAAAAATATATTAAAATTATATTAAAATTTTTCTTATTTTTAGCTCTATAAATAGAGCCTGATTTCACTATATTTTCACACCCAAACAAAAACTCTCTCTTTCTTTAGTTCACATTTCGCTGAATTTTTTCCTCACAGATTTGTTTCCATTTTAAATTATGGATCCAAATCATATCAATTATTATTATCCAAATTCTCAAAATCATCAAAACTCCCAAGATTATCCTAACCCTCAAGATTCCGCAAATTTTTCATCTTATCTGACTCGTCATTTTTTTCCAAATTTCGAAAATCAACCAAATTCTCAATTTTATGAATCTCAATTTTCTCCAAATTTATGTCAAATTCCTACATCTCAAAGAATTTTCACATCAGAAAATGTCTCTCGTAATTTGTGTATGGGTATTCAACGCCCAAACAAAAATCAGAAATGGGCAAAAAAATGTAGCTTGGTGTGTGAAAGAAGATGTTGCCCTTATGTCATCTCTATGCTAGCGAAGATAACGTTCGAGGAAAAAAAATGAAAAGGGGGAATCGTTTTGGACACGTGTTCATAAATTGTATCATAACATTCAAGTAGAAAATCCAAATGAGCTCAACGAACGAAATATTGAATTGATGAAAGGTTGTTGGAAACGTCTTAACGAAAATAGAAACAAATGGGTTGCTGCGTGCAGGGAAGCAAATGCTCGAAGAAGGAGTGGGATAAGCGACAACGATGTTGAGAAAGAAGCTCATTCCATTTTACGAAGCAGGTGGAAACAAGTTTCTAGATTTGGTTGTATTTAATGAAGTTACGAGTAAACGTCCCAAGTGGGAATGTTCATGATACCACCCATATTTTTCGTCGTCAAAGTGAAGGTGTTGATGACCAGCAAAGTGGTGACAGTTCAAAAAGATCAAAGACTTCGGAAGATGGGGGATTTTCTATCCCTTCTAATCCAGGAACTACAACATCTGAACAATCAACTGCGACTCGTCCCATTGGAAGAGATAAGGCAAAAAGGAAAGGAAAAGGTAAGGTCTCACAATCTGAATCTACTCATGAATCTATTGTTGCTGCAGAAATTCGTGCAATGAGACTCACTAGAGATGTCGAAGCTGAGTTAATAAAGACTCGAATCGATTTAGAGTGCGAGAAGTTGCAAAGAAACGCAATGAAGATGAAAGAAAAATGTTGCTTCAATTGTTGTCGAAAGAGCCCTTATCTCCAGAAGACGAAGAGATGAAACGTCAATTAATTAAAATTGTGTTTGGAGAATGAATGTATTTTAATCATATGCTTTCTATGTAATTTTAGTTTATGTACTTTTTATTTGTGTGCTTTTAGTTTGTGTGTTTCTATTTTTGTGATTTTAGTTTTGGCAAATTGTGTTATGTACTTGTTTTATGTTTAATTAATGAAAAAGTGTATTTCATCTAAAATTAAATAGCATTGGATCCATTTAGCTTCCCAAGTATTTAGCCAATTCTGACCAAGCATTTGTCCAATTCACATGCACTTGTCATTTTTTTCAATTCACATGCATTTGTCATTCTGACTCAACGTTATTTCCAATTCACATGCACTTGTCATTTTTTCCAATTCACATGCATTTGTCATTCTGACACAACATTATTTCCAATTCACATGCACTTGTCATTTTTTCCAATTCACATGATTGAGCACATATGGAAAAAATTTGGCACTGACAATTAAATATGTAATTTGCATTTTTAGTTGTATTTTTAAGTTTCACGTATTGTACTTTAATTTCAGCTATGTGTTTAATTATTGTAATCTTCATTTGTGATTGAGTTAAATATCAATTACAATATATGATGATGTTTAATTATAATATGATTACAATTTTTTAAAATATTTTTTTATTAAATATAATAAATAATTATTTAATTTTAATTTATCTTTTATTTTAGATATTAACTAATTTAAAAATAAAGTGAAAATAAAAAATATATAGGTTGAGTTAGTGTCACCATTGGGAGTAAAAATTATATTAGGTTGTGGGTTGTGTAGGTGGATGAGAGAGAAATGAATATTTTAGTTAAAAGTGGAGTAAGATTGGGTTAGATGAGTGTCACAACTGTGGGTAGTCTAATAACACAAACACTATTAAAAAGTGAATTAAAACCAATTAAAATCGAAAGAAAGTTGAAAAATTCGTACCAAATTCGAAAGAAAGTCGAAAAAATCGTACCAAATTCAAAACAAAGTCGACAAAATCCAAAAATCCAGACAAAATTCGAAACCAAATCGTAGAAAACTTGATATCTTAAAACCTGCGCCGACGATGTTGTAAAATCCAGCGAATTTCGTGCTTCAGTCAATGGAAAATGTGGTGCAAGGATTGGAAGAGAAACCCACCCGCACCGACGATGTTGTAAAATCCGGCGGCGGGTTTCGTGCTTCAGTTAATGGAAGATGATGCGCAAGGTTTGGGAGAGAAGACTTCTAGGTTTTCGATGAGAAGAGAGGCGTATGATTTGGGGTAGAAGAGTGTGAATAATAATTTTTGAAATATATATATCCCGGGTCAGGGTTTCCGGGCTAAGTTGGAGACAGGTCAGGGTCGACCCGATCGCATCCTATGCGGTTACCGCATAGGAGACCAACTCATTTTGAAGAGTTTATAAGCTCAACCAAACACCCTCGTAGTCTATATTTATAATTACAACAGCTTTAAATTTGTAATATACTCAAAATTATCAAAATTCTTTCATCAAAATAATAATAATAATAGTAATATCAAAATTCTACAAGGGCGTATCAAAATCCCCTTTCCTCGATAGTCAAAATTAATCAGTCTCTCCCCTCAAAGAAAGAATTTAATCAGTCTCGCTAGCTTCGCCACCTCTCCTCCTCCAGCTTCAGGTAATTCTCGCCATTTCTGTCCACCGCGCTTTCAGATCCGTTATTCTCTTTGATAGTCGAATCTAGGTGTTTTTCTTCTTCTGTTTCATGTTTTGGCTTATATGTATTGAGTTTTGAGGGTATTCTTTTGCAGATTGTTTCAGCTGATTGTTGGAATTCTAAACGATGTGAGTATTATCTCTACTCTTTTAGTTTTGGTTGATTTATTCTCAGAAATTCTGATTGTATGTGATTTACTGATGTACTGGTCTTTCTTATTTTATATTGTTAGGAATCAGTATGTAAAATGGCTTTTTTGTTGTTGCATTTTATTGATATTGCTTGGCAATATGCTATAAGTTTGTTCTAAAAGTTTTTCAAATCAATATGAACGTTTAGTGATAGCTGAAAGTCATGTTACTCTGTTGTGAATGTGGTAGGTAAATTGGATTTTTCTATTGTGTTACGATCTAATTTGGCACTTATGGTTTTGTTTCTATTGATGCAGTTTCTAGTATTATTTACTATACAATTGCTAATTTATATGGTTTACTAGGTCAAGTTAGCTCTGTTTGCATGTGAGAACAAAAAAAAAGGGACCTCTTTGAAGTGGAGAGGTTTCTTCCTGTGGAATTGTAAGGATTATTCCTTATGCAGGAAAAAGTTGCAGCAGTCCTTCCTTGTAATTTTAAAAGCCTTCTGCTTATTTAATGCAGTAGGGATCTCCCTTGACGGTGTTGATAGTTCATTAGTTTTCTTAGGATACATATCGTGCTATCATGTGGAGCTGATTGCACTTAAGTCTCTGTTATTAGCTGCAAAGTCCTCACCTGTATGCTTTAATCTTCATGTCTCAGCAATATACTGACTTTAAAATCATAAGGCATTGTTTAATTGGGTTTCTGGAAGAACATCCTGTGTCCTATTTCTTTTTCCAAAGCACAACCAGTCACAGTCGTGATTTCCAATCTATTTGCTTATTAGTATATTTTTAATTGTCTTCCGAAAACCACCCTAAATCCATTCTAGCATTCTCTGAGTTTCCCATTATGTCATATGAAAACGTTGCACACTTTTTCAAACAGGATGCACAGGAGTACTATATTTGCATATATCTGGCTGAGCTGAAGAAGCCTCTTTAATCTTTTAACAATCGTCACTGCTTAATGTGTGCTAGGGCTGACGAGGAGCCTGTAGATCCAAAGAGGGAACTTGAAGACCGTTGCAAGGCACCATGCACGAGGCCACTTAAAGAATATCAGGTTATTTCTTCTAAAAAATGATTTATATATACATTTCTCTAATTTTTAAATGCTTGTCTGCTTGAAAATATTTTCAGCTCCTTTTCTATTAGATTTGTAAGCTATTCATGGTAGTGTACTTCTGTCCCGAAATATCTGAGAGTGCTGAGTAACTACTTAACAGTTTGGTATCCTTTTTGTATCTAAACCTTCCTGATTACAATCTGCAATTTGGGTCTATATGTGGCGGGTAAAGATTGATTATATGGGCGAGTTGGAAGGGCTTACTCGGTCATTTTCTTTGGTGTGAGGCTTGGCTGATATCATATTATTTATATGTTTTATTAGACTCTTGACTTCTCTTTATGCTTAAATAGTAAATATGGCAAAAGCCACTAATAAGTCTGTAAGGGTTAGACATAAGTTAATTATTTCGTTCATGGGCTGGATTAGACCTGATAGGAGGTTTCTCCTGGTTGTTCTAAGTGATTATGAGAATAATCCTCCATTCCTTCGCAATTTCCATCTACATTTATTCCTGGGTAACGTCTCAGGCATTTTAGATTGATGGTTGAAATTCAAACTAGTCAAGCATTAGCAATCAGCTGTTGTGCCTCCATCTTTTTTTTTTTTTGAGGTGGGTTGTGCCTCCATCTAACTTACTTATGTTTGGACTTTTGATGGTAAAAAGCTGGCATGTTAAGTGTAAAGGTCTCTATATGTGTCTCTTTAGTCACTTTGTAGAAATCTAGATTGACAAAAGTTGTTGGCTGAGGAATGTACTGAGCAGACTGAATCTGGCGTGAATTACCGTCTAAAAGGGAAACTGCTAATTAATTGGAGCTATGTGTTACTGTGTAGAAACTAGAAACTAGAAAAAAGCTTTAAGAAATCACAGAGTGACTGGGGCTTGAGATAAATCTGCTTTCTGCTTTAAGATAAATGAATTGCCACAAATCTTCAGCTATTTTCAATGTTGGAACTTTAGTGATAAGTTAGCCTTCTTGCTGTGACTGGTAGCCTTGTCATTGTCAATAGTATGATTGGTAGTGGAACAAGAGTGATAAGTTAGCCTTCTTACTATGATTGATGTGCATTGAAAAACTAGTTTGTATAGATACTAAGCATAAAATGATTATATGATAAAATAAATAATTATTTTTAATATAAACTATTAGAATTGGGCCCATCATCCCTTCAAAAGGTCTCATAAGGGGAGAGGGTACTCTAAACTTATATATTGGAGACTAGATTATAACCAAGTCGATGTGGAACAGTAAAGGTTGTTTAACATAAACCACACCTAGATATTTGGTTTAAAATGTTGGTCTCCAATTTACAAACTACTCACTTTTATCAAACTCAAGATACATAAATTGGGTTTTTTTTGCTTGGGTGCCAGCATATTCACATGGGAAAAATGATTTTCTTTTGGTTATAATGAATGTTGAGTTCAATAATATAAAAGGTTCATTCTGATTTGTCAAACTCAGATAACTACTAATAGTTTCATATCCCTCACCAACATATGTGGTGACTTCAGTCCCACTACTCTATGCAAACTAGGTTGATTGGAAAATGGTTTACATCTATGTAAAATTAAAACCCTTTTGCATGGCTTTTTTTGTAATTTTACACTTCCCTATTTGTCAAGGATCAACATTGAAATGGTTCTTTGATGATCTGTTATCTAGAAATTTTTGGAGGTATCTCCCTACAGATAGCACTAACCAACTCTCCGTATTCTCTTTTGTTGGTATTCTACAAAATGAGCTTTGTGTCATATTATAGCCTGGTTTTGCTAGACCATCATCAGAATAGCTTCTTAGAAAGTGCTGATCTTTTCTTTCCCCCTCGGATTTGTGGGTGATAGGCCTGTTCTAAGAGAATTCAAGGTGATGAATCAGGACACAAGCACTGTACGGGACAATATTTTGATTACTGGCACTGTGTTGACAATTGTGTAAGAACGCATTTTCCATTATGCATTATTTTCTCCTGTGTATAAAAGCTCCTTATTAACTGCCGATTTCTTTGCACAGGTTGCTACTAAGTTGTTTTCGCATCTCAAATAACAATGACAAGACCTCATTGGTATACTTACCAACTTATGCTTGTTTCTTTTCTAGAGCCGATTGGACCCGTTTTGTTGTGCTCTTGATGCTCAATTTTTTCCAAGAGCTGGTTGTTCCCTTTTTGTTATGCTCTTGATGTTACTAGCTGTACATGAGCAACTGCTGACCCGAGACTGTGAGATATGGTTTGCTCTTCGGATTAATAAATAAACTAGAACAGAGTTTTATAAAATCCAGCATGTTAAGATTTCATGTCTGATGTAAAATTAATAATCGGTATTGTGTTCCTTGTTAGCAACATTTTAATTTCATTTGTTAGTCTAAAAAAAAGCGTGTTTGTCTCCATTATCTGTGTATGATTTGAGTGTTTTTTCCCATATCATCCTTGAGTCTAGATATGCCACAGGCTTGCAAATATTATGTTTTATCCACCACTTAAACCAATCACTTAACATATCACTAGGTCTTTGAGGATCGTAATAGGGCTTAAGACATAGGTAGCAATCCTAGGTTGAAGGTTGAGGATCGTTGGAGTTATTGCACTAGCCAATTCTTTTGGTTTCATCATTTTCCATGCTATTAGCATGCTTGTACTAGACAAAAAAAGGTACATAGATAACACTCTATTCATAAAAAGGTTTATTTTTTGTTAAAATCCATTATAGTCTATATGTAAAGGTTATATAAAAGTCGTTACATACGGAGCTGTGAGGCATTCCAACATATTATTTGAATGATATTGTTGTGTCTCAAATTTAGTGAGTATGAAGACGTGCACGTGAAAAATGATAATCGGATCAAGTGTCGAGGCTCTGCAGAATTGAACACGAAAGAATAATGAGAGAAAGCTCAAGTTTCACGTAAGATAAAATTCAAAAAATTGTCCCTCAAAAAACGATGGAAACCAAAATAAATAGTCTAAATAAAAACTCAACCCTAGAAAAAAGCCCATGCAAGGGTCAAAATAAACAACAAACGAAACTGAAAAACAAAAGCCCATGAAGCGAACGATTGGGCATTAAACTTAATCTTAGGCTGAAACACACGATCATAGCTATCCATAAAAGCGAGAGCTTCTTCCGAGACATCATTCCCCCCACTAGAAAGTGAGGAGACTTTGACTTGGAGACGCTATCAGAAGCCCCATCATTATCACCCAAATACGGCACCAGGTGTTTAACATTGAAAACATCGGCGGTGCGAATGTGCAAAAGCAGCTTCAAGCGATACGCATTAGGATTCACCTTTTCCACAATTTCCGTCGGACCTATCTTTCGTGCGGCAAGCTTACTATCTCCGTGCGCCAGGTAACGATTGTTGGTGAGGATAGCCCACACGAAATCACCCACCTCAAACTCACTAAGGGCTGAAACTGCATAAGGGTAGTATTGAAGGGTTTTAGTGTTGAAAGATGTGATTTTAGTGTTGAAGGGTTTCACAAAGGGTAGTATTGGGCCCACCAAATTGTAAAAGTAAATAGTGGGTATTTTGTAAATATTTAGTGTGAATGCGATTTAAAGTATTAAGAGGGTTTCTGAAAAAGGAAAACACACACTCTTTGTGGACGGGGAGAGTATATAATAAATTTAATGTAATAATAATAATAATAATTTAATTTGATATAATATTTATTTTTATATGAAGTTAGTAATTAAAAAGTTTTGAGGTGAATGTATAATTTGAAAGAAATATATCGGTATGACTGAAGAAGTATAAAAAGAAAAGCAGGTGGAAAGAGAATATTTAATGAATATTCTTTTGCGTTTGAGATTGGTGTAAATGGTTGGAGTAGAATTACTATTCGAACTTCGAAGTAAAATATAGTGCTAAATGGGTTTGAGTTTGAACATGATGTTCTTCCTTGTGTTGGTGTTGATTTCATTCTTCGATGTTCTTTTTAAATTTTCAGCATCGTCATACAAATATTGGCAGAGCTGGGGGTAGGCAATGGGGTTACTCTAGACTCAGAGCTGAAGAAGCGGATAAAAGCTACTTTTTAGCTAACACTACGTGGCACACTTAAGTGGTCCCATAATCGTTTACGCAGGTGGTTCCGTAATAACCCCTGACACATGGAGGCGGCTTAATATTCGTTGTCGGCCAACGTGGAGCTTGAAGATCTGAAGAGAGAAAGTTGCTCTTCAGCATCAAGAAGAGCAGAGATGAATGATGGAAATGCCCCTTCGTATTCAGAGTTGAAATTAACAAAATATCCCTTAGTTGTAATAGTCTATAAATAGTACGAGAACCACCATTGTAACAAACATTCAACATTTTACCGCAGAAACTCCGCCGAATTTAATACAAAATTTAAGATTTAAGTTTATTTATTGCTTTTTTAACCGTTAACATTTCGAATTTTCCAACCTATTTAAAAATTCAAATATCCCTTCAAGATAAGAGCTTAATTAATACAACAACATTAGAGCTTCATTCCTGTCAGTTCGTGTTAAAGCAAGATCTGAGCCTCACTTAACATGTTATTATCTTTTATTTTAAATGTAAAATCTGTGTTGGCCGGAACCACCATCATCAACTATGATTAACATGCAAGCTTTAAAGTTGAACCAACATTTTAATGAAGTGGACACATAATTAATTTTATGCATGTCGTGCTTAGATCCTAGAGATTCATTTTTTGGCTTGATATTGAAAGCTACTTCGCTTTGCAAAGCTTTGTTTGTCTGAATTTTGTGAAGTTGCTTGATTTGTATGAACTTGAAAGTTAGCTTGAGAACTTTATTGTTGGTGTGTCTATGGTGATAAATTCTCAAAACTATTGAAGATTGAACATCTTGCTGAGAAGATGGTTTTTGTAAGGTGTTGGGAGTAGATCCAACAACTACGGATAAGGACGTACGGATAAGGAGGTCGTCCTGGGCGGTGGATACTAGCAACTTGAAACCACAAATATGTTAGAGCCCTTCTAGGAGCACCGATAGGGGTGTCGATGGAAGGGCCTCCGACGCTTAAGTCAGTAACAGTATAAGAAATCGTATTGAAGAGAATTGAAATATATTACTCCCTCCGTCCACGAAATAAACTCCCAGTTGGGGTTCAGCGCGGAGACTAAGAAAGCTGAAAAAGGTGTTGTGGGTGGGATAAAAGGGTAGTATTAATGACTTTTGTTTACTTTTCTTAATCTTTCATTAGCATAAAGGTGTTTACACCCTTTTCATTCTTTTTCCTTTTGATTTACTTAAATTATTTACATCCTTTTTATTCCTTATTTATTTTAGATTCCACTTATTTTCTGCCATTAAATAAATTTAATTAAATAAACTGCCCATTAAATAAACTGGCCATTAAATAAACTTAATTAAACAAGGAAGCTGGAATTAAAAAAAAAAAGTGCTACAAATAAATCTGTAAAGCTGGCGCCAAGTTTAGGAGGCAAAAGATGTTTTTTTTACTAACCATTCCAAAATTATCAGATTACAAGGACCGAAAATTTTGGAGGGAATTTTAGAAGACTCACCTAACTTCTAAACAACAATAAATAGGGGCATTTACTGTTGTTCCAGCATTCATTACAAAAGAGAAAATGTCAAATTTAAGAGCTAGGCCTAAGTTAACTAATGAAGACAGAAATTCTTTGGCTCAATGGCTGCTCCAACACAGCACACAAGGAAAGCTCCATTATGGTGCGAAGAAGCAGGCTGCCGAGAAGTTCCACGTCGACTTAAGGACCGTTTGGACGATCTGGAAATCTGCCAGCTTACAACAAGCCCTCGGGTTACCTATTCAGTTGAAATCAATGAAGAAAGGGTTAGGACACAAAGATAAATGGAAGATAGACGTAGAAAGGTGAAAAAATTGTCCGTGTTACAGAGATCGTCCATAAGAGTGATGGCAGGTAACTTAGGGGTTAGTAAATCACTTGTGCATGTGTGGGTGAAAGAAAAGAAGCTTAAACCTCATACAAATGCAATCAAGCCTTTCTTGACCTCTGAAAATAAGCTATGTAGGCTTAAATGGAGCCTAAATCAACTAAGTGCAGTAAATGAAGGGGGGTTCATTAAATTTCAGTCCATGTTCAATACAATACACATTGATGAGAAGTGGTTTTATTTAACAAAGTGTAAGGACAGATACTACCTGTTACCTGGCGAAAAAGAACCTTATAAGAGTTGCAAATCAAAGAGATTTATCGATAAAATAATATTTGTGTGCTGTGGCAAGGCCAATCATAGATGCACAAGGAAACATTCTTTTTGATGGTAAACTAGGGATTTATCCCTTCATAACCGAGGAGGCAGCAAAGAGGAATTCAAAGAACAGGATCAAAGGCACATTGGAAGTAAAACCCATTCCAAACATCACCAAACCTATAATTAGGGACTGCATGATCACAAAGGTTCGTTTATTTATGTTTTGCTATCAGATTTCTAATTATGAATTCATCATATAGCTTATGTTTCAATTGTTGACAGATGGTTCCTTATTTTAAGGCCAAATGGCCTGAATTTGCAAGCAAGGAGATATTAATCCAACAAGACAATGCAAAGCCACATATAAAGCCTGATGACCCGGAGTTTTTAGCAGTTACAAGACAAGATGGATTTAAAATCCAACTTGTCTGCCAACCTGCTAATTCCCCGGACACCAACGTGAATGACCTTAGTTTTTTTAGGGCAATCCAGACATTGAAAGACCAGAAACCAGCCAAGAATGTGGAAGAACACCTCAAGAATGTGCAAGAAGCTTATGAAGAGTACCTTCCAGAGAAGCTTAATCATGTATTCCTCACATTACAGAGTTGCTACCATGAAATCATCAAAGACAAGGGGGGCAACAACTATAAGATCCCCCACATGAACAAGGAAAGATTAAGCAGGCTGCATATTCTACCAGATGTACTAACTGTTCCTCAATAGCTAGTACATGAAACAATTCAATTCATAAACATGCAGGACATTGAAGAGCTAGGTCAAAGCAGCATGGATGTACTAAGGCAAAGGCTACAACAGGTGGTTATTAGTTAGGATAGTAGGAAGCATAACTTTTTGTTAAGGTTTACAAACCCAAACAGATGTTAATCTCTCTTTTTGACTTGTTTGAAATGTAAATCATGTTTATTTAGTTATTATACACCTAATGTACCTCCAAAACTAGGCTTACAACCTAGTGGTGGCTCATCAGCCCTCAGAAAATACTCATCACAGGGCTTTTTATTTAGATTCATGCAGTATCATTGTTCATAATCAGTTCAAGAACATCACCAAGGCATCACCAGCCCCCAAAAGCAGTAAAATATACACAAATCCTCAGAAATCAGTTCAAGAACATCACCAAGGCATCACTAGCCCCCAAAAGGAGTAAAACATACACAATTCTCAGAAATCAGTTCAAGAACATCACCAAGGCATCACCAGCCCCCAAAAGCAGTAAAGCAACACAAATCCTCAGAAAAGTTTCATCATCGGATCAAGCATGGATCAATGTAGTATCATCCATTCAAAATCAGTTCAATAACTAACAAATGGCGTAAACGGCCCACACACATAGTAATAGGAACATAAATCAGTTCAAGAACTTCACCAAGGCATCACTGATTTATGCTTAATTGTTCTAATTTTAGGAGTTTGCATGTGCATATTTTAAATTAAATCTTCTGGAAATTGGTGTGTTTTATGGTTTGTTTGATGCTTTGCAGGAGATTTAGGTTTATAGATGGAAGAATGCAATTTTGGAGATTTTTGGGCTAAAAATGGTATTTTTAGCAGACATCGACATAGCAGAGCTTAGTGCCAGAGTCAACTGCCAGCGCTGACCATTTTCAACTCAGCTCATAACTGCCAGCGCTGACCATTTTCAACTCAACTCATTCTTGCCAGCGCTGACCATTTTCAGCTCCGCCCATTCTTGCCAGCGCTGACCATTTTCAGCTCCGCCCATTCTTGCCAGCGCTGACCATTTTCAGCTCCACCCATTCTTGTCAGCGCTGGCCATTTTCAAATCAGCTCATAACTGCCAGTGCTGGCCATTTTCAACTCAGCCCATAAATGCCAGCGCTGACTACTTTCCAGCTCCGCCTATTTCGCCAACGCTGACTACCTTTCCCAAGCATAATCATAGGAGTTCACTTTCCAGAGCTATGTTTATTCTTTCCAGCTCCGCATATTCTTGCCAGCACCATTACTTTCCAGCTATGTTTATTCTTGCCAGCACCGATTACTTTCTAGCTATGCTTATTCTCATCAGAGCTAGGTCTATAAATAGGGTTTCATTTCTATTGTAAAATCATCTATCTTTTGCTATAGTTTTAGACTCCATCTTTGAGATCTCTTGGCATCCGCTCATGAGAATTTATTGCTTTCATAGTTCTTTTTCATAGTATTGAAAATTCATTGTTTTTAGTTAGTTTTAGATTAAGTTAAGTTTTTAGTTATTTATTGGATTGTGATTGCGTGACACAATTACACGTTCAAGACATTTACGGTATTTCATATTTCAATTCAATTTATTTTCGTTTAATCATGTTTATGTTTTTAGTTCATGTTTATGCTTTCTTTTTAATTATGCAATTTAAATTATGCACTTTAGTTTCATGCCTAGATTAGTTTTATTTTTAATTTACAAGTACTTAATTTCTTAAGTTAGATTTTATTTAAGTTGTTTTAATTCTGCCTAGGGTTAATAATTTAATTCGCCTAGTAATTTTACAATTTGGTTTTAATTCAGTTTTAAGTTTCAGTTCTAGATTAATAATCAAACTCTTTACTGCTTTCTTTTATTACTTTTTCCACGATACTACTAGAAGCCCTTTAAGACTTTCCTTGAGAGATGACACTGGGTCAACTTACCATCACTAGAATGTCCTTGTTCTATTGCAAGTCAAACTAGAGGTGTTCTAGGTTGAGTCAAATTTTGGCGCCGTTGCCGGGGAAAGTTTTAGGCGTTTTAGTTGTGTCGTTTTTACTTGCTTTATTTAATTTCCAGTTTTTCTCGGTTTTGTTTTTACGTTTCTTCCACTCGGTACGCGTAATCTGTTTGTTCAGTGTTATGCATGCAGGGACGCCGTAGTCTTAAAGGCAAATTGGTGTCTCCAACTGACGATTTCTACTCTGGCTCTGAATCTGAACCTGAAATTCCAGAGCACATCGTAGAGACAAAGGAGGAAGAGGCCAGCCCTGCCTTCAAGTTCTTCGCTGCCGAAGTCAACGCTGCCAGCTCTGCCGAAGTCAACGCTGCCAGCCCTGCCTTCAAGGAGGAAGAGGCCAGCCCTGCCTTCAAGTTCTTCGCTGCCGAAGTCAACGCTGCCAGCTCTGCCGAAGTCAACGCTGGCAGCGGTGCCGAAGTTCGCACTGCCAATTTCAGCACAGACCAAGCCAGCTCTGCCAACTTCCGCACTGAGCAGAAAACCACCAAGGAAGAAACCAGCTCTGAACAGGACAAAGTTGAGCAGAATTTAAACGAGGAGAAGAAGGAGATGGCCCAGAACATAGAATACATGGGAGACTTCACCAGACCTGTGATTGGAGATACCAACACGTCAGCAATCGTGCTCCCCACTGCTGTGAGAAACTACAATCTCAAACCAAATGACTCGAGTTTACTGCCGGTGTTCGACGGGATGCCAAGCGAGGATGCTCTGCAATTCATCCGGGATTTTTGCACCCAAGTGCAAACAATTCCTTTGCTTAGTCTCACGGAGGACCAACTCAAGCTCAAGTGCTTCCCCTATGCACTTAAAGACCGGGCGAGGACGTGGATGCTATCTCTGCCACCCAACTCAATCACTACGTGGGGAGATGCTTGTGAAAAATTCATGCTGAAATACTACCCAAGCCATAAGACACAGGAGTTGAGAACAAAAATAATGGAGTTCACCCAAGGAGCGGACGAGCTTTTGCATGAAGCTTGGGAGAGATATGAAGAACTCCTCCGTCAATGCCCTCAACATCAATTCACTAATGTTATGTTGATGCAGTTTTTTTACGATGGGTTAGTGCAAACTGCCCAATTTATGGTGGATAGCACGGCAGGAGGTAACATAGCTCGGAAGACAGCAACTGAGTTAAAAGGGATTTTCAAAACTTTAGCTGAGAGCTCCCAACAAAAATCCGTCCGTGGAAGAAGAGTTGAAGCCAGCGCAGTGACGAATCAATTTGAAATACAACAACAATTGGCTTCAATCATGCGGGACGTACAACAGCTGAAGATGGGCAAGATGGATACACCTTCCGTTCCGGTGCAGAATTCAGCCCTGCAGAATGCAGCGCTGCCGACGCCAGCTCTGCAGAATGCAGAACTGCCGATGTCAGCTCTGCCGAACCCAGCTATGCAGAATATGGAGCCGTGTGGTATTTGTGGAGATTTCAGCCACAGAGCTAATGAGTGCCATAGAATGGGAGAGTTTACTCCGGAAGGACAAGCCGAGGTCTATGCGGCACAAGGATTTCAAAGCTATAATCAAGGGCTAAGTAGACCATATGGGCAGAACATGAATCAAGGGCAACAGAATGTCAATGGAGGATGGAGAAGTCAACCGAATGCTGGATGGGGAAATCAAAATTTTGGGGGGAATCAATACCGTCGACCACCCCAAATGGGCTACCAACAGCAACCACAATATTTCCCTCCGCAGCAAAGCTCCTCTCAACCATATAGACCGCAATACCAACACCAACAATCAGCCCTGCAGCAGAGTGCACAGCCCATGCCACCACAGAAAACATCCCTAGAGGATACCTTGCAAGCTTTCATGGAGATTAGTAAGCAAAATATGGAGATGACTAAGCAGAATATGGAGTCCCAAGCATCTACCATAAAAAGGCTTGAAACAACTGTCAGTCAACTTTCCGGTACTTTGAATCAAATCCAACAACAACAACAGCCCGGAAAGTTTCATGGCCAACCTGCTCAGCCGCATCAAGCTCTAGCTGTAACTGTTCTTCGTAATGGTAAGATGGTGGATAACAAAGTGGAAGTGCCAGCGCTGCCAAGATCATCCCTGACGAACTCAGCATTACAGAATCTCTCAAAGTCAAAGTCAGCGCTACTGCAGTCAGCGCTGCCGAATCCAGCTCCGCCGATGTCAGCGCTGCCAAGTCCAGCTCTGCCTAATTCAGCTCTGAATAGCTCTGCCTTCACAAGAGCAGAGATGCCGAGCTCAACTCTGACCAGCCCTACCAATGGAGAGAAGGCAGATCAACAAAAAGATGGAGAGATGGAGGAAGAAAAGGAGAATAAACTTCATAAGTCTACCACACCCTATCGACCTCCGATCCCTTTTCCTAGCAGATTGAAGAATGAAAACCTGGATAAACAGTTCGCCGACTTCTACGACATGCTTGCCAAGGTGAACGTGAATCTTCCTCTCCTTGATGTGATCAGAAAAGTACCGGCGTATGTGAAGTTTTTCAAGGAGTTGGTTTCCAACAAGCGAAAGTTCGGGGACAATGAGAAAATTTTAGTCTCGGAAGTAGCGACCTCAATCATGCAGCAATCCTTACCACCAAAGCAGCGCGATCCAGGTAGCTTTGTGATTAATATTGCTTTGGGAAATGGTAAGAAGGCCACGGGTATGTTAGATCTGGGAGCGGGAATTAATTTGATGCCTTACTCTATTTTTCAACAATTAGAGTTAGGTAATTTGAAATCCACTCGCATGTGTCTACAACTAGCTGATAGGTCCGTTAGGTACCCCCGTGGGATAGTAGAGGATATTCTGGTTAGAGTCGGGGGTTTGATTGTGCCTGTTGATTTCGTAGTGCTTGAGATTGGGGATGTGCATGAGAATGGTAGAGACCACACTCTACTATTAGGAAGACCCTTTATGGCGACCACTAACACTTTGATTGATGTTAAACATGGAACTATTAAAATGACGGTGTTAGGGGAGTCGGTGTCTTTTTCGGTGCATGAAAATCGTGCAATGCCTTCTACGAATTTCATAAGTGAATGTTCATATATAGATGCTATTAATGGCTTGGTTGAGAAGGTATTTATTCAGGAACAGGAGTATATGGAAGCTTTTGCTGGATCGGCCGACATGGAGGAATTAGCTAAGGAAGCTGAAGAATCAGCGCTGCCTGAAGAGTCAGCGCTGCCGCAGCCAGCTCTGCCGATTCCCGCGCTGCTACAGTCAACTCTGCCGAGCTCAGCACCCTTCAGCCATACCGAGCTGCCCTTTGATGAACAGATGGAAACCAAGAGGTCAGCGCTGGAACTAAAGGAACTCCCTGCCAATCTCAAATATGTATTTTTAGAAGCAGGTGAGGAGAAGCCAGTGATCATATCTTCCACGCTGACTTGGGAGCAAGAGGCAGCGTTGCTCAAGGTATTGAAGAAAAATAAGGCAGCTTTGGGATGGAGCCTGGCAGACATTCGTGGCATAAGTCCAGCCACATGCATGCACAAAATTAACCTAGAGGAGGGAGCAGCACCCAAGCGAGACGCTCAGCGACGATTGAATCCTATTCTGATGGATGTCGTGCGCAAGGAAATCCTTAAGCTGCTGGCCGAAGGGATCATCTACTCTGTCGCTGATAGTGAGTGGGTGAGTCCCGTGCATGTCGTGCCAAAGAAAGGAGGAATGACGGTTGTGCGCAATGACAAGATGGAGTTGGTACCGACGCGTCCTACGACGGGATGGCGGATGTGTGTTGACTATAGGAAACTCAATGCCGTCACCAAGAAGGATCACTTTCCTCTCCCTTTTGTTGATCAAATGTTAGATCGTTTAGCTGGGCATGATTTTTATTGTTTTCTTGATGGTTTGTCAGGATATTACCAGATCGCGATCGCCCCGGAAGATCAACTCAAGACTGCCTTCACCACTCCTTTTGGGACGTTTGCATGGAAGAGGATGCCGTTCGGGTTGTGCAATGCACCCGGGACGTTTCAACGATGCATGATGTCCATATTCTCTGAAATGATTGGTAAATTCGTGGAGGTTTTTATGGATGATTTTTCGATTTTTGGGCAGTCCTTTCATGATTGTTTGACGAAGATTGATGTAGTGTTGCAAAGGTGCATTGAAAGTGGCTTAACTTTGAGTTGGGAAAAGAGTCATTTCATGGTTACACGTGGTATTGTCTTGGGTCATGTGGTGTCTAAGCATGGACTAGAGGTCGACAGAGCTAAAGTGGAGGTAATCCAAAAGTTACCACCCCCTATTGATGTTAAAGGAATTAGGAGTTTCTTAGGTCACGCCGGTTTTTACCGACGTTTCATTAAAGATTTCTCTAAAATTAGCCAACCTCTATGCAAACTGCTAGCTCAGGACATTCCGTTTAATTTTGATGACTCTTGCATGAATGCCTTTGAAACATTAAAACTAAAATTGAGCTCTGCCCCGGTGGTGATTGCGCCTGATTGGTCATTGCCCTTTGAAATTATGTGTGATGCGTCTAACTCTGCTGTAGGAGCTGTGCTAGGTCAGCGTGTGGATAAGATGTTACGTGTAATTTACTATGCTAGTTTAACTCTGAACAGTGCACAAGTAAATTACACCACTACTGAAAAAGAGATGCTTGCTGTGGTCTTTGCCTTAGATAAATTTCGTGCCTACATCATTGGATCTAAGGTTATTGTTCATAGTGACCATGCTGCGCTGCGATATTTGATGACTAAACCTCAAGCTAAAGCTCGTCTGATCCGTTGGGTTTTACTGTTGCAAGAATTTGATGTAGAGATCAGGGATAGGAAAGGGAGCGAGAACCATGTAGCTGACCACCTTTCACGCTTGGATAATCATCGGATAGAGTCGAATCTTAATTGCATTCCTGAATCTTTTCCTTTTGAGCAAACATATGCATTAACCTTTGACAAGTGCAGCGCTGCAGAGTCCAGCTTTACCGAGCCCAGCTCCACCGAATGCAGCGCTGCCCAGCCCAACGCAACTCAGTTCATCCCTGCGAGCCTTGCCGAAGTCAGCGTTGATAAGCTCAGCGCTGTCCAGCCCAGCACTGCCGAACTCAGCGCTGCTCAGTCCAGCCCTGCGAGCGCCGAGCCCTGGTATGCCGATATTGTCAATTACTTAGTTTGTGGTATTCTACGACCTGAGCTGACATCGCAGGAGAGAAAGAGATTTTTAGCTCAGTGCAGACACTACTATTGGGAGATTCCTCACCTCTTCAAGCTTGGAAAGGATGATGTCATTAGACGGTGTGTGCCGGCAGAGGAGCAACAACAAGTGTTGAAGATGTGCCATGAAGATCATTGTGGTGGACACTTTGGGGGGCAGAAAACAGCACATAAAATTCTTCAATCAGGTTTGTTTTGGCCTTCCATTTTCAAAGATGCACACATTTTCACTCTTGCATGCGATAGGTTGCAAAGAGTAGGAAATATCGGCCGCAGGAATGAGATGCCTCTCCAAAGCATATTAATTGTCGAAATTTTCGATGTGTGGGGCATTGATTTCATGGGGCCATTTCCTACTTCACATGGGTTTCAATATATTTTACTTGCTGTAGATTACGTGTCCAAGTGGGTTGAGGCTATTCCCACGCGAACATGTGATGCTAATGTGGTACTTAAGTTTGTGCAAGAGAACATTCTTTCTAGATTCGGATTTCCTAGAGCCATCATTAGCGATGGAGGCAAGCACTTCTGCAACAAGTTGTTTGCAAAGCTCATGAAGAAGAATGGGATCACACACAAGGTAGCAACACCTTATCACCCGCAGACCTCTGGCCAAGCCGAGACGAGCAATCGGCAAATCAAGGGAATTTTGGAGAAAACAGTTCAACCCTCGCGCAAGGACTGGTCCGCAAAGTTGAATGATGCTCTTTGGGCGTACAGAACTGCCTTCAAGGGCGTGCTTGGGATGAGTCCGTACCGTCTCGTCTATGGCAAGGCCTGCCATCTGCCGGTGGAAATTGAGCATAAAGCTTATTGGGCGATCAAGGTTGCTAACTATGACTTGGACTCTGCTGTGAAGCAGCGCACGCTACAAATGGAGGAGCTAGATGAGCTACGCAATGAGGCGTATGAGAATGCGAGAATTTACAAGGACAAAGTGAAGCGACTCCACGATCGCCGCATTTGCCACAAGAAGCTTTGCCCTGGAATGAAGGTGCTCTTGTTCAATTCTCGACTTAAGTTATTTCCGGGAAAGCTGAAATCCAGATGGAGCGGTCCATTTTTACTCAAAGAGGTGTTCGAGCATGGTGCGGTAGAGCTGTTGAACGAGCACACAAAGGAGAGTTTCCGAGTGAATGGCCATCGAGTGAAGCCGTACTACGAGCACCAGAGCTCGCCTATGGAGGTGGAGTCTCAAGCTCTGCACAACCCTAGCTGAAGTTCAACTCTGAAGTCGGGCTGGAGACTTTAACTCTAGCGCTTAGTGGGAGGCAACCCACCTTTGGTTTGTTTTTAATTTTTATTTTTCTTTTGCTTTCTTTGTTTTCGTTGTTTGTTTTGAGTCTTTCCTCAGTTTTGGTTGCCATGTGGATACTTTGATGTTGGCGTTCATGTTTTGACTCCAGCGCTGCCAGCGCCTTAGCTCCAGCCCGCCCATTCGGTTGATTTATGCTGACCAATTCCATCGGCATTGATTTTTGCCACCCGCATAAATCAACCGAATTGGTCAGCGCTGCAAGAACTCCTCCGCCACCCGCCACCCTCACCCGTCAGCACCTATAATGGCACAGTTACCAAGCTAAGGTCAAGAATTGCCAATAATGGCTAAGGGATAACAGACGCCATAAAAGCCAACGCTGGCAAAAGAAAGGAAAATAGCTGAAAGAGTCAGCGTTGGCAAATAAAGGCAAGGCCGATTGAGTGAAGCAGTCAGCGTCGCAAATTTTGGGGGAAAAAGTATCTTCAAAAAAAAAAAAAAAAAAAAAGAGAAAAATTTATTAACTCCTCCGTCAACGCCCAACCACCCGCTGACCAGCCCGCCACGGAACGCCAGCGCTGCCAGCACCTCCGCCCAGCTACCCAACACACGCACCCGCCCAGCGCTGCAAGCTACGCCCCCGGCAGCGCTGCCACCCGCCAGCGCTGCCACCCTGCCAGCCACGCCCCGCCCAGCCCACACGCCCAGCCACGCCCCCGGCAGCGCTGCCACCCGCCAGCGCTGCCACCCCGCCAGCCACGCCCCGCCCAGCCCACACGCCCAGCCACGCCCCCGGCAGCGCTGCCACCCGGCAGCGCTGCCACCCCGCCATAGCCCACTCCCGTCAACGCTGCCAGCCCGCTCAGCGCACCCGACAGCGCTGCCACCCGCCAGCGCTGCCACCCCGCCAGCCACGCCCCGCCCAGCCCACACGCCCAGCCACGCCCCCGGCAGCGCTGCCACCCGCCAGCGCTGCCACCCCGCCACAGCCCACTCCCGTTAACGCTGCCAGCCCGCTCAGCGCACCCGACAGCGCAAATGCCGACAACGCACGGCAGGAGGTAACAACGCCGCACGCCAGCGCTGCCAAGACCACCCGCCAGCGCTGCCAGCCCGCCAGCGCAGCCCACCCGCCAACCGCAGCCCACCCCCGTCAGCGCTGCCAGCACCACCACCCGCACCCGCCCAGCGCTGCCAGCCACTCCCGTCAGCGCTGCCAAGACCGCCCAGCCACACCGCCACACGCCAGCGCTGCCAGCCACCCCGCTCAGCCACATGCGGCAGCGCTGCCACCCCGCACGCAACGCCCAGCCACACCACCACATGCTAGCGCTGCCGTATGCCGGGGCTGCCCTCTCCTCGCCCAGCTCTCCACCCGCAAAGACCACAACCCCAATGAATCCCTCTACGCCACCATCATCCACAAGCTCGCCCTCGCCAACAACTTCGACGCCATCGAGTCACTGATGCAGCAAATCAAGGCCACGCGCAAATGCCGCCTCTCCGACAGCGCTGACCATCTAGCCCGCTGCGCTCTGCCAAATTCCAGCACCTTCACTCTCCATTTTCAGCGCGGCATCACGCCAGCGCTGCTAAATGCAAGTGCCTTCGCTCCCAAAGATTCAGCCCTGCTGCCACCCTGCCCTGCTGCGCCCAACACCCGTCAGCGCTGAACTGCCCTAGCGTGGGGGAACTCGTTAGGCGACTTGATTTCGAATTTGGCGATGGCGTTGAAAGGCGGGGCTGACGGCGCGCATTAGGCGATATCCAACTGCTTCGTGGTGTCGCTCTTCAACACGCTGAGTCAGCGCTGCCTTTCTATGCTGCAGCTATCAATGCTACCACTCTCCACTTGCAACAGACAAAGCCCTTTCTTAACCGCCTCTCACGATGCTTCAGTTTTTCAATGCCGATAATCAGGGACGTTTTCTAAACTATTCATATTTCTTTTCTTCCCTGAGGACATGGCATGCTTTTAGTGTGGGGTGTTTTCTTGTGCTTATATTAAAAAAAAAAAAAATTGGCGAGATTAGTCTTCTATGCTTAGTTTTTGGTCTTTGTCTCATGCGAATTTTTATGAATTTGTGGAAGAGAAGATGGTTTTCGATGTGCATTTAGGGTTTGTGAATGAATGGTGGATATTCTTGTTTTATTTTTAATATGCGTCTCTTGATTATGCAAAGAATTATGAGTTTTGTTGCAACATGATTGTAAGTTAGTAAAACGTGATTTGTCCGGTAGATACTAGAAGGAGTATTATCAGTGTGATTACCTACGATTGTATCTTATCTGTGAAATGTGAAAAATGTTGGACGAAGTGCCAACTCTGAAAATTCCAGCTCTGAAACATCTGGCCTGTTCTGAAAACGTGATAGCTCTGAGTCTCTGCTCCTCTAGACTAAATCTATGAGCATGGGAAACCACGTGAAAAGACTTTGGATTACATCCAAATGGTTTTATTTCATGAATTATGGCTCAACTATTGAAAATCTTAAGCACAAAAAGTGTGAAAAATGGGGATATTGATTATAAAAGTGATCACATTAGGGAATTCACTTCTAGCGGAGAATCGGGTCTGATCGAATTACTTGCATTACTCTTTTGTTGCGTCTTAAACTTTGAGTTACTTGCATGATCAAGAGATGTGTGTTGTTGATAAAATTTTGAATTGACTTTGTGAATGTTTGGATGGAAATTTGCATTGTTGAAATCAATCTCTTCCTAGGATTCATATGGATTTTGCTTGAGGACAAGCAAAAGGCTAAGTGTGGGGGGGTTGATTTATGCTTAATTGTTCTAATTTTAGGGGTTTGCATGTGCATATTTTAAATTAAATCTTCTGGAAATTGGTGTGTTTTATGGTTTGTTTGATGCTTTGCAGGAGATTTAGGTTTATAGATGGAAGAATGCAATTTTGGAGATTTTTGGGCTAAAAATGGTATTTTTAGCAGACATCGACATAGCAGAGCTTAGTGCCAGAGTCAACTGCCAGCGCTGACCATTTTCAACTCAGCTCATAACTGCCAGCGCTGACCATTTTCAACTCAACTCATTCTTGCCAGCGCTGACCATTTTCAGCTCCGCCCATTCTTGCCAGCGCTGACCATTTTCAGCTCCACCCATTCTTGTCAGCGCTGGCCATTTTCAAATCAGCTCATAACTGCCAGTGCTGGCCATTTTCAACTCAGCCCATAAATGCCAGCGCTGACTACTTTCCAGCTCCGCCTATTTCGCCAACGCTGACTACCTTTCCCAAGCATAATCATAGGAGTTCACTTTCCAGAGCTATGTTTATTCTTTCCAGCTCCGCATATTCTTGCCAGCACCATTACTTTCCAGCTATGTTTATTCTTGCCAGCACCGATTACTTTCTAGCTATGCTTATTCTCATCAGAGCTAGGTCTATAAATAGGGTTTCATTTCTATTGTAAAATCATCTATCTTTTGCTATAGTTTTAGACTCCATCTTTGAGATCTCTTGGCATCCGCTCATGAGAATTTATTGCTTTCATAGTTCTTTTTCATAGTATTGAAAATTCATTGTTTTTAGTTAGTTTTAGATTAAGTTAAGTTTTTAGTTATTTATTGGATTGTGATTGCGTGACACAATTACACGTTCAAGACATTTACGGTATTTCATATTTCAATTCAATTTATTTTCGTTTAATCATGTTTATGTTTTTAGTTCATGTTTATGCTTTCTTTTTAATTATGCAATTTAAATTATGCACTTTAGTTTCATGCCTAGATTAGTTTTATTTTTAATTTACAAGTACTTAATTTCTTAAGTTAGATTTTATTTAAGTTGTTTTAATTCTGCCTAGGGTTAATAATTTAATTCGCCTAGTAATTTTACAATTTGGTTTTAATTCAGTTTTAAGTTTCAGTTCTAGATTAATAATCAAACTCTTTACTGCTTTCTTTTATTACTTTTTCCACGATACTACTAGAAGCCCTTTAAGACTTTCCTTGAGAGATGACACTGGGTCAACTTACCATCACTAGAATGTCCTTGTTCTATTGCAAGTCAAACTAGAGGTGTTCTAGGTTGAGTCAATCACCAGCCCCCTAAAGCTGTAAAGCAACACAAATAGGAACAGAAATTAGTTCAAGAACATCACCAAGGCATCACCAGCCCCCAAAAGCAGTAAAATACTATACATAAATCCACAAAGAACGATTTCACCTGATTAGAGGAGATGTAGGTGACCTGGAAAATAAATTTCTAGGGTTTGCAGCCTCCGAGCACGGACAGAGGCATCCGGCTCATTTCTCACGAAGGGCGGCGGCGGCGGCAGCGAAGGTTCATCCACGGTCCAGCCACCGCTAGCAAGCCAAGCGCCGTAGCCCCCATCATCGAGGATTACCGCCTCAGAGATGCCCACCCATTTCGTCCATTTTTCATCCTCATATTGGGCGAAGTTGTAGAACTCTGCCTCTTCCAGAGATCCGGGTTCCGGAACCCTAGCTTCAAGAGATCGCGTCGCTGGGACCCGATCGATAGTAGATCTAGTCGCCGGGAGCAAATGGATCTTAGATCGAGGCGGCGGAACCCTAGATTCAGTAGCTCGCCGCGGCTGTTGAGAGAACTCTGTTTCCGGCACCGAGAACTCTGTTTCCAGCACCATGGACTCAGTTTCCGGCACCTCAAGCCCAAGGAAGGCGGCATAGGATTTTGCCACCGATTCCATGGACGGGAGGTCGGTGGATCCCGAATCGTTCTCCAATGATGGTGAAGCCCAGAGAAAATTATCGTATATCTGTGATTCAGACATAGTTCAATGAAGAAGAAGAAGATGAGAAGAAGAAGATCGGCGGATAAGAACAAGATCGGCAGAGGATAGGTTTTCCCAAAAAGGGAAAAAAATGAGATAGAAACCCTAGGTTACAAATGGGCCGATAGAGGTTATTTAGTGGGTTGGGTAGGATTATTTAATTAAGGTGTTAAATAGGTTAATTATTTTAGATTAGCAACAAATTTAATGGTAAAGGGTAGTAAAACTTAAAAAGAAGGAAGGGTATAAATGTCTAAAAAGCAGAATAGGAGTTTATTTGGTGGACAGAAATTTAAGGGCAAGTAGGAGTTTATTTCGTGGACGGAGGGAGTAAATGAAAATATCGGATCGGTCTGGTTGGCGGAGTAGAGAGTTGTTCGGCAATCAGTCGGGGTCGCCGGGGCGTCCTGGATGACCTAGTTGCCGGGGATCCCTTAGATTGAGAGCGTGGAGGCAGATTAGTGCAAGTGAGGAGAGAGGGTGGAGAGAACGTGCTAGAGCGTGAATGATTGGATGCCCTGAATGACCTAGTTGGTTTGTTTTATACTGTGGTATCCTGACGACTAGGGTTTTGCTGGTACATCTTTGTAAACCCTAGTTGTTCCGATATTCATGGGATCGCCTCGTTGACCTTGTTCCTAGCTTCTTCCCCAAGTCACTGCCATTTCTAGGGTTTGAGTTGATTGGCCATAATGATTTAGCACATGGGCTGGATTAATTTAAACTAATTGAATTTTTGGATTTGGGCCAAATATTTGGGTTGTAAATATTTACTCCCTCCGTCCACAATTTAATGCCCTACTTGGGTCCTGGCACGGAGACTAAGAAAGTTGAAAAATGTGATGTGGATGAAATAAAAGGGTAGTGGTTAAGAGATTAGATTACTTTTACTAATTTGATCAGGAGATTGCTTTTTCTTTTAGAATTTATTCTTTATATGCATTATGGATTTTTTTTTATCTTGTTTACTTGATTTTTTTTTCAGAGGCATTAAAAAATTCTTCACAATTAATCGAATTTTTTTTCTTTATATACATTCTGATGTGCATTATTGTTTTTTTTTTCTTCTTTAATTTTGATTATAAAATTCTTCACAATTAATCACAATTTAAAATCTGTCAAACACATACAGAGAGAGGCCGACATAATGAAAAGTGACAGAAAATTGGAGGCAAAACAGAAATTTCATTGCTAGAAATAAGGCTGTGACTAAACATTTTTCCCTCCAAAAGTTTGGAGGAAAAATCAAACTTCAAAGAACCACAAACACAACTATACATACAACATCACTGTAGAGAATTCAATTCTCACCAACTACTCCAACTAAACATACAAAATGGCCATTGAAAGGAAAAATATTGAAGACAATGAAAGAAATAAATTAGCCCAATGGCTTCTTGAGGATAGCATTGGAGGTAAGCTTCACTATGGTGCAAAAAAGGAGGCAACCCTTCTCTTCAAAGTAGATTTGAAGATAGTGTGGAGAATTTGGAGCCAAGTTTCACATCAGCGAGCTTGTGGTGTACCTGTCCAGGTAAAATCCATAAGAAAAGGTTGCTCATATAAGAATAAGATGAGTATTAATGTTGAAAAAGTGAAGAATCTGTCAGTGCTTCAAAGATCATCAATGAGAGTCATGTCTACAAACCTAGGTGTGTCTAAGTCTTTGATTCACAAGTGGGTAAAGCAAAAAAAATTGAAACCACACACTAGTGCTATCAAACCATTTCGTACCCCACACAATAGGCTGTCAAGACTTAGATGGAGCCTAAATTAGCTAAGTTCAGTCAGTGAGGGAGGTTTTATAAACTTCCAAACCATGTACAACACCATTCATATTGATGAAAAATGGTTTTACCTTACTAAAACCAAAGATAGGTATTACCTCATGCCGGATGAAGAGGAACCGTATAGAACATGCAAATTAAAGAGGTTCATTGACAAGATTATGTTTATGTGTATTGTAGCACGTCCTATTATTGACATAGATGACACAGTTTTATTTGATGGAAAGTTGGGCTCCCTTCACAACAATAGAACCAGCCAAACGAAATTCAAAAAACAGATTGAAAGGAACCATGAAAGTCAAGGCAATTGCAGCCATTACTAAGGAAGTCATAAAAGATTTCGTCATTAAAAAGGTAATCTTTATGATTGTTTTTTAATTACATTATGCTCAGATTCTGTGGACACAAATTCATCATTTAGCTCTTTGGCAGATGGTCCCCTACTTTAAAGCTAAGTGGCCAGAGACAGCAAACAAGAACATATTAATCCAACAGGACAATGCCAAACCCCACATAAAACCTGATGATCCAGACTTTTTAGCGGTTGCAAACGCTGATAAATTTAAATTCCAACTTGTGTGCCAGCCTGCTAATTCACCGGATACGAATGTGAATGATCTTGATTTTTTAAGGGCTATACAGACATTGAAAGATCAAAAACCAGCAAGGGATGTGGAGGAGTTGCTAAAGAATGTGAAAGATGCCTATGATGAATATCCACCTGAGAAGCTAAACAATGTATTTCTGACTTTGCAAAGCTGTTACCACGAAATAATCAAGGCAAAGGGTGGGAATAACTACAAAATTCTCCACATGAACAAAGACAGACTCACAAGACAAGGCATGCTACTAGATTGTATTCAGGTTGAAGAAGGGCTGGTGAAGGAAAGCCTAGAGTTCCTACAGTTGGAATGTGAAATTCACAACCTTGGAGATGTCATAGAAGGGATGCAGTAAGTAGGGATTAAGGAGTAGAATAGAATAGATGTAGGTCAGGGTTTATAGCTACAAATACCATGAACAATCATTTTGATGTGTTTGAGGTGTAAATTTATTTTTTTGTAGGTCAGCGTTTATATCTTTTGTTTATTGCCATCATTTCACTACACAATTGGCAGCATTCACTACACAATTGGCAGCATACACAAGCATATACAAACACAATTGGCAGCATGCACAAACACAATTGGTACCCTCAGACTACACAAGTCATCATAGGGCATACACAAACCCTCAAAATTGGCCAAAATATACATCAATTGGCAGCATACACTACACAATTGGTACCCTCAGACGCTTCAAATCATCATAGGGCATACACAAACCCTCAAAATTGGCCAAAACACGCATCATAGAGCAGCATACAGAGATCATACGCAACTAAGGCATCACCAGCCATCCCCCACCACACAGAGAACGAACATACACATAGATAGGCATCACTAGCCATTCCCCACCACACAGAACGAACATACACAAATGAATCCATCATAAAACGAAATCACTTGTTACGCTTAGCCTCCTCCCTTTCGTGTCTGAAAGACTCTCTGAGGTCGGAGGTTCTCTTGGCTTCCTCCCTTTCGCGTCTGAATGATTCTCTAAGGTCGGAGATGCGCTTTGCCTTTTCGGTGTCCGGCAGCAACCACTGTGCCGCTTCGGACTCCAGCGGAATCGACTCCGATTCAGAGAGAGGGAGGCTCGCAGCTTCGGTGTCCGGCAGCAACCATGGCGCCGCTTCAGATCCCGGTGGAATCGGCTCAGATTCAGAGAGAGGGAGGCGCGCAGCGACCACGGCGCCGCTTCAGATCCCGACGGAATCGGCTCAGATTCAAAGAGAGGGAGGCACAGCTTCGGTGTCCGGCAGCAACCACGGCGCCGCTTCGAACTCCGACGGAATCAGCTCCGATTCACACACATCCATCTCCGAGAACGGAGTTTCTTCGACCATCGTCTCAGATTCCATCGAGGAAGATGAATAACACATTTCAGAGAGATCTAGTGTTTCGAATGGAGAGAGAGAGAGAGAGAGCCTTAGATCTAGGTTAGATAGGAATAATCTAGAACCAAGTAGGGAGAGTAATAAAAAATGAGTCGGCATATTTAATTTAAAAATAAGGAAGGCTAATTAACCCACATTCTTAATTAGGATGAATTAAATATGGCAAATGGTAGTAATTAAATGAAACAAGAGAGGGTAAAAGGGTACAAAAAGCAGAATAGGGCATTAAATTGTGGAAAGTTTTTTAAAGGCAAGTAGGGCATTAAATTGTGGACGGAGGGAGTATTTAAATGGGCTATATGAATTTTGCCCATTACATAAGGAAACTTGACCTTTTTCTATTGGTGTATTTATTAATTATGTTGTCATTGACTTACTAGTTGCAAGTGCTAGAGTTGAACAATTTTTTCAGCAATGAAGATTATCAAGAGTGTTGTTATAATTGTATGAGAGACAATCTTTTAAATGATTTATTAGTACATTACATCTAAAAAGATGTACTTGTAAATATTGTTAATGAAGCTATTATACAAATGTTTCATAAAAAAAAATAAAAAAAAATATGAGAAAAATGTTTTGATTTCCGAAACAATCATTATTTTTTTTACTTAATATGTGATTTAAATGGCATGATTATAATTTTATTAATGATTATTATTTATTATTAGTTTAATTATTAATTTTATTGAAAAAAATAAACTCCTTTGAATCAAAAGTCTGGCTTTAATTTGTCACTGCATATAAATGTGGTTAATTTTTTAGAATTTATTAATTGGGTATGAACAATATAATAATACTAATTAGTAGGAGTATTATAATTGGAAAATAATAATGAGTAAAATGAATACTATGAATAAAATTTCCCTTTCATCTTATTAAACATCACAACATATGCATAATGCATATCTATTATAAGCAATATGGAACGAAAATTTAAATACTACATAGAGTGAACTAATAAAATAGTCATTTTATTGTTGTAAAGATAAAAACAAATACTACATATTATCTTTTAATTTTATCCATATTATTATAATAATTCACAATCATGAAGTTCCTTAATCATGAATTGGCCATATTTTATTTACATTTCAGAGCCATGAAGCTTCTTAGATGTGAATTGACTTTACTATATATAATATATACCTATAATTCATGATTAAAATACTTTTAGTTGTGGATTCATCACATTTTGCCTATAATTCATAATTACAAGCATTCTGAATTAAAGACAAAACAATACTATAAGTATATAAGTAAAAAAATATCTGTTTTATTCTATTAAAAAAATCTTTTTAACTACTGTTTTAATATATAACTTTAATAACATAATCAAGATCTCTTGGATCAGAGCTTGATGAATCCAAGGTCCAAGTCATATTATGACCAGATATAGGTTGATGCAGTTTGAAAAATAAAAGAAGTTAATTGTGTGATCGTCAACCCTGTTTATTAATGTTCCGTCGGTGCATAGAAGAAGGAGTCACAAACTACAGAGACAAAGTTGATTAGTGTAACTGTAAAGTGTTGGATTTAAAGTGGGGTGAGGGCCTATGTGTGAACAGCATTATTCCTCTTTTATTCTTTCCATGGTTTCCTTAATGTATTTAAAGATAGGAAAAAGCTTATTAATGAAGTAGACATAGCGTGGAAGCATAGATTCCTAGACAATTTTTTTCCCAACCAGCCCAAAAAGCGATTTCATATATTTATCACATCACTTTTACAGGATAAAATAAAATAAAAATAGATTTATACCATTAATTTATTTATAATTAAGGATATTAATTTAATTCAAATTTGTAAATTGGCTTGAATAGACCGACAATTCGAGAATATCAGAGTTGAAAATTTTCAACCCAATAAAATTTCAGCTCGATAGGAGTTGGCCCGAGAATCACCTGCAACCCAATAGGATTGGTTCGAAAATAACCTGAGCCTTGTAGGGTTGACCCTAAAACAATTTATTTGCTTGATTCTGATTTTTCAACTTCACTATTTTGTTTCTGAAAATTAGTATAACAAGATTTTTATTCCCAAAGATTTGTGAAGTGCATATTGATTCAATATTCAAAAGTTTTCCTCATTATTTCACTTCTTTGTGTTTTTAATCTAATATTTAACATAAACATTTAGATGTAAAAATTAGAAAATGATAATCATTTACGAAAAATGTATGCATACTTATCCCTCTAAAGGTTTCATATTAGTTATTATGTAAATTAATGTTGAAATATCATTTATTTATATGTGTATTTATTTGTTATAAATATAAAATTATCAAAATAAATATGTTAATTAATTTTTTTATAAAATTTTTTGAGCCTGACTAATCCGACGGGCTCGCCCGAAGTCCGAATGTTTAGGGTTAGGTAGGATTGAAAATCTATAGCTCGAAAAAATTTCAATCCGAATTGCCCACAAACCGATAAGGCTAGTACATACGAAACCTGGTGGGTTGGCCCGATTGACATCCCTTATAACTATAATCTAACGGTTGAGATTTAATCTTAGAGAAATCCTATGTAAACATATGAATTTGATGTATGACACATATGAATTTATTGTGTAAATGTCTAAATTGCGAAAACTAAAATTTTTGTTACCTATGAGATTCGAACTCAAGTTCATGAAATCATCCAACAAAGTAATGAATTAATCGTCGATCTTAATGATCTAAGGATTGAAAATGGTTCATATTTTATATTTTAAAATATATTTTTATTTTAGCCATTGATCCTATATATATAAAAGAATGTTAATATACCCTAAACATTAACGGTGCTCAGAAAGGCATGCAAAATAACATTTTTCACATTTACATATCATTTGCATATGAACGGAATTGTTGATACACTTATTAATAAATGAGTGAAAATTACAAGACTCGAATATGTCCCATTCCCACAATAGCATAAAGCTTAGCGTGTGTCCTCCACACTTCTCCATCCAATTACAAAATCATTTCTATATAAATAACAGCAACTCCATATACACTCCTACTTTATATCCACTCCCCCAAATCAAATTTGAAATTTTCCGAGATGGAGAAACCACAAATTATTGACAACAAAAGGATCTTGCCTAGCAACGATGCCGACATCGAATTAGGGCAAAACGAAGAAGCTGTAGATGTAGAAGTAGAAGCAGTCCACGATTACTCAAAGAGAGCACAATGGCTGAGGGCCGCGGTTTTGGGCGCAAACGACGGCCTCCTATCCACGGCGTCGCTGATGATGGGAATCGGCGCTGTCCGGCACGACGCCAAGACGATGATCCTCACCGGAATCGCCGGCTTGGTGGCGGGGGCTTGCAGCATGGCCATCGGAGAATTCGTCTCCGTCTACTCGCAGTTTGACATAGAAGTGGCTCAGATCAAGAGAGAGCAAAAGGCTCGTGCATCCATCAAGAGGAACCTGCCCAGCCCCCTGCAGGCGGCCGCCGCCTCCGCCGCTGCTTTCGCGGTCGGGGCGGCGGTGCCTCTGCTGGCCGCCGCATTTGTGGGGAACTACAACGTGAGGCTGGGGGCGGTGGTGGCCGCCGTGAGCGTGGCGCTTCTAGGGTTTGGTTGGGCGGGGGCGGCCCTCGGAAGGGCGCCGCCGGTGAGGTCGTCGCTGAGGGTGCTGCTTGGAGGCTGGCTGGCGATGGGGATCACTTTTGGTTTTACCAAGTTAATTGGTTAGACTCACATCTAATGAGGATCGATAATAATTAATGATTCGAACAAGTCTTACCAATTGAACTGTATTTCGTTGTCACCATACAAATTATTAGTTATGTTTGCAAGTTTAGATCTTAAATGGATGAAAAGGATTTTGGGATTTAAATAAGGAAATAGAATTTGGCCGCGGGTGAGATAAATTGCATGCATAGTAATCAGGTCACGTATTAAATCACTTGTTCACATTATTGGCATGTTAATAAGATTTTACTTTCTAAAACAAGGCCCATGCTACTTTGTAAGCTGGTTACTCTTTATTTGTTGAAGAGTGAAGGATTCAATATTTATGCGTTTTTTCTCGTTTTAGAAGTTTTCAATATTTGTGTCAATTTGTAGCGATTCAGATCTTCCGATCCATTACCAATTTGTTCTACTGCATTTGTGCATAATTGGCATATCATAATACTAAACACACACGTTCATCCACAAATATAATAAGAGATATATCATAGAAATGAACAATAGAGGATAGATTGTAAACGAGCCGAGCTTAACCGAATATTAGCTGGCTCATTTAAGTATTTGGATGTTCAAGCTTAGCTCGAACTTCTATCCTTATTGATCGGATTCGACTCGCCATCCAATTACCAAGCTCAGCTCGTGTGATACTTGATAATGTTGTATTCGACCTCGAGCTCGAGTTCGTTAAACGCTCATGTAAGGCTTGATCAATCTATTACTCAAGTTCGAGTTCAACTCATTTATATGCTCTAGCTAAATTGAAGGTTCACGAACATGTTCATAAACAAATAAATCCAAACAAGTTTGCAAGAGCCTCAGACTTGAGCATGGCCCGTTTATTAACGAATCGAGCTCTGAACGAATTTATTTTGATCCAAACCTTAAATAGTTGTAACACCCCGTACTTTTCCTTATGTTGTGAGATAGTGTCTTAACACTAATGAGAGTACTGAGATGTCGAGATGTGAGATTATTTTTTTATGACCAGATAAGACAGATTGTCTTTTAAATAGAGATATGAGTGGACAAATCAATGATAGAGTTAGAGTTAAGAGATTTGAGAAATGAGTTGAGATAGAGATGCTGATTGAATTGAGTTGAGATTTTATTTTATTTCCGACTACCGGGAATAGAATTACCGGATACCGAGTTATCAGAGATTGACTGTCCTATTAAGAAAATAGGAATAATGAGTTTGACATAGAGTTGAGAAAGAAAGAGTGAGAACCTTTGATGAAAAGAGTCGGTCAGAGAGACGTCTAGTTTGTCTGTGTTTGTCGATTGCTTTGATGTGATGTTATGTGAAATTACGTGACTGATTGATTATGTGATTTTTGTTACGTATGTCATTATGAGAGAGTTATTATGATTTTTATTTGAGGACTTTAGCACTTGGAATTTTAATTAAGTTTCTAAAGCAAGTGCGGTTTATTTTTACCGAAAAATCGAATGATGTCAGTTTATGGAAATTTTTCCAAGCATAATATTTTTTTAAATTATTTTTCCTATGATAAGGAATATTAAAATTGAGTGAGTGCACTAATATTAGTGCTATAATTATTTTATTTGGTCACATGAATAATTATGCTATGGTATTTTATTAATGAGTAATATTTCCATAATTATTATGGTTATTATTTAATCACCCTTCTCACATTATTATTTTATCTCTTTGAGCATGTGCTTAATTACCCACTTGCCAAGTGGATTGCTTGAGAGAGTGTAGAGATTAGAGAGAGAGAGATCAAGGCAATTAATGCCCAATATTCACTAAGATCTAGCAAATCTCTCTAAGATTACCAAATCAAATTCAATCTTGCAAAGCAATTCTCTCTCTCCTTCACCCATCAAATTCGACCACCTCATCTCTCCCTCATCTCTCACTTTCCACCATTGTCAACCATTAATGAGACATTCGGAGCTTCCTAAAATCATACCAAACACACTAATCCACCACTAAATCTTGCCTAAACACCTTCAATCTCATTGAATTCAAGAGGATCCTTGAAGATTGGTTTCAAAGATAGAAAGAGAAAGTGTGAGTTTTGGTGTAAGTTTGGGTAAGTGACCTTTAAATCCATAGATATAACTTGTATGATGATATATGTGAGTATTTATGGAAGATTGAAGCAAGAAAATCACCCCTTCTTTTTTTCCAAATTTTCGAAAATTTAGGGTCTCTACCCTTCAAAAAAATTTCTTTTTCTTTCCTTGATTTGGGGTGAAAAATGAGATCTATGTGATGTTTGGTGATGATTGATGTGTGTTGTGAAAGGCTATGCCTTGAGATGTGAAAGTTGGATGAGTTTAGTTTACCCAAAATTTGGGAATTTGTGAGTTGATGTGTTAAGTGATGAATTGATGATGAAAATGAGTCTATGAGATGTTTATGATGATGATTGATGGAGTAGATTGAGTATATGATGTAAATTGATGAATTTGAGGTGGGTTAGTTTAATAAAATTAGGGGTATGTGTATCTATGCCCTAAATTGTAAATTGATGGATTATATGTGAGTTTAAATGGTTAAAATTGATAGATCTATGATTAGATTAAGGTTTCATGTATGTTTATAAAATTTCAAAGAGTTTAGTTTATTGAAAATTAGGACTTTCTTGCCTATGTGTTTATTAGGTGATTTGGTTTAGGATATATGTAATTGAGCATGATAGTAGTGTCTAATTATGTTTGACTAGGTCTTTTGTTGGCTAAATAAAATTGGGACTTAGTTTAGTTTGTATGATTAAAGAGGATATATGTGTGTATAATGAGTTATATGATGTATGAGATCATGTTTGAGTATTTGAGTAATTTTGAGCATGAAAGTGAGAAGAGAATTGAAATGATGCGTTTGTTGAAACGTTTTCCTTGAGATTTGAGTCTAAGATGTAGGAGGAGAGTCAATTTGAGTTATGATGAGTATTAAGTTGTGCTTGAATGTTTTTGAGTGCTATAAGTGTTTAAAAATGAGCTTTGATGAGTTTTCTTTGAAGGAATGTTGAGTTGAGCATGTTTACTTGTGTGGTTGAGTTCGAAGTCATTTTTCATGACGCACTGACCTACTGTTTTCGAAGGGTTATTGTTACCCAAACACCTTGAAACTTTTATGGAACGTTTATATGAGAGTCTTGAGAATACCAGTAAAATTTCAAGTCATTTTGATTTCGTTTACTATTTTTATAAAATATAAAACCAAAACTGCTACGTTCTGCCGAAATGTTTGGTGAGTATCCCATAGAGTCACCTTTTTCAGTATCTTTCCTTAATACTTTGGAGCCCAAATTTTTATTGTTGAGACATTAGTGTCTTGGCTAAGTTTTCACCAAATTTCAGACCTTTTCGGAAACGTTTACTATTTTTCAAAAATCCAAGTTTTCGATTGCTCAAAACTGCCGAATATGGTAGATCGTGGTAAAAACGTCATATCTCTCAAACCACTTGGAGTTTTCGACTCTACTTTTTTTATAGGAAACTGGACTCAAAGATCTTTCTTTCGGTATGAGTCTCGAGTCCAGGAGGTATCGGAGTCAGAACAGATTAAATTTTGAAGTTGAGTCAGTGTAAAAACAGAGCATGTGTTGATGATGTTTGATTGTGTTTCTTATGTGCCTTATGTGATTGTGTTGCCTATGTGTTTGAATGAGATTAGACGAGCCTCATATGAGAGATAAATCGAGACTTAGAACCATGATTTTCTTGAAACCTATCCTTGAACTTAAGGATTTGAGATGAGTAGAGAGTTTATATAGAGTTGAGTAAGGAGATAGAATATGAGATAGAGCATTAGTTAAGGCTTGAGAATTAGTCAATGAGTTTCTAATCGAGATTCATTTTTATGACATGAACCTTCGATGATGATGATGATCCCTGAAGACACAAGCAGAGCAAGGAAGTAAGTAACTCCGCTTTGACGGGAGATTTTGACTAAGGTCTTCAGGTGAGCAATATTTTGAGTATACGTTTATCATTCGAGCTTTCTAAAATGATTTGATGATGATATTTATGAGTTTATCAAATGTTGAGATAAATGATGTTTAAGAACTGTTTGACTTGCCAATTTTTTATATTGAGCTTGTATGTTACCCTCTACTGATGAGATGAGACGAATTCGGATCCTGCTAGTAGCGGGGTTGTGTACACAGAGGTGACTGTGAGCCGTCTTCGGGTCGGCCGGTCACGGTGCTTGAGAAGGAGGCCTACTTCTCAGAACCTTGTTTATGATGATGAGTTGTAGATGCGGTACATACATGTCGATTACTTGTCTGCAGACACATATTTATGATGTTTATTATTAAAACTGCATGCACAGATTCATTTACGCTAACTTTATTCCTGTAAATTGCTGAGATGTGGCAAGTTTCAAACCTATAGCTCTAAGAGCATCATTTCTTGTTTTTCGGCGTTTGCCCACTGAGTATTATGTACTCACGCCCTGCATATATTTCTAAATGTGCAGGCTAAGCGGGGAGCGAGATTGGTCTGGTGCTGGTGGGGGAACGTTTCAATCGATGTGTTCATATTTAATATTGCCGTTATGATTGATAGAGTCTTGATGATTGAAATACTTTATTTTCTCTTGAATCAAGTAATATACTCACGGTTATGTGTCTTCATACATATAATCGGTTCGCCTTTTGCTGCGATACTCTGCATATTATTCTTCCTTATGAAAAATAAGCTATACCTGCTTTGTTTTTTATCTTGAAATTCCTGATATTTATGGAGTTATGTCGATGTTGACGTTTATACCTCTGGAGTTAAATTATGATGTTTTTCCTTAACACTTTTTCATGTAAGCTTCCGCTTGATGTTCGTCCTATTCTTCTTGTCTTTTATTCTTTTAAAATAGTCGTATCGATACTCGTACCCCACTATCACTAGTGTCGGAATCGGGCTGCGACAATAGTTCACAAGTAGCTATTCATTTACAACCCTAATAGATGATTTTTAACGATACGGTACATCTTGACAAGTAGAGGTGTCCAATATCAAATAATCTAGAGAAAATATCCACCCAGTTAATGTTATTAACGAGTTCAAATTTGTGGGGGAGGGGGAATATATACTCTCGAGAAAAAGGAGGAATTTAACTTTTGTTTTTGAACTCGTAAATTAACGCGATTTCCTGGGATTCCGTAGCTTAGGAAATTTAAAACAAATTTTGCAAAATGTCGTTGTTCATGCTTTAAATATGAGTTGTCCGAATGAAAAAAAATTGAGCAAACGCGCTTATGGTTGTTTTGATTGCTTTATTAAGCCAATAGGAAAATAGAGTCAATATATATATATATATATATATATATATATATATCAATATTCATTTTATTATTATAAACATAAAAGTTAATTATAAAACTAAAAAAATAAAAAGTTAATTTTCAATTCAAAGTACATTTTTGTCGTTAATTCAGAATTAAGAAGTTTTTTGGTTATGAATTGTAGGTAAAATAGGATCATGTTGGGAACCTTGTGGAATATCATAACCCTTGTTTTGATGATACCAAAATTCATAGGACTTAAAATGTAATAGACTAGAATCGTTTTGAACTCAAGTGTTAGAGTTCGCTTCTAGTTTAGCTTGCGGTGTCGAAGACTGAAGACTGAAGACTGAAGACTGAAGACTGAAGAACGAAGACTGAAGACTGAAGACTGCAGATACCAACTGAAGTATCAGTTGAAGAATCAGTTGAAGACTGCTTATTTAATGCGCGCAATGGACTGATACTAAAGTCAAGTATCAGTTGAACATTCCTCCTAGGACTGATCTTCCAACGTTCAGAGGAAGCCACGTACGCACAAGTACAGCCGCATTAAATGCAGAGATCTCAGAATATCTTATCTCTGCAGAGGTCATTCCTATCTGGTGGTAACTTTTCAGAGACGTCACATCTCATGTCCATCAAAGAGAGCCGTTTCCACACAGACAAGGAACCTCGAAGATTGAAGCCTCAGCCCAAATTCGAATTGCTCTCCAACGGAAGAAATCTTGAGGACGATTTACGCCAACGGATCTATTCAAGAGTTCTCCTACAAATAGCGCTCGAGGATCACTTCAACCTTCACCGATTCAACGACATAAGCTGAAGCTCTGCCAAAATTGCTACTCAGCCTAAAGCTTAACCTCCCCAAAGCTTGAATCGAAGAAGAGAATTCCAAAGCCAAAATCAGTCACTGCTGATTACATACATTCTCTTATACTCTAGGCATATATCTGTTTACCCAGAAGCCAAAGGTCAAACTTGCTTCAAAGAACTTGTTCTTTGTAAGTATAGTTGGCACTCGTTCAAACCTCCTCCCCATAAGAGTGTTTGAGTGGTTCGGAGTTCAGGAAGGTACTCTGAACTCTGAGTGAAAAGTCTGAGCACGAGGTGTGCTTAGCAGGGAAATCCTACGCGAGGTTGTGTGGGTGCTGAAGAAGGGTTTTCTTCAGTTCACGGTTGTGTGCACCAGGCAAGCACACGGGTACGGTTTGCAGTGCACCAGTGAAGCACTTGCGGAGTGGATTGTTGGTCTGATCAACCAACCGTGGATGTAGGAAAGGGTTTTTCCGAACCACGTAAAAGTCTCTGTGTTGTTTACAGCTTTCAGTTTTACATTCTTACTTGTGCTATTTCAATTGATAAAACTGAACACTGACTAACAGCAAAGAGAAACCTTAATCCAACAACCTGCTCCACCGAGGCTATTACGAAACTAAGTTTAATTTCCGCTGCGCATGATATCGATCTGACTGAACTATCCTCTGATAGTCAGGAAGAGTGATATCATCTCTATCATAGCAAACACGACTGAAGCCCTTACTTGCATCAGTTAAGTTCCAGCAACTTAACTGACAACTCATTACTGAAGAGCTTTCAGTATCAGTCGTCAACCCTGTTGGTCAAAACTGATTTCAGTAAAACAGGAGTCCTTGTTTGCATGCAAAGTTTCGTTTTGATCTCTGACTGAGATCCTTCTGATTGATGTCAGTAGATTGTACAAAAATAGCCTATAGGTGTATTCCCCCCCCCCCCCATACACCTATTCGAGACCCTCAGGACCTAACAGATCATCAATCCATGAGTTATAAGAAACTTCGTGGTGATTAATTATATGCAAAATAAGATCAATTCAAAATTGAGAAGCTTTGTAGTTGTGAATGGTGAACAAAATATGGTCAATTCACAACTAAAGAGCACAGTTGGGAATTGTTATAATGATAAGAGTAAAATCATAAGAGTAACTATATATATATATATATATATATATATATATATATATATATATATATATATATATTATCTTTTTCATCTTAGTAGCTATATTTTTATAAAGATAATAACAAAATAGATATTTTACTCGTCTTAAAATTACTAATATTATTCCCATATCCTAGTTGGTTGGGTGGACACAACCCGTACTCAATCTCGAGATAATGCATCTTTTGTACTCCATTCGTCCCGTTGTAAATGTCATCTTTCTTTTTGACACGGAGATTAAGAAAGATGTTGTAAAGTGTTATAGTGGTGGTACCCACCTTATTAATGAGTTTTGTAATCCTAATTAACAAAAGCAACTAAGAGAGAGAAAGTAATGCAAAATTCAATTAAACACTGTTGTAATAAATGCTGCATGCCAAACTTAAAAGCCAAATTTGCGCCAAACATAAATTCTGAAATAGGTCCGAAATTTTTGGTACCAAAAAACAAAATTGTGCCATAAATTACAAACTCCCTGCAAAAGTTCAAAATGCATTAACTCCTATAAATACACTTCATCTTCCCTATCTATGTAGGCCGATCAAAAACAGCAAAATGACTTCCAAAAAAAACATGACTACACAAGAAAGGCAGTCTGCACTTCTTTTTCTTTTAGAGGGCAGAAAAAATGGCAAAGTGGCAAGGGGAAAGATGAAGGCAGCTTGTGTGAAGTTCTCGAAGAGTCGCCGCACCATTAGTCGTCTTTGGGCTGAAGCAACAAACCAAAACATGACTACACAAGAAAGGCAGTCTGCACTTCTTTTTGAATGTTTTATGAAATGTAATGCTCTTTATTTGGAATGAAATGTAATGCTCTTTCTTTGGAATGAAATGTAATGTAGATTATACCAGCTATAAAAGCCAAATGGCCTGCCAATGTAAGCAAACATATTTACATCCGATAAGACAATGCACGACCCCATATAAGCAACTCAGACCCGATATTCAGAGAGGCTGCAGACAAGGATGGGTTCCACTTTGAATTGGTACAGCAACCACCCAACAGCCCAGACACAAATGTGAATGATCTGGGCTGGTTAAGGGTTGTACAATCCATACAGACAGAGAAATCATGCAACACATTTGATGATCTAGTGTTGGCTGTTCAGGAATCTTTTGAAGAACTATCAGCCCAGAGCTTAAATAATGTTTTCTTATCACTACAGGGGTGTATGATCGAAATTATGAAGGTAAGAGGAGAAAACAGCTACAAGTTGCCACACATGAGAAAAGGGGCTTTGATGAGAGCACGCACACCGCCTTTGAACTTGGAAGTTGATGTAGATTTGGTCAAGCAAGCATTAACACATTTAGGGCACATGGGAACCACTTAGGGCATGGATATACTTCAAGCAACACTTGGATTTTAAATGGTTCATGATGCAAATGATGAAGATGCAAACTTTTTGAAGATGCAAGCTTTTTGAAGATGTGAATGCACACCACTTTTTGAATATAGCTTTTTTTGTAGTGAAGATGCAATGTAAGCATATTTCCTATGATTTTTTGTACATGCATCTATATGTAATTGCATCTCTGAATTTTTAATAGAAATGTAAAGTGTTTATGTTTCCTCAATCGCATATAAACAAAGCAACATCTAGTCAGGCAACCACACAACCAACGAACCAATAAATACACAAAGGTGAGCATTCATATCTTATCATTTCAGCACACAACCATCGAAGACCATAGAGACTCCTACAGCCAACACCAAGCCAACATAGAGCACACAAGGTACCAAAGGGAAAGATCTAACCAGGGTGAAATATGCAGAAAGAAGGATTTGGAGCATTCTCTGCAACGCCTCTGATTTTTCCCATGGAATTCTCTCTACCTCAACGACCTCAACCATCTCATTCATCCCCTCCGTCTCCGAGACGACTTCTTCCAGATCCGAGAACCCTTGCATACCGTCGGTCTCCAGCACGATCTCATAACAAGAATCGGCGAAATCTGCCATCTCAGACATGGTTTCAGTCGGTTCCATCTCACAACCGCCGACGGATGCAGAGCCCCAAATTTGGACCTCTGACAAGATAATAATCTTGTTGTTCGAGTCTAGAATATTTCTCTCGTACTCAAGTCTCGAATATCAAGTAGTTTGATTAGAATTATTACAAGTTGTAGTAGTGCAACTTTTCATATTTATTTTCAAATAATTATATCTTCAAGACATATATTGTAGAGCCACATATACTAGTAGAGTATTTTGTCTTGCGAAATCATATTTATTTTCAAATAATTATATCTTCAAGACATATATTGTAGAGCCACATATACTATCTCACATGGGATCATCTGTCCCACTATCTTGTGTGTACCACCGTGTACCACTCTTAATTTATAATACTCCCTCAGTCCCACTAATGAAGACACACTTTCCTTTTTGGGCTGTCCCAATAATAAAGACACATTTCCAAAAAAGAAAATAATTAGGGCATAAGATACACTAATTAACTGCACCTTAATTATGGTATAAATAAGAGACAAAAAAACCCTAATATTATTTTTGCCAAATTTCGTCCTCTCCGCCTCTCTCACTCTCTCGTCTCTCTCTCTCAATCCAGCTTCTCCGGCGAGCCTCCGACCACCGCCGAGCACCCCTCGCCTCTCCGACCACTGACGGGGGCAGAGGGCCGAGACCTAGCCTTAGCCCCGCCGAACAGCGCGGCGCCCCTCCCCCTCTCTTCTCCTTCTCCGCCGCCGCCTGCTTCTCCTTCTCCAGCCGACGGCGGCTCTGGGGCCGCGCTGCGACCGCCTTCCTTCTTCCCCTCGCATCTCTCTCTGTCCGACTCCTCTCTCTTCCCCTCTCGGTTCTCCCTCGTCTCTCTCGCTCATCTCTCTCTCGACCTTTGTGTTTGCCGCCGCCGCCTTCTCTGACCGAATAGTCGCCACCCATTCTCTTCTCTTCTCCGACAGATCCGGTTCTAGTGGCTAGAGTTTGCAGGGCGGCAGAGCTGGGGGCTAGGGGCTAGGGTTTGCAAGCGTTCGATTTTGGGCAAGAACCCCTCCGCCTTGGTTCTGGAATCCTCCATTATCGCCGCCCATCTCCTCGCCCCAATTCTGCCACCGCCTCCCTCCTCCGCCAACGTCCGTGGCTGGCGTCACTGCTATTACAAATTTGATGTTAATTTTGAATCAATTTTTGGTGCTAAATTTTTTGGAATTGTTTGTGGGTTCGATTATCTCCTGGTTTGATTTGCAATTGTTTCTGGGTTCGATTTGCAATTGTTTCTGGGTTCGATTTTTCAATTTGCAATTTTCAATCTGTCCAATTGTTTATGGGTTGATTCAATCAGTTTTTGAATCAGTTTTTGCAGTCACAAATTTGTAATTGTTTATGGGTTCGATTTTTAGCGGCATAGCAGAGGGAATCGACGGTCGTGGTCGACGGCGGCGGCGGCGCTGGTGGTCGGCGGTGGTCGGAGCAGATGAGAGAGAGAGTTGAAATTACAAAAATTTAAAATTCAACTAAAACATTAAATAGAAATAAATAAATACACTAAATTAAAACTAATCAACTACACTAATAGTGGTGGGCCACAACACTTTAACAACTAATCTACCTTTCCTAATCTCCGTGCCCAAAAAGACCTATGTCTTTATTAATGGGACTGAGGGAGTAATTTTTAATTATATTTTCTTCAATTTTAATTTATTATGCTTTAATATTATAAAAAGATAATTCATCCAATTAGGGTTTATAATTTTTTTTATTTGAATTAATAATTGATTATTTGGGTTCATTAATTCGAAGTTAGGGTATATAATTTTTTAAAATTTCAATTTTTAGTTATAAATATTAATTAGTGTTCATAATATAATAATATTTTTTATTTTTATAAAAAATAATTATAAAATCGATAAATTAAGAGTGGTACACAATGGTACACACTATATTTTGAGACAGAGGATCCCTAGAGTATTTTGTCTTGCGAAAAAATAGTCCAACTATTGCCTCTCTTCTTATTGAAACTTTTGTTGTCACCACATTTTCGACACACCCATTATGACCATACCCACTTAAAAACACCAAAACAAATTTTGTGTACATAACAGTCATTTGTTAAATTAATAAAAATAAGTGGGAATTGACATTTGTAGCCTAAAGCACATAGTTTATGACTTTTTTAGCCACCTCTTTTAAAGAATGACTTTTATAGCCAAAATCCTCTTTAAAGACAATTGCGCCCCTAGGACAACTATGCACGTTACTAATCAACTGTGTACAAATGATGAAAAATTGCTTAATTATAGTGCTGATCCCGCGTTTCCAAAAATGGTATCAGAGCGGGTTTTTAATGAGGAATTATATTATGTTTAATTTATTTTATGATTAACCTATGTGGGAGGAGACTCCATTGAATTGGTATGGATCCGGATGAATGTCCGAGATGTCTTGTATACAGGATATCTTTCCAATATTTGGAAAGAGAGACTAGTCGCCTATTAGACGAATTACGATGGTATTGGCGATCCCTTATGATCAACATTACCGAAGACGAGGAGACTGTTCGTGAGAATATTACGAACGTCCAGGGATATCTTGATGCCCTACTGGAGAATGCTGAGGCCAAATCGGCAAACAGACGAGCTAGAGCCAACCTCCATCAATTACACATTTGATGGAACAGAAGGACAAGGCGGGAGTAGCTTATCCTAGCTACCAAAAGATCGAGCCAAATTCTTCCGACAATGTCAACTTGCGGGAGATTCAAAGAACGGTGGAGTATTATGGCGTCAAGCTGTATGAGCTACCGATGGAAATGAGCAAAATATCACTCAAACAAGAGGAAACCCTAAACCTCTTGTGTGATATCTTGAAAAGGGTGGAGAACATTGAAAGGCGGAAACCATGTTCCGGAAGAATTCGGAATTCATGGTCTAAAGACCCGACGTATCCACTTCCACTAGATGCAGCACCTAAGAAGTTGCAGCCGGAGGATATAATTCGACTCGTGAAAGGAAAACAACATGAATAACCTTGATCGAATCGGATTAGAAGATCTACAAGAGTTAGCAGAGTCATTTGCTAACCTCAATATGGTTGATCTAAAGATGAACCAAGAAGGAGAGATGCCCAAAGCTGAGCATCCACATGCAGAGTCGTCTAAAAAAGATGGGGCTCAAGAAGATTCGAGCCATTATCAACGAACCAGACGACGTCGGCCTCAGATTGGGGATACTCCTGTAGGAAAGGCTACACTGGAACCAATCCATCCATACGGATTGATTCTCAACCTCGATGAAGCCAGTTTCAAAGATTGGGAAGGACTCATCGATGAATGGGCTTAGCAATGAAGATCGTGATTGCTACGATAGAATATGACAAAGATGAATTTGTCAAAATCTTTGAGGCAAGTTTTGCCGGTATGGCAAAGCAATTCTGGGAGAAAGCGTCAGCAAAGGAGAAGAATGAGTTGTTCACCAAAACATCAGCTCTTGAAATCCTTGAAGTGGCCACCCACCAGATTAAAATCTATTTTCTTGGAATGGGTTTTTTCGAAGGATCAGCAGAGGAGAAGCGCAAAAAATATCGACATGCACTTTACAATCTAAGATTGGTGGTGCTAGAGCCAAAAGCTCTCGATGAATTTCTGCGCTTGTACACCCTATATGTCCATATGGGGGTTGTTGATGATCAAACCGCCAAGGATCTCTTTTTCACAAAGTTCCCGAGTCCATGGAGGGAGATGCTCATCAATGAGTACGTATCACCAGGAGACTATCCACTTGATAGTGCATCAAGAAGGATGTCATATGTCCACAGGAAGCTGTCCGAATGGTGCCAGAAGGCAGCGGACCAGAGAAGACTCAACAAAAGATCTCCATTGATGTGCGACAACATTGATCTTCCAACAGAGATTGGAGCCGAGTTGTTGTATCAAAGGAGAAGAAGAAAGAAACATAGGTATCAACCCTATGAAAAAAGATCGAGGAAGAGTTCTTGGAAGCCAAGAACGATGTGGACTAGACAGAAGGCACGCTCCTACAAATCAGGCCAACGGAGCGGACCATCAAGAAGCCGGTTTTCATCCCAAAAGAGAATCCCGGCAAGGAAAACTTTCAGGCGTACCCAAGCCAAAACAAATGAAAGTTTCAAAGATTGCAACTGCTGGACATGCGGTGCAAATGGGCATATTTCTACAAATTGCCCAGACAACGAGAAGAGAGGGATAAGGAAATTCGAATCCACACCGGATATCGAAGACGCTCTCTACCACCAGGAATTGATACCCGCGTATCAGTTCGAAGATATATCCTCTGACGAGAGTATATACGAGCAAGAAGAAGTCTTTAGTTCTGAAGATTCGGATATGACCGATGGATCAACCGGAGACGAGTCAGACTAAAGAAGAGAACGAGGTTTTTCACACTCAAGAGGAGGATCATAAAGGATTTACCAGTCATTTTCTGATTCCACAAGAAGAAGTGGTGAAAAAGCTCGTGAAAAAGCTCAAGAAGGAAACCGCGGAAGTACAAACCTACCAAGGGTTTTCAAGCGGGAGAATGAATCAAGTTCTACACAGCTTGAGTCCATTCAAAAGGAGGCATCATGTCTACTTCGGCGTTACCAATCGGAAGTTAGCACTTCCAATTGAGATAACAAGCAACCAGGTGGAGATCCAACTTGTTCCAGCCAAAGATATAAGGCGGGATCTCGCAAGAATGAAACCAGAAGTCGCTAGTACGATGAAATGGATTCATATTGGAGCAATTCAGTTGGTAATCAAATCAGCCCTCTCACCAGGGACAGACACACCAATTGATATCGCATTATGCGACAAGAGGATCAGGGATCCAAAAGATGCAGTTCTGGGAGCTTTCTCAGGCAATCTTTACGCCAAGAAGATTATGACCGAATTATATCCACAAAACGCTTATAATCTTCAGGATTCATCCTTCAGCCGAGCCCTGACACTATATCAGGACTACAAAAGGAAGGAGTTGATGACGGGAGGAAATAGGCCATACTCGATAACATATCAAGTATCGTATGCCCTATCGAATTCTCATCACACAGATTTATTTATGGGAAAGGAATTTATTGAAATTCCAGAAATATTTAAAGAAGTAGCCAAAGCAGTCAATCCGAATCGAGTGGAAATTCCCCAGATTAGGGAAATCGATATCGAAGTCGGAGACAAGCAGGTGCTAAACCACAATCAGAGTCTCAGGTTGGGAGCACCAAGGCTATCATTCCAGGGAGATAGGCTGACTTCAAAGCCTTTAGAAAGGAGTTTCTCTCATTCTTATGAGAGAAGGGCGATTAAGGAAACACCAGTTCCAGACAGGAGGATAAAACTCAAATGTCCCGAATGATGGAGAAGGATTTCCGCGAGATTTGATACAACCGAAAGGAAAAATCAGTTTCCTTGCGATACGTTGTATTATTTGGTAAATCCAGAAAGCAACCGATATATCGGAATTATGGAGGTTGGAGGCTTTGAAATCCAAGTCGAAGGCCAAGCCGGACAAGAAGCTGACGTTCTGATCTTAGGACGCAATTTCCTTGACAGCTATCAGCCATGGTCATGGAGAGCAGGCGGAATGGAGATCACAATCGGAAATAAAAGATTGATGATCCAATGACAAGCCCATTCTCGATATACATCTCTGTAGGGATGTTATATGAGAAATTTAAAGCAGAATATTTTGCTGCTTATGTGGATTCAGGAGCAGGAATCTGTACAGCAAAACGAGGAGTCTTTCCAGCAGAAGTTGAAGAAGAACTGCCTCGAATTGCGGGAAGGGATTTCTCCAAAAATATTTTACTTCTATCAAAGGGAGTAAAGCAGACAGAAATATTGATCGGCGGAGCGGGTCAAACGCCTTGGTACAAGGTCAAGACTCCACCGATATATTTCCATGATACCGGAGCAGATATATTATTTGGAAATAATTTTCTGCAAACCTTCAAGCGGTATACGCAGGACAATGAGGCCAGGAGGCTGGTGTTCACAACTAATTGTGACCACAAGATCATTGTGCAAAGGCTCGAAGGAGCTTTTAATCGCTCGATGCCATTAAAATTCCGCAGCAAGCGTGGTGATGATGGCAGACTCCGACGACCACAAATGAAGGATCAACGGAGATTCAGAGATGTTTTGCTCAAATGCAGAACCGAGGGATTCCCAGATCTCTCCGAAGAGGAAACACAAATCCTCAAAGTGTCTTTAATATCACACAAAGATATTAGAGAAGATGAACAGGTGTCCATAGCCGATGTCAAAAGAAGGATTCAGAAGTGTTACCATGAGAATCCTTTGGCATGGTGGGACAAGAACCAGCTCAAAGCTACCTTGAAAGCTAAAACTGGAAAGGAGCATGAGTTCGTAAGGTTCAAACCTATCCTGATGAACACTCAAGATTAACAGGATATGAGGAGTATAATCAAGGAACACCTTGATTTGAAGCTGATCGAACCAGGAAAGTCGCCTTACAGCAGTCCTGGATTTCTGGTGAGAAATCATGGGGAGATCAAGCGAGGAAAACCAAGATTGGTCATCAATTATAAAGGGATTAATGACATTCTTGAGTTTGATGGATATGTCATCCCGAGCAGAGAACACCTTATCAACTGCATCAGAAGTGCAAAGGTATTCTCAAAGTTCGATTGCAAATCAGGATTTTACCAGATTCGCATGGAGGAAGGGAGTAAGAAGTTCACAGCCTTCTCAGCTCCACAAGGACATTACGTCTGGAATGTCTTGCCAATGGGGTTAGCCAACGCGCCTCAGATATTCCAAAGGAAGATGGATAATCTTTTAAAGATTATTCTTCATTCATGTTTGTTTATATTGATGATATTCTTATTGCATCAAAGAACATTCATGAAGGACTAGTGCTGTCTGAAAAGAAGGCAGTCGTAGCCACCCAGAAGATGGAGTTTCTGGGAATTGAGATCGATGAATCTGGAATAATTCTACAAGATCATATTGTGGAAAAGGTCCAGAGATTTCCATAAGATCTCAAGGAAAAGAAGCAGCTCCAAAGCTTTTTCGGAGTTGTTAACTTTGCAGGAATGTTTATTAAAAATCTTGCAGAGCACAGGAGAATCTTCAGTCCCTTACTGAAGAAAGATGTCCCATTCATATGGAAAGAGGAACATCTAGAGGGTATGAAAAAGCTAAAAGAGATTTGCAAAAATCTTCCGAAGCTTTCAATACCACAAGACGAGGACGAACTGGTCCTCTACACCGATGCAAGTGATTTTTGGTGGGCAGCCGTACTCACTAAAATCACTCCTTATGGAGAAGAACCATGCAGATACTGTAGCGGGCTCTTTTCAGACAGTGAAGCTGTGCGATGGCACATCAACGAGAAGGAATTCTATGCAGTCAGGAAGGCGTTCAAAAAATGGCCGCTATTCTTACTTGCGAAGAAATTCGTTTTGAAAGTTGATAACACTAATGTTAAAGCTTTCTTAACCAAGAAAATAGAATCTAAACCTGAAAAGGCTAGATTACTTAGATGGCAAGCGGAATGCCAATATTATGATTATGATATTGTCATTTTGAAATCTGATGAAAATGTTCTTGCATATTTCTTAACAAGGGATGGAGCCAACTGAGGTTGACACCATCATGGATAACCAGAGGCAGCTGATAACACTCATATTTCCATGGTTTTTAATATTCATATGATGTGAATTTTATAGGAAATTGAGTGTTGGATGATTGTTTTGTGCTTAATTTGCTTTATCTTGTGAAACAAGATTCTTACTCGAACTTTGAAGGAATTTGCAAATTTATTGAGTTCGAATTTGGAACAATGTTCTGAAATAGAAGTTGTATATCGTCTCGATACGAGTTCGTGAGCGCAAACGGATCATAAATCGGAGTTCGGACGAGAAAGTTATGGCCGAAACAAAAATATCGCGCGCAGCAGTCAAAATTCGGCGACCTAAACGGCGACCGCCGAAAATTGGCATTTTAAAGAATAAATTCGGCGACCTAAACGGCGACCGCCGAGTTGGTCGCTGAAATCCCTGTTCAGATATTGGCCTGGTGGAGAAAAAACGGCGATCGCCGAATTTTAGCTGTTTTCAGGCCAAATTCGGCGACCAGTTCGGCGACCGCCGAACGGGTCGCCGTTTTTAGGCGTGTTTTCGTTTTTTCCGCGTTTTTACGATTTTTCAAGTTATTTTCGGTTTAGAACTTGGTTTTTCACTCTAAGACTATAAATAGGTCCTCTTTTGACCTATCTAGGGTTCCCAGCTTTAGTTTTTCAGTTCCCAACATTCATATTTCAGTTTTATAGCTTTAGAATATTTTAGCTTTCCAGTTTTCAAGGCTTGGATCAAGATTGAAGATTCAAGTCGCTACAATCGTTTTAATTCGATTTTTATACAATTTGTTTTTCCAATTGGGTTCAATTTAATTATGTTTATGTTTGATTTTGCTATGTCTGGCTAATTTCCTTTAGCTGATTCTAGGGTTTGTAAATAGTTGATTGAATTTATGTGATTTATTTGTTAATACCTTTGTGCCTTCCAGTTTATGATTCATGATTCCTGGTGCTTAATTTCTTGTGAATTATTTGGCCAATAATTTACATGTCTAGTTGTTCAGTTTGAGTCTTGAATGCGATAATTGTTCAGCCGATTCAGGAATGCATGATATAGTGTTAGCCTTGAGTCTTGAATGCGATAGGTGAAGCTATAGGGAGCTATTCTTTGTGTACGCTTGGGAGTTAATTTATTCCTTGGAGTCTTGAATGTGAAGGGGGGTAAATTAATCTACTTTCATAGGTGTTCGTTAGAGAAGCTTGTGAATAGTTGTGTGATCTCTCATCATAACTGGATTAAATTGGTACATAGGATTAATAGATTTATAGCGTAGATTTAGTTAATGAATTTACTACCCCAGGATCAGTTGTTTTTAATATTTGAATTCGTCTACATACTTTTATTTATCGTTATTTGCGTTTTAGTTTAAGTAAATCAATCTCTACCTTCTGTTGCCTGTCTACTGTTAAAGTTTGTTTAGGAGATAGCTAGAGTTATTTCGATTTTCAGTCCCTGTGGATACGATACTCGACTTGCTATTTCTGTGCTACAATTACACTGTTTAGTTGCAGTTTTTGTTGCTAAGAAATTAGTGATCAACTTTTTGGCGCCGTTGCCGGGGACTGTTTTAGAAATTGCTTTAATATTTCCGATAGGACTTAGTAGTACTTCAGGCGTTTACTGTTTATTTTTATTTTTATTTTTCTAATTCTCGTTTTTTTTTTTCAGGCACTGCATACGATGGCTACTAATGAACAGATTCGTGCTCTACAGGAGCAGCTGCAACAGCTGTTAGACGCTCAAGCTGCTAAAGAGGCTCAGAAACAACCAGCCATCAATGAAGCGTTCATTCCGCAGTATGTGTATCAGGAGCCTCCACGAGTGAACGTTAACAACTTTGAGCTGAAAACGGGTTTGATCACGATGGTCCAACAGAGCCAATATGGTGGACAAGCGATCGAAGACCCTAATGCGCACCTGGCGCATTTCCTGGAGCTGTGTAGCACGGTGAAGATGAATGGTGTCCCCGATGACATTATCCGTCTTCGTCTTTTTCCCTTCTCACTGCGGGATAAGACGAAGTCGTGGTATCATACGCTGCAGCTGGGAGAAAATATCGTGTGGGAGGATTTGGCACATGCATTCCTACGCAAGTTTCATCCGCCTGGACTTACGTTGAAACTGAAGATGGACATCGTGCAGTTTCAACAGTACGATGGAGAAAAGCTAGCGGAGAGTTGTAAGAGGTATCAAGAGAAGTTGAGAAAGTGCCCAAGCCACGGATTTGATGAAGGCACGCTCATTATCATGTTCTACAATGCTTGTGGAGAGCGTACAAGAATGCATTTGGACACAGCTGCAGGAGGTTCTCTGCTTCAGAAAGGCAGTTCAGAGGCTTGGAACATCATAGAGAGTATGGCTGCTACAAGCTACCAATGGCCAGTAGAAAGAGTACAATTGAAGAGGGTGGCAGCTGCTTCCAGTTCTGATCCTATGGCAGCAATGGTTACTCAACAGGCAGCGATGGCTACACAGCTGGCAGAGCTGACTACAAAAATTGGTGCGTTGAATGTTGGACGTCATGAGCAAGCTGTGATAGACCCATTAGGCATGGAAGATGTCAATTATGTGAATGGCAGAAATTATGGGAATTCCAGCGAGGACAGCCAGGAATGCATGGCAGAGGTCAACAATTTCAGCAGGGTCAGCAGCAATTCCAGCCAGGAGCACGCCCGCATCCTAACCTTTCTTACGGCAATCCGAACAATGCTTTGCAGCCTCCACCTGAATTTTCTGTATCTAGCGGAGGAGTTATAAATGAGCCGAAGAAAGTATCACTGGAGGATATGATGCAGCAGATGTTAACAGAGATGTCTATCATGAAGACAACTGTTAATACAAGGATGACCAATTTGGAGTCTCAAGTGGGTCATATTGGAAATAATTTTTCAGCACTTTCCAAGCAAGTACAGATGTTGGAGACTCAAGTTGGTCAGATGGCCAACCAAGCAGCTGCGCAGCACACACCAGGAAAGTTTCCTAGCAACACTGAAATCAATCCTAAAAATCAGTGTAATGCGATTCTTCTAAGGAGCGGGACTCAATATCAAAATCATACAGAGCAGCGGGATCATCCAGAGCAGCGAGACGACAGGAATGGCAAGGGAAAAGGTGTCGAGATTGTTGAGGAGGATGATTTGGAGACGATTGTATGCAATATGCCGCCTACTTCTAAGGCGTCGAGTTCCTCTGCTGTTAAGAAGCCTATTCCTACTCCTATGTTTCCCAGGCCAGAGTACAAGCCTGTAGCACCCTTCCCGAATAGCCTAGCAAAGCCAAAGATGGATCAGAAGTTAGCCAAGTTCATGGAGATGTTTTCAAAGCTTCACATCAACATTCCTTTACTTGATGCTTTGAGAGATATGCCAGGCTATGCCAAGTTCCTCAAGGATGCAGTCTCCAACAAGAAGAAGTTGGGGAAATATGAGACGATTAATCTTTCCGAGGAATGCAGTGCAGTGCTACAAAGGAAGCTACCATTGAAGCAAAAGGATCCTGGCAGCTTTACCATCGCTTGTATGATGGGAGGACAGAATTTCTCTCGTGCTCTTTGTGATTTAGGGGCTAGCATCAATTTGATGCCTCTCTCTATTTTCAACCGGTTGGAGATTGGAGATATCAAGCCTACCTCTATTGCATTGCAGATGGCAGATCGTTCCATCACATATCCCAAGGGAATTGTGGAGGATGTCCTAGTGCAGGTGGAGCAGTTTATTTTTCCTGCAGATTTCGTAGTCTTGGACATGCCGGAGGACAAGAATACTCCATTGATCTTAGGACGTCCGTTCCTAGCTACCGGCCGTGCTCTTATTGATGTGCAGGATGGAGATCTCACATATAGAGTCAATGATGAAAAATTGACTCTATCTATCTATGATGCTATGAGAAAACCAGCCGAGCCACCGCTGGATGAGTGCAACATGATCGACTCTCTGATAGCTTTTCCTGCAGCTGTAGAGGATCCTTTGGAGGAGTGTATCACACAGAAACCTCCACCAAAGGAAGTTCCCCAGAATGAAGTGATTAATTTGGCTGACAGTTTTCTAGCAAATTTGGAGGATGAAGAGGTTGAGAAGAATGAGCCCCCCAAGTTTGAAGCCAAGAAAAAAACTCTAAAACCAAAAGAAGTTCTGACTTTTGAGAAGTGTTTGTTTTTGGAGTATGATGGGGGGTCTTTGAAAACCCATACCCCCAAGAAGAAGAAAGTGAAATTCCGGATTTTTCGGAATAAGAATGAAAAAGGGGCAATGCTTGTGGAGGATGTCCGAGCCAAGATAAGTGTTTTGGTGGAGAGGGCACCCAAGAGTAGAAAAACCTTCCAATGGTTAGAATGCTGTTTCCGACCTCCATGAGTTTTTGAGGTATCGTCGAGCTCTAGACGTTAAATTAAGCACTTGTTGGGAGGTAACCCAACCTTTTTCTTTGTTTTGTTTTCCTTTCGTTTAGTTTCTTTTTGTTTCTTTGTTTTCTTTGTTTAGTGCAGTGTTGAGCTTGGAAGATGCGGGAACTTGCGCCTTGTTCATACCACCACCATGGAGCATGTGTTTCTGTGAGTAGTGACACACATATCATCATCCCTCCAAACTTATTTTCTGTGACAGGCAAATCTAAGATTGATACTAACATTATTGAAATATCTCTTGTTTGGCAGATGTACCAGTCCAGATGGGAGAAACTCAATACCAGAAAAGGAATCAATCCGGGATACTGCCGGGTTGATGTTAGAGGAAAATATCCTCGCATCTGGATGACCACCGGAGCCAATCCTCAGGAGGTCAAAGAATGGTATGAATTTGGGGCGCTAGCCTCAGTTTATACTACATCGCCAGCATTCAGCGAAATTAAGGGTCTACCAAGGTGGATCCAAGAAACAGTCTATGATGCTTGGTCGAACAACCAGTCCCTTAACCGGGGAGACGCCCTGGCTTTATATTTTCTCAGTGCAGCTCCAGAACCTGCAAGGAAAGGGAATCATGAAGCTTTTCATTTTATTAAGCTTCGGAGACCCGACACGGAGGCCTTAAACAGAATTAAGGCACCAGATCATCAGATCTCCATCGTCACCACTTTTACGGAGGATCAAATCTCCACAAGACGCGCATGGGGACTATGGGTCTGTCTCACGGAGATGGACAAAGTAAAGTACCAATTCAAGTTCTCTCATAATGCAGGACTTGGATCTTTCTTGTTAAATTCTATGACAGGAAAAACCACGAGTTTCGCAGAGAAGGCCTTCAAAGAAAAAAGGCAGACTCTTTGGCATAACAAAGTGGCGGGAAGCAAAGAAACCCGACACAAGTTCTGCAACATGGCTCATTTAGGCCATTGGGTAGATCACATCTGCGCGGAGTGTCCCACGCAGAAGGAACCGAAGTTCGGAAAAGGCTTCTTTCCAAAGCCTAACAAGAAGAAGTTCCGGTCCGACGAGTATGATGAGCACAAGACTCCACGTGGACGAGCACCTCGGGCACCAAAAAAGTAAGATGCCCGACAAAGAAAAGGGAGTCATGTGACTCAAGACAGGAGGACCACCCACTAAAAGAAAAACGACAAAAGTGGGTGGATGAAGACTAGTTACCCACTAAAGATGGAAGTGGGTAATCCTACAGAAGTTCCACTCACCAAAAGCAGAAGAATAAGATGAGGGGAAGAAAAGTAGCTGGGCCACACCAACAATTATCATAAAACATAAAAAGAAGGTTCAGCTCCATGTGAAGGCACTAACTAGTGTCGGCAATTATGGCCGACAAAAGAAGGTGGCAGTCACAATCCAAGTTAGCTGGCCACGATGAAGAATCCAAGGCCAACCACCAAGCAATTATAGAGGATATCAAACCTCTATAAAAGGGCGAGCTCTGGAGAGAAGAGATCATCGAAAAATTCACAACCATCTCACACAACACACTCTCTCTCTAGAAAAATTATCTTTGTATTTTAAATTTTCCGTTTTCAAAGTTTTTCAGTTTTAGTTTTTAGTTTTTTTATTTTATGTATACAAGTATTTAGCTACTAATGAGTAGCTAAAACAAGTTAGTCTCCTCCCTTAGGGAGATTATTATGAAATAAATTAAGTATTTTATAATTCCTCATTAAACACTTTGTTTTCGCCCAACTTTTCGATTTAGTAAAAATATTTTCTTTCATTTATCAACAAAAGTATTCGACGTCGGAACACAGTGAAGGAGGAAGGTTGCAACCATCTCTTGCGAGTGCGTGGTTGGACGAGAGCCTGGAGGGCGGAAGGTCCATAAAACGCGACGAGAACTGACTCCTGAAGGTGACCATTCGGCGAAAGGTATAATGTTGATTTATGTTTAGAATTATTTTGAAGTGTTACGGAAGCATGTTGGGCCTGATATTACTGTATGCATGTATTAATTAAGCATGATTTTAGACGAAGGGCTATTTGGTCATTTGATTGGCTTTTGGTTACTAAAGTCCTACTTTAAACCTTGTGGCTATATAAGTCTTTAACTATGTGAGTTTGGCTAAATGTGTCTTTTTCCCTAAAAATAATGACGATAGTTGTCACATTTAATTAACTATAGTCAACGAATCACGCGCGCACACATAAAGAGACGAAAGCAACATGAAACCAATTAAAATATCTCTTCTATTGCCATCTAAGAGCATCTGCAACGCTCTACTCGATGGGTTACTCGAGTAGAGCGTTGCACTCGTGTAGGGGCGTTGCGGCGGGGGGGGGGGTTACTCGAGCCATACTCAAGTGCTCGTGTAGCACTCGAGCAGAGTGGCACGCGCTCAAATAAAAAAAATTATTAACTTTAAATTTCAAAAATGGCAACGGCTATTTTGCTTTTTTTTTTATCCAACGGCTAAAATAGCCATTTGGCTTTTTTTTTTCTCTTTTCTCTCTATAAATACTACTTCTCCCTCCCTCATTGATCACAATCCACTCCTTCTACCTCCTTCTTCTTCCTTCAATTTTTGTTAAAAAATCCCATCTTTGTTCTTCCAAAAATGGCGGAACCCCAGCATGATTCTTCGCCTGATTCCGACGATGTAGCTGAAAGGTTCATGGAGTGGGTAGAGTTGCAGAAACAAGTGCTTGCTCCATACTCCTCCCAACCGGCGCCAGAGCTGGCGTGTGGCAAACGTCCCCGATCATACGTACATCGTGATCGTGAGGAGGTCATGTACGTCTTATGCAAGACTACTTCAACGACAATCCGACGTACGGTCCTACTTTTTTTCGGCGTCGTTTTCGAATGCAGAAGGAGCTGTTCTTGCGCATTGTCGATCCTATTCAAGGTGAAGATACTTTCTTCCATATGAGCACTGATGCACTCGGTCGAGACTCTCTCTCTCCTTTGCAGAAATACACATCGGCTATCCGTCAATTAGCCACCGGGGTTAGTGCGGATGTTTTCGACGTGTATCTCAAAGTCGCCGACTCCACCGGGCGTGTATGCCTCAAGAAGTTCTGCAGGGCAGTCATCCGGGCTTTCGGAGCCTATTACCTGCGCCATCCAACACCCACAGACGTCCAACACCTCCTTCATATGCACGAGGCGCGACACGGTTTTCCTGGGATGCTCGGGAGCTTAGACTGTATACATTGGGCGTGGAAGAACTGCCTAAAGGCGTGGCACGGCACCTACACACGCGGTGATCAGGGAAAGTCCACCTTGATATTGGAGGCCGTTGCATCCCACGATTTGTGGATTTGGCACGCCTTCTTCAGCGTCGCTGGTTCGAACAACGACATCAATGTGCTGAATTAGTCGCTTCTCTTCTCCGACGTGTTAGGAGGAACGGCGGCGCCGGTGGTCTTTCATGCCAACCAGCGCGAATACCGGATGGGCTACTACTTGTGTGACGGCACGGAAGGATGTCGAACGCGCCTTCGGGGTCCTTCAGGCTCGGTGGAGAATCATTCGTAGTCCGGCGCGCAACTGGTACGTACATCACCTCAAGGACATCATGTTGTGTTGCATCATTCTCCACAACATGATTGTGGAGCACAAAGGTGAAGCGGCTCTCAATTGGAGAGATGAAGACGGGGCGTCTAGCAGCACTTCGACGGAGAGTGCTCGACAAACACCAGTGTCCTTCGAGGACTACGTGCGAAGAGATTCAATTCTTCGAGATAGACATCTACATGCTCAGCTCCGAAATGATTTGGTGGAGCACCTTTGGGCACATTTCGGACCTCTAGGGCCAGAGTAGTTAATTTTTAGGAATTGTTTTTATTTTATTAAAGTTTTATGTAATATTTAGGATTTTATAATTAATGCAATTTAAATTTGAAATAAATTGTGTTATTAAATTTGAGCAATTAAATTTAAATGAAAAGCATAAAAATCAAAACTAAAAAAATCTAGTAGGCTATCAAGTAACCCCAATGCAGCACTACTTACTCAATGTGGTCCCCCACTATCAAGTAGGCTATCAAGCAAGCCCATTGCGAATGCTCTAAGTAATATCACATCTTATATTGCATTCGTGGATGATTGACATTAAGCATTTATAATTAGAATTTGTATAAAGAAAATATATATACAGTATAATATCTAATATAGGGATGGCAATCTACCCGCGGGTAACGGATATCCGCGAAAACCCGAACCTATTAGGGTGTGTTTGGATACCATTTGATATCCACGGATAGTTTCGTGGTTGCAATTCACTATCCATTTAGTTCGTGGGTATGGGTTTGGATACTTACTATCCATACCCGCGAAACTCGTTTACCCGCGAAAAATACCCGCCAATTACCCATCAAATATCCACAAAAAAATCCATAAAATATGGGCTTTGAATATATATTTTGAGATTATGGGCTAGCATATTATATCTTAGAATAGGCCCAAACAGAAACTGAACTAAGGCCCAAATTCTAATAGTCTAATTTAAATTTGAATTTTGTTGAGCAATTATAGAATTTTGTTGGATTTTATATTTTACTTGATGAATTTGAATTTAAACATTGTTCTTTGTGGATTTCAACATATGGATTGAACTATTTTATTTGTGTTGATTTTTTTTGTCTATTAAATTTGTTGTAAATTTATATTTAAATTTTGTTTCGTGAGTATCCGGTGGATAATAGGTGGCGGGTATCCGGCGAATAGCGGGTGACGGATACCCGTCGGATAGCGGGTTTGTGGATACCCGACGGGTAGCGGGTATCCGCGGGTAGCGGGTTTGGATACCATTTGATATCCATGGATAGTTTCGTGGTTAAAAACCACTATCCATTTAGTTCGTGGGTATGGGTATGGATAGTCACTATCCGTACCCGTCGTACCCGATTGTCATCCCTAATCTAATAATCTTAAACTTTTATCCTTGCCATATGTCTTTCATTTATATCTGCAATACATAATGTCAAACAAATTGATAATAGAATATCTTAAATGCATAAACCACTAGTCCCAAGTAACTTAGTGAGACCAAACGTGATGGCCATGGCCATCCATCCTCCCACCACCACCCTACCACAAGAGCTCACCACCTTGGTCCCCCCCAGCGCGGCCCCGGCGCCGCCAGACGCAGCCAGCCCCAAGGTGGCCGCCGCCACCACCACCCCTAGCCGGACATTATGGTTAGTTATGAATGCAGCTGCAAGTAACGGTAGAATAGCTCCAAACGAGAAGGCGAGAGCCGATGCCATGGCAGCCTGCAAAGGGTTAGGACGCCTTTCCCTTTCCCTCTCTCCATTTTCAGCCATTCCTTTCTCTCTCTTCATCTCCATGTCGAGCTGTGAGTAAACAGAGACGAATTCGCCGACCGCCATGCTGCACGCGCCGGCTAAGAGTCCGGCAAAGCCGGTGAGGATCATGGCTTTGACATCGTCTCTAATGGCTCCTATTCCCATCATGAGTGATGCGACGGAGAGCAGGCCGTCGTCAGCTCCGAGCACTGCGGCTCGGAGCCACTGCGCCCTTCCGGCGTAATCGATTTCTTCTTCCGTTTGAGGGAGATTGGTCCTCGCGTTTTGTCTTAGGTACAGAATGTGGAGGTGGTTTGGGGTAGCCATTAATTGAGGCTAAGTTAATTTGCGAGTAGAAATGGTTAATAATTGATTGCTAGTTTGTGGAATGCATACTTGGAAAGCATGATATATATAGAGGAAGAACACTCAAGAAGCATTTAAGTGATAGGAACATAGGATAGATGATAGAATATAAATTGAGTATTTGAAGAGTAAGATTCTCAAACATGTAAATTGAAAATTAATCTATTCGTCAAAGTAAAATAATTTAAATTTTAAATTTATGTTATTACATTAATTGATTGTTTGTCTTAATAATAATATGAATATGACATAATAAATATTAATAATAAAATAATATAAATGTTCAAACCAATTTAAAATTTATATACTGTGTATTAAAAATGATTTAACTACTATTTCTCATCTCATAAGTCCCATACAATAATACAATCGCTAATTACTTGAATTCATTAAATTTATAGAATATATAACTAATCAAATATAAATTGCTACAATGGTTAGGTATTCACCTTCATTCAAGTTCAAATTTACTATTTATTTGGCCAAATTAAATTGAAGAAACACCTTAATTTTAAATTGATTAAAATATAGATGAAGTGTCATGAAAAATCAATGCGAGATTCAAATTATATAATTTTATTTATTTAATTTTAGGGGTTTAATTGTACTATCATTTTATTTAGATGTACAGAATGTATTCTTTTTATTTGAGTTTTTCATTGATGGAGTCTAATGAAAAATCGATGTAAGATTTAATTTGCTTTATTTTATCTAGAATATTATTTTTTAGAATTACAATAAGTATCTAATATATCATCAAATAAGCAACCTGCACGCAGGCCACAACTCTACACCACACAATGTGGGAAAACAACCGTACGCAAGTGGAACCACTACCCACACAAAAGTGGGAATATTACTCAGATATTATTGTTTTGATTGCTTTAAAATATAATAAAAAATACTAATTCATATAAGAACTATTTGTATTTATTTTTAGATGTCACACCCCAATTCTTGAAACAACAATCATAACTGGGGTACGACTAAATCATCTAAATGAACAAGGGAGAATCCTTATAAAATCCGAATAAAATGGATAACAATTGGGCTTAGCCCCTTTGGATGAAGAAAGATAGGTATTCAAGTGATACGAATCAATCAACAAACATAATAACTTCAAGATCACAAATTTAGTTTCATGCTTCAAATAACCAACTCATAGAGTGAAATACTTGAGAATTTATAGTCTCGGCTCAACAAAAGATGTCGTTTAAAGTCACAACATAAAGGTCTTAAGTTAAGGAAACAAAAGACAGATACTGGCTAGTTCTACAGCGGAAGTCAAAATAAGGAGTTGAACTCTAGCTTTAGCTCGTCCCGTCATCACCTATCGTTAACTTGAAAAATATTTGAAAATATTTGGGCTAAGTACTAATGTACTTAGTGGGCTGCAACTTTAAAACATTTCATAACCTGTAAGAGCAGTTTATCCAATCTTACTGACATGACTTAGAAGGTTTTGAAGTGAAATAACTTCTAAGCATGTTAAAACATTTCATAATATACTTAATTATTTTGCGCGCGTTTGCACACTCCATTCTGTTACTCGCTGTGATTCCGGACCATTTAGTCACCGACGGATCTCTGTCTCCCGCTGACTTGAACTGAGGGCGTAACCCAGCCAAGTAAAATAAACCTCGAAAATTAATCCAGACAGGCCTATCATGAACTATGCTCCGGAACACATCCCGTCGAGCACCTTTATAACGCCTCTGGTTAGTGCCCGATGGAGATCAACCCACCGAGACAGCTAACAAGTGTACACAATTCTCAAACAACGTATTAAGTCATAAGAGAACCTCAATTGATTAACTATGCGAGCCTTAAACATGGTAGAGTGCACAAAAATATTTATTTGATAAACAGTTTGTATTTCATGAAACATTTAAGCTCATTAGCTCAATTATACATTTGGAAAATAAGCCCACCTGTTTAGGCAAAGCCTGTCGTTTAACCTTATCTCTGAATCGGAATAGCAGTGCTAATCCTCCTGATGTTCAAGGCCTACAAGAAATCTATTCTTAATAGGCCTCTTAAATCTAAACTCAAGTCATGGTGAAGTGCTTAACATTCTATGATTAACTTAGCCAGGTTTTCAAAATTTAAAGGATAAATAATTGAAAACAATTCTCTTGAGTTAAGAACACCAACAATATTCTTACTCGACTTTCTTTTGTAATTGGAATTATAAATAACCAATTAAATCATGATGCAATGCATGACTCATTTCATACTCAAGCATATAATAAGTGTTTACTTAAAATATGCACAAGCCCAAATAATAATAAAGGCAGTCCAAGGCGAGATCGCCGCCTCTCCCCCCTTTCTCTGCTCTGTTCTACTATACTCTGCTCTACTCAGCTCTGGTCTCTCAGCTCTGGTCTCCAGCTCTGGTCTCCCAGCTCTGCTATCCAGCTCTGGTCTCCCAGCTCTGCTCTACAGCTCTGGTCTCCCAGCTCTGCTATCCAGCTCTGGTCTCTCAGCTTTGCTCTACAGCTCTGGCATCCCAGCTCTGCTACCCAGCTCTGGTCTGCTCTGCCCCTCTCTACTCTGCTCTGCCCCTCTCGCTCTGCTATGCTCACCGGTACACCTCACGCCGATCACCTCCTTGGCAACGGCGAAGAGCCGTCACCTCCCTCTGTTTATCCGGCGACCGCAGCAAGCCACGGCCGCTACCCTCACTCTCATCTCCTCCAGATCTGACGGAAACGCAACCTACAGGCCACGCCTCCGCCGAGCCCCAGATCTCCAATTGAGCCACCACCGCCACCGATCTCCCTCTCTTTCTCTACCCCTGATTCTCTCTCACTCCGGCGACAAACGACGAGGTCGCCGCCGACAGCAACAACCCCTCCGACTCGGCACCTCAGACCCGACGCAGAACAAAACCAACTTAAAACTCTACCTTTCTTCTTTTTCTTTTAACACAGACATCCTTTGTATGCAAGCATATACACATAAACAGAGTATATGCACATGTGTTTTTGAAATATCGATCTGTTCAAACATGATATATGAACTGGACTCGGAATGAAATGGAGAAATCTCAAAGTTTGAGAAGAACTTACCTATGGTTGCTGCGCACTTCAGGGATGAAGAAAGAGCTTTGCGAGAAGCTTAGAGTTGCAAGAGAATTTCCAAATGGATCGGCTGAATTGTTGAAGAAGGGGAGATGATTGGCTTCTTTAAGGAGTAAAAAGGTAACTGGGACGTGGATGGACCCTCTCCACACTCCCTAAATCATCATGATATTTTGCTAATTGTAATTAGCAAAATATCTAGGGAATTAGTCATTGTTTGGGCTCAATGGATTTAATTTGTGGGCTGAAATGGACTTCATCTTCTATACTTAATATATAGAATATTTCACATACTCATATTTAAATTAATATGCAATGCACAAGAATTTAAATGACTTAAATTTACAAATACTTTTTGTAAATCATCTTTGTTGGAATTAAAATAAATTCTTTTTCTCAATCCGGCGTGAATCATCTTAAATCTAAGTTCAAAATTATTCTAAACTTAGCTCGAGGAAATGGGGTATTACATTAGATTTATGAATAAGGTTAATCATACAACAAAATCTATTACCCATGCTTGTCTGAATTTGATTATCTTGTATCATTGTACCAGTATGGATCTGTGACCCGTGAGGGTGGCGATCTATATATTGTTGTCAAAGAAGTCCTTACTCTTTTTTTATTCTTGAATTCTTGAAAATGAAGTTTAGAAACAATTGGAGGCTCCATTAATATGAAGATATTGTCTCTAAATCTAAATATTAGAGCACATAAAAAATATAAAATCAATATTATTATTAAATTAAAATTTTATTAAAAGAGAAAGAACAAAAGAAACCCTTGAAAGCACAACGAGCAAACTAAGGGCCGAGCCTCGTTAAAACCCTTCTAAGGCAAACCCGCGAGGGAAAATCCTTAGAAGGGAAAAAGAGTACTCGTTAAAAAGAAAAAAGTGCAAGGAAGCGGAGGTGAGACGACTTCAAAGGCTCCGGCCTAACCATCACCCCTAAATCGCTCGGCTTCCCAACACAGACAAAAGGAACGAAAACAATGCAAGAAATAAAAATGCCAACAAAGGAAACAACCCCGCGCCATAAAAGCCAACACGCACGAACAAAGCGCAGCCGGGAAATAGGAGATAGTACTCCGAGATTCAGCATATCAACGACGGAAGCCACTGAATCCCACCAAAAAACCGACCCCAAGAAATGAGGCCAAAACCCAACGGAGTCCGACCAGCATCGCCCCCGAGCCGAGCTCACCCAAACCCGGAAAGGCTCAACTGACACTCCAACCCTCACAACACCAGACCAACGCCAGCCAACATCCGACCCCAGCAGCCTCATCACCCATGCCACACCCAACTCTGAAACGAACTGAGCAAAACCAAAACCACCCAGCCTCAACCAAGTGCCTGCCAGATGTTCGATAAAAAACCAAACCCAAAAGACACACTCCAACTGCTCGCCAAAACACAGCTAACAAAGCGCAGTCGGGAAATAGGAGATAGCACTCCGAGATTCAGCATATCAACGACGGAAGCCACTGAATCCCACCAAAAAACCGACCCCGAAAGACGGGGCCGAAAACCAGCGGAGTCCGACCAGCAACGCCCCCGAGCCGAGCTCACCCAAACCCGGAAAGGCTCAACTGACACTCCATCCCTCACAACACCAGACCAACGCCGGCCAACATCCGACCCCAGCAGCTTCATCACCCACGCCACACCCAGCTCTGAAACGAACTGAGCACGTCCAAAATCACCCAGCCTCAACCAAGCGCCTACCAAGTGTTCGGTAAAAATCCAACCCCAAAAAACACGCCCCAACTGCTCGTTCAAACGACCGCACGCCAACCCCAAAAAACATAAAATCAATATAACATGGAATGAAGAAGTAGAATAATCTCGGTGTAATTAGATATTCGTTCAAACACCACGGGTGTATATATATAGTGTGATTATATATATTTCCATAATTATTTGACGTAATTTATGCAATTATATAAGGAATGTTTTAAGTAATGACACAATTATATATATTTCTATAATTATTTGACGTAACATGATGCAATTATATAAGGAATGTTTTAAGTAATGACACAATTTGACATCATCCTATATGCATATATGTAATAATTAATTGACGTTAATAATGGGGAATTAATGATGAATCAAATAGTATATACTTATGTCATATTAATTATTATTAAAAATGAATAAAATGTAGAATTTAGAAAAAGGAGAATGCAAGAGTATGGAGAAGCCACCTAGGATAGAGAAAGAAGGAGATGAGTGGAATATGTATCCTATTTAATAATAGATAGATAGATTCCAACCATTTATTAAAACTCATACTTTCTAACCCACTACATTTTTAGTGAATTGATCAGGAGTATATGAGAGCTTGCACCATATATTTGATTACTTACCCTTTTTGTAGCTTTGAATATTTCATTGTCCACCTTGAGTAACTTTATATTGAGTCTGGTTTTGAGATAGTCATTTTGAACAGTAAAACATAATATTTGGTCACCCATCTAAAAAGTACAAATTTTGGTTATTTTTTAGGTTTTAAGACTGTTTTGCCCTTAATTAGGGCGGATCGCATTCGGATTTGCACGCGAGTTAGGTACACTGCACTATTAGTACCTATAGTGATACATGAATAGTACTAGTAACCATAAGAGATAGTATATAGCACTAATGACACTAATTAATATGGCCATAAGTATCATTCGTGCAGCACTACATAAGAGAGATATATGGCACTAATGGCACTAATATGACCATAAGTACCATTCATGCAGCACTCTAAATGGATAATCTAAACCCTACATGGAAGTGTTCAAAATGGTCAAACGATTGCAACCATCTACATAATATCAACACACAAGTATATAACAGTAATGGCACTAATATGACCATAAGTACCCTTCGTGCAGCACTCTACATAAGAGAGAGTATATGGCACTAATGACACTAATATGACCATAAGTACTATTCGTGCAGCACTACATAAGAGAGAGTACATGACACTAATATGGCGAGTCAGGGGATTTTTTAGGACAGTAACTTATGTTGATTTGGAAATTAGGACAAAAACTTTTTGACTTGTAAAAATAGGACACTAATTTTTTTTAGAGTAAAATAGGACACTAATTAATAAGCGTCGTAAAAATAGGACATTTCTCGGCCGAGAATTGACCTGCGGGTGCAACACTTATTAATTAGTGTCCTATTTTACTCTAAAAAAAATTAGTGTCCTATTTTTACAAGTCCGAAAGTTTTTGTCCTAATTTCCAAATCAACCTAAGTTACTGTTCTAAAAAACTCTCGAACTCCTAATATAGCCATAAGTACCATTCGTGCAGCACTCTACATAAGAGAATGTATAATATCAGCACAAGTATATGGCACTAATTGCACTAATATGGCCATAAGTACCGTACATGCAACACAAATACAGAAACAACAGCAATAGAATGAAGAAATCATGATGTGAAGAAGATGAAGCAGATGAAACAAACAAACAAACAAAATCTCGTACCAAACCTAGTTGGATCACTGCAGATTCGTCGAAAAGCGGCGAGAGAGAGAGAGGGGGGGAGAATCGCCTCTCTTTGTTGACGGGGGCGAGAAAGAGAAAGTAGGAGAGGAGAATAACGTGTATGGCATGGCTACGAAATTGTAATCGAAGAGAAAGTGGGGGGGGAGAATCGGATCTCTTCGTCGACGGGAGCGAGAGAGAGAGAGAGAGAGAGAAGGGAGGAAAGCTAGAAAGGAGAATCACGTGTACTGTACTGCATGGATTAAGAGGTTAGAATTCTACCGAGTTGGACTAGGTCTAACAGGTAAAAGGGTATATTAGGCGAACCGCCTAATAAATGGTCAGATTTTGTGTTTTTTAGATTATGGACCAAAATTTGTATTTACTTCTTCAAAATGGCCGTGCGGGTACATATTCTCCTTTAATTTATATTTATGCGTGTATGTTTTCAAAGGAGGATTATAAAAACAGGGGGAGTGTGCTCTCCACACAAATTAAATTAAATTAAATTAAAGTAGCTAGACAAATATAATTAAATTATTTATAAATTAAATTAAAGTAGCTAGACAAATATAATTAGATTATTTATATATGGAAGTGTGCCTTCCACACACAAAACGCATATACTTACTCAAATTCCTTTTTTCCACTTCAACAAAAATACAAAATCCATGTAGGTTTATTAATTTAAGTTAGGTTTGATTGATTCCTTTCCCATATAATGCCAAATCAACCAAGTCAAACCGTGGTCTCAAACGGAAAAGTAGAAGAAATCCTAAAAGTTAGGAAACTAAACTATCCCTGCAGACACTACTAGAAAAACGCTCATAGATAACGGATTTTATCCGTTATCTATGAGCAAAAAAAGCGTTGTGTATAGTGGTGTTATCTATTCTATACGTCATAGACAACGGTTTCAAAACCGTTATGTATAGTAGCATAGATAACGGTACGATGTGTCATACATAACAGTACGCATCCGTTATCTATAACGGTTATACATAACGGTTTTTCACCGTTATGTATTAACATTTTTCCGTTATGTATTAATTTTTTTTTTATTTTTTTTTATCATAGTTAACAGTTTTTTGCACTTTTTATAACGGTTTTTACCGTTATCTTTGATAGAATACATAACGGTTTTTCACCGTTATGTATTAAGATTTTTCCGTTATGTATTTTTTTTTTTTTTTATCATAGTTAACAGTTTTTTGCACTTTTTATAATGGTTTTTACCGTTATCTTTGATAGAATACATAACGGTTTTTTGCACTTTTTATAACGATTTTTTGCACTTTTTATAACGATTTTTGCAATTTTTATAACGATTTTAACCGTTATCTTTAATTAGAATACATAACGATTTTTTGCACCTTTTATAACAGTTTTTTTGCACTTTATATAATTGTAGTATATTTTTAAATTTTGCAATTTTTATAAAACGACAAAATGATAAAATCAACGATAACAATATTATATATCATCCAAAAAATTCATACATTATTATACAAATGAACCAAATATCAAGTATACATCATCATTGCATATTCCGATTCAAAATTGAAAATACCAACTACCTTATAGCTAAAACAAAAATCTATCATACTACGTATTCTAGCACTAAGTCCTCAAGAACTAGTTGCTCTTTCCTGAAATCCTTCTTCCTCATGAAAGTACTCTGCAATAGAGATTTAGTGAAAAATGAAGAATGACCGTTACCTTCAGAATACATTCAGAATTATTAAAGTGCATCAACAATCTTGAAGCACCAGAGGGGTAACCAAAAATCACCATCAAGAAAATACTTTACCAAATGGTGGTGAATTCAGGATTATGACGAGTTGAAAGGCCTTCATTCCGGAAAATCCTTCCTATTTCATATACTTTTTCAAATCCACCAACCTGTCAATGTCAATCAAAGATGACTTATGACATGTTAATTGACAATGTTGTGATGACTAAGAAGAAGAATGGGGATGAAACCAAGCATTGGATACAATAGGAGAGTCAATATCTTCTGAACAAACCTCACCAGCATTCTCTTTAAATGGAGCTCAGTTGCGATTCGTAGATACATATCTTGCCCAAGAGAGTTATGGTATGTAATGAAAGGCCTAGCTTCAGCACCACCAGCTGCGCCCTATACACAAAATCAGCAAAGAACAAAATGTAGATTTTAAGCAAACTTGAATGGAATGCATTTAGTGATGTGCTAAACAAACTTTATTTCTCCTCAAAACTCTCTTGGAAGAAAATAAAAGAGTACCAAAAAGATGTTTAAAACAAAAAAAGTTACTAGGAAGTACAAAATGAAAATTATAGGGAGAAAATGGGAGGGAAGGGGAAGAGAGATGAGTAGAAACGAAAAAAAATCAGAAAAATAATTAATGAAGACATATATATGTATGTGACACCACTATTGCATGAATTCTTAATACCTGCAGAACTGGAGTTTCAACTTCAATAAAACCAGCAGATTCTACTGTCTTCCGTATTTCTGATATTATCTACTCGGAGAAGGCTAAAGTTAGCACCTCACCAGGTGGAATTAGAAAACCATGCACATGGAAATCAGATAGAGAGAACAGAAGGAAAGATAACCTTAGCTCTTTTCCTAAATACATCAGCTACCTCAGGATTGGCAATCATATCTACATACCCTCAAGAAAAGAAACCAGGATTGAGTATCCATAAGCAAGATATCAGCAACAATCGTTAGAGTTAGGGATATGCAGATTTCTCCAACACCTAATTTGTAGACTATAAAAATAGAAGGTGGCTGCATGCTGAAGAATAGTATTTAGAGTTAGTTACCTTTACAAGAAGAAAGAATAATATGGGGAAATTATTGTGGTACCATTCCTATACTTTGTAATTACATCATAAATGGCAGAAAAAAAATACAAGATGACATGAAGGAAAACATTTTGTCAGAATACCAAAACAAGAATAATTAAGAAAAACAAAACTACCATGATATGTGAGTGAACAAACACAGTGGATAATATAGTAAGCACAAACTACAAGGCATTTTCATGGGCAACAGATAGGATCAAAGTGCATCAACTTACACTGTGAAGGTCAATACCATTTAAAAGTTTTACCTGCAAACAAACATAGATAGCAGACACATTAATACTTCTTGCATCTAACCATTGCCCTCCTCTCAATAACTACAAATAGCTATAGCATGCAATCTCAAAACAAACACTAAAAACATTAGAACCAAAAAGCAAGTAGATGTATGCACAACAAAATGCAAGTCAAGGATGATAATTACATCGGCAGGCTGCAAAAGAGGCCTGAGGGAGCCACTCAACAGAGCCTCTAGTGCCGCAGATAGAATGTCTAAACTACCCTTCCTCCGTTCAACTGATTCCTGCTCAGTCCCCGTTCCACATAAGCTGTCTGATTCGAAAGGGATCGGACTGAATACAGTCCCCTGCAATTACTCCATTTCTAAACAGAATCAGTAGTATATCATGTCACATAGCAAGAAGTGGAGGAACCAACTATATTCATCACTCCAATTGCAATCATCTCCTTGTTTCCATCAACCTGGTAGTTCTTCAATGCAGCAAAGGTTCTTCCAACTGCAATTCCATCATATTGCTTGGGTTCAGTCGGCAGTTGAAGATACTTCCAAGTCATCCTCTACATATATCATGAGTACTAATGATTTTAAAGTTATAAATAATAAATTGAAACTGAATGAACAATTGACATAGCTATGTCATAATGATGAAGAGCAGAGCATATTATTACACCATAGAATCCTAAGGTCTACAAGCCCTAAATCTTGTTGATGAACTCATGAAGAGCAGATACAAGATATGTTCGAATTTTCCAACTAAATGGACCAACTGACATCAGATGAAGCAGCACATCCTTAAGACTGTAAAATCCTAAAGCATAAAAATACCTTAGGACCAGGACAGAGAAAAATATTTGCTAACAAGAGGAAAAGGTAAATAAAAACAAAGAAAGCAATTCCTCAATATATAAATGATTTGATGCAGAGAAACAATATAGCTCACAACCATAACCCCACATAGTTAGGGTTCATCCAAACCAACAATCACAACCTCAGATTCCAAATAAACAAAAATCAAAGAGTGATAGAACCAAAAATTATCTTAGCTGGATCGAGAGAAACTAGGGCTCGATCTGTGAGCAGAGGAAGGACTTTAGCGGTGTTGCGATCTCCGACCAAGGGAGACACGGCGGCGTCAAGCCAGGGCGGCGACCGGCGATTTCAGACAGAGAAGCTAGGGCTCGACTTCTTCCCTTCAATTGTGCGCTTCCTGTGAGGGATTAGAAAGGGAAACCGAGACGAAGAGAAAAAGAGGGAAAGAACGGCGAAAATCAGTCGCCAGATTTTACAGAAGCAGCGCCGGAGTTTCAGAGAATGATACATCAGCGGCGGCGGCTCGGACCGCTGCTGTTCGCAGAAGAGAAAGGGATAAAGGGCCTCAGCGGCGAGGATGGTGGCGAGGACGGCGGCGCGAACAGCTACGCGGCGGCGAGGACGATGGAGAATGGCGGCGAGGATGGGGGCTGGCGGCGACAGTAGCCGCCTGGTTTGAAGGGAGTAAGGCGGTGGCTAAGAGAAAAGGAAGAAGAGAGAACGGTGATAGAGAGAGAGTGGATTGGCTGGGTGTATTAGGAAATTAGGGTTTTAATTTTTAATAATATTATTAAAATTAAAAATAAATACTATAAAAGTAATACATAACAGTATTGAGGCGCTCATATATAACGGTTAAAATAACCGTTATAAAAGATGGTCATAGATAACGGTGGCACAACGGTTTTGTAATACCATTATGTATGCAACTAATAGATAACGCAAAAACATAACGCATTTGTTCAAACCGTTATCTATGCATTTAGACAACACTACATAGATAACGGATTTTCGCAAAACCGTTATCTATTCCTAAAAGTGCGCTCATACATAACGGTTTTTGAAAAAAACCGTTATCTATTCACTGTTATGTATGTAAACTTTTGTAGTAGTGAGATATATATGAGGATTGTTTTTTTTTATGAGTTAGGAAACTAAACTATCCCTGCAGATATATATGAGGATTGTTTTTTTTTATGAAATATATGAGGATTGTTAACAGAAATAATACATATGAATAACTGATCAATGGAAGTCTTGCTCAAAAATTGTTACCAGCCAGCATGATTTTGAGTTGTGATCTAGACATCTTATTAAGAATCTTTTAAATTAATTTGAAAATTCCTAGTACCAAATTTTAGAAATTCTAACATTACCTTTAACACAAAAATTTGAGTACAACCGGGTGTACCGTACGTACAACCGGGTTGACCCGCACCTAAAATAGTGTTATTTATACGGTTCAGGTCAGGATACAGATTCAGGTCAAGGTGTGGGTCAAGGTCTAAGTGAGGGTGCAACCCAGTTGTACGGTTGTACCCAAGACCTCCTCTACGTTTAAAATTTTCGATATGATCATGTTAATTACTTTTATTTAATCGGAATCTCTAGTTTGAGGAAAATTTTGAAAATAATCAAAATTCATGTAATTATTTATCGAAATTTTATAAAATATAGAAAAAATAAAATTTACTAATACTAACAGAGATGATGTGCGTTCGCACATAAAAATGAATTATTTCAATGAATTAATTTTTATGAGTGTAAATTTATATTTTTATTTCATTTTATAGCAACATTTATCATTATAACGTATTTTTTTTAACCGATTATTAGTTAATATTTTACAGGTTTAATGTTATAGAACTCATAAAATTAAAATGAAAAATCATTTAAATTTAGTATAAAAAATAATTTTAATTAATTAAACATCACCTAATTTTGTCGTCATTTTATAGGTTTATTTAATAAGGTTCAATTTTACATAATTAATTTTAACTCCAAAGATTCTAGCAAACTTAAACTTCTAATAAAACTATTCAATAATACTTTGTATTGTAATTCTAAATTATTAAATTTACATAATAAAAGTAGTAATTTATATATATGATGAAGAGTCCTAATGGACACTACTACTTAAATAACAATTAAAATATAAAAGATAAAGCATAATATATTTTTAGATATATTATATGTATAATATATTAAATTACACCGTTAACTTTAAATTAAGTATATACGAGGGATATGATAGGTAAATCAAATTTTGCAAAACAAAAAGGTATAGAGTTATAAACTTACCAACAATATATTAATTTATCGTTCCTATGATCTTATCTATTTAAAAACTTATGTTATCACCCATCAAATTTGATAATTAGAAATTGAAAGTATAGTATGGCCCAACTAACTAGTGGATTGTTTAATTTACTTATACCCAAATCACTCAGACACAATCATATTTTCGTTCTACTTAATTATTAGTATCATTCTTAATATATTACGCGAACTAAATTAATTTGTTAAGACAGCTCTCTCTTGCAATGACCTAACTTAGAAAAAAAATTACAAAGTTTTTTCCGAAGTGGAGGAAATAATCCAATTTGTTGAACCAATCAGCTTTGTGCACCATCTCATGAATTCATTTAAGTACATATAAGTGTGTGGAGTGCACACTCCCTTAAATAATTTAAAGCCATAATTTCCCACACTTCTGTGGATAGCACACTCCTCCTATTTTAATAATCTCATTTGTGGACATGCTTTGTTTCGTAGCTATCCATCTTTAAAGGCGACAACAATACAATAGCATAGCTTTTTATTTTGTATTGCGTCAAATATCTATATAATTTCATGGAAAGAAATAATAATAATAATAATAATAATAATAATAATAATAATAATAATAATCATCATCATCATCATCATCATCATCATAAAACTATTCCTGAAATTTAGTTTAATTAGTTCACAAAATCTCCTGTACACTCGAATGTACCTGAGTTCACCCGTATCCAGATCCTGACCCGCATGTTAATTCAAACTCGTATCCCGACTTAAATAGTGTAAATGACATTAATCAGTTATACAAATGACACTGCTTATAATTGATACTATTCAATTATATAAATGACACTCAATATTATAATGTTATTTAAAATATTATATATAGTGTCATTTATAATCTTATAATGTCAATTACAAGAAGTGTCATTTATATTTCTGAATAGTGTCAATTATACACAGTGTCATTTACAATGTTATAGTGTCATTTATATGCAGTGTCATTTGTATAACATAATAGTGTCAATTACAGACAGTGTCATTTGTATAATCGAATAGTGTCATTTATACGATTTGAGTCAAAATGCGAATTTGGATTAGGATACGAGTCAGGATATGAGTACGAGTCAATCCGAGTGTACGGTACACTCGGGTGTACCCAACACCACCTCTAATTAGTTAGATTATTCACTTAATTTGTGTAAATTCCTCTCGAGACACTACAAACATTATCTATATTAATTTATCGGCGGGTAATAGCAACTTTAACTAAAAATTCTGCATACGGACTTCCAAAATTGTATAAAAATTACCAAATTTGTAATTTAATCTGATTTTTGCTAAAGAGGCCGGATTTTCGCCAAATTAAAAAAATGACATAGTGCTACTGACTAAATTATAATTTTGTAGACCAACTTAATTTCATTATAGTCTGTATGATTTTCTAGGCCTATAACCTATCGAAGTTTTTGAAACTAGCTAGAGACCAAAATTTCATAGATAGTGTTGCACAAGACAACTATCTATATTAATTAAATACAAAGCGTGGAGTGGGACAATGGATTCGAATTTCACAAATGCTCCTGCCACTTTTTAATATTTTAAGGATGCGTTTTTGTAAATTTATTATGAGAAAAGAAGAGATACATAAATTTCATTCTTTAAGTCATTTTTTTTCTCTCATTTTCTATAAAATAGAATTTGACCCTTACTCATTCTTCAGCATTACAAATGAAGGATAATATTATCCCTCCATTCATAATGTGATAATATTATTCCTCATTTGTAGTGAAAATGAGGAATGAGTAAGAGTTAAATTTTATTTTGTAGGAAATGAGGGAAAAGAAAAGAAGGATTTAAATGATGAAATTTTGTTTATCTCTTTTTTTTTCTACGATAAATTTACAATCAAAGAAAACGCAACCTAAGTGTAATATCAACTTGTATTAATTTTTATGTGATTTGCAATTTGCATGCTTGCATATATAATAGGGGAGTTTTTGTTAGTGCACACCAAATTTATTATTCTCACCAAATACAATACATGTGTGAGTTTTGGATACAACTGGGTGTACCGTACAGTCAGATTGCACCCTCACTTAGACCCTGATCCGTATTCTGATCCAAACTCATATCTTGATCCGAATAATAAATAACACTATTGTAGGTAGTACCCAAGTTTTTGTTTACATATGTGTCGCCAAGTATGTAGACCTAGAAAAGGTAGATATATTTAATTACGACTAGAGTTATGATAAATACACTACCCTAATTTATTTTCGCTACACCCCTTTAAACTTGCACTAACGTCGTCTCTTTCTCTCTCTTATTATTATTATTTTTTTAATTTGGAGTTAATATCGTCTCTAATTAATACTTGTCTTTCCTCTATAAATACCTCTTTAGTTCTTGTTTCCTGGTGTATCAATTGAAGCTAGCAAATCCATACCATCTCTACTTGCAAATAATTAACTAAACCCTAATATCTCTCTAACCTTCCATGGCTGCTCCAAACCAGCTCCAAATCGTGATCCCTAAAGAAAATGGCGCCGTTCCCAAAATGGAGGAAGAAATCGACTACTTCGAGAGGGCACAGTGGCTGCGAGCGGCAGTGCTCGGAGCCAACGACGGGCTGGTGACCATCGCATCACTGATTTTGGGCGTGGGAGCCCTCAAACACGATGCGAGGGCCATAATCCTCACCGGCTTCGCCGGACTTTTTGCCGGCGCGTGCAGCATGGCCATCGGTGAGTTTGTGTCGGTGTACACGCAGCTGGACATAGAGAAGGGCCAGATGAAGAGAGAGAAAGGAATGGGTGAGGATGAGTCGGAGAAGGAGAAGGAGAGGCTTCCGAACCCTTGGCAGGCAGCGGCGGCTTCGGCCCTCGCGTTCTCTTTGGGAGCTGTTGTGCCGCTGCTTGCTGCCGCGTTCATAACCGATCACAGGGTGAGGGTGGGGGTGGTGGTGGCGGCCACCACCTTGGGGCTGCTGGGGTTCGGAGGCGCCGGGGCGGTGCTGGGGAGGACTAAGGTGGTGAGGGCATGTGTTAGGGTGGTGGTGGGTGGGTGGATGGCCATGGCTATCACATTTGGTCTCACTAAGTTGCTAGGCTCCAGTGGATTTGGAATGTGAGCTCTAATGCTTGTATCATGTGTGTCTGAATGGAGCGTCCCCTTCATTATCTATCCTTCTTTTGCATGGAAGGTATTATTGTGTAGTATTAATAGCATGCAACAAAATGTGCATTGGCATGAAACGTAAACTAGTTTTCATGCAACAAACGTTTTGTTGGGAAATAAACTTTCACTAAGCTTGTATCTATCAGCTCGATTTGACACGCATGTGTGAACCTATGAAGTTTTATTTATCGTAGTTTTCTGTTTCTCCACTTCTAACTGATTAGTGTTGTACTGTGTGATGCATTGTATAAATATATAATACTCCTATAATTTTTTTTATATACACAAAGTGTTAATCCATAAACTAATTATTAAAGAATAATATTGAAAGATAAATTACAATAAATTGTACTAAATATTACTCCCTCCGTCCACGAAATGAGTACCTATATTTCCTTTTTCGTCCGTCCACGAAATGAGTACCCATTTCCCTTTTTGGCAAGTGTACCCCACACAACCCTTTAATTAATACTCTCAAAAAGTGGGACCCTTAAACTATTCACACTACACTCCATACATTTCTTAAAACCCGTGCCGTCCACAAATGGGTACTCATTTCGTGGACGGAGGGAGTATATTTTAAATATTACATCATAAGTTGATTAACCAATAATGATTTAATTAATCCGAGTATTGTAGCTCATTAGTATTCTTTTATTTGTAATAGTGGGTGATCCGGTTATAAATTTAAATCCCTTCACATTTCAATTAAAAAAAAAGATTTAATCAAGCACATAAATATATAAACAATTGTATAATCTAATTGAGTCGTACTATTAAATAACTGACCAAGATGAATACTATATTTCATCAATCATATTATTATAAATGAAAAGGATAATATATATTGTACTATAATTTATATAAATAGTAATATACAAAATTAATTATGAGCTCTAACACAACAATTTTATAATTTATATTAATAGTAAAAATAATACTCATAAGGGGTCATCTAAAAACATATACTTATAAGAGGACATTCAAGCAGTAAATACCATTTTTGTTAATATAGGGGCTTATGGTTCAATCTCCGCCGTTCCCCGGCCCTTCCCCATCTAAAAAAATTATAAAACTTTTGTGTATTAGTGTACAAAGATCATTTGACTAAATTCACTCACCTGAACTCTCTTGTGTGGATTATTGAAGATAAATTTAAATAGTTTTTTTTAATAAAAATATCGTCAAATATTAATATATTATTCTTCTATAAAAATAATATAATCCAATGTAATAAATATAAAATAACTATTTTATTCTTATATGCAATTTTATAATATAACCAACAATTTACTATTATAAGGCCCGCGACATTGATTATACTAAACATAATAAATATACTTTCTTAAGATAACAAAGTGGAAAAAAAAATGGAAAATTAAACTTAATTGATTGCAATTATATTCTATAGTAACTAAACTTATAAAACATCATTGCTAAAAATATAATTTTGTGTCAATGTGTTACACAATACAAATATCTTATAGAATTTCTTGTGTATAATGAAATATCCATATGATAAGTTCAAATGTTACAATATATATTAAAATTATACTCTCTCCGTCCCAAACGAAATGGCCTATTTCTTTTCGGCACGGAGATTAAGAAATGTGTATAAAGTAGATAAAGTGGGTTGGTGGAAATTATTTAAATATTAAGTATAGAGATAGAGTATATTGCCAAAAAAGGAAACAGGACATTTCGTTTGGGACAGCCCAGAAAGGAAAACAGGACATTTCGTTTGGGACAGAGGGAGTACAAAATATATTGATTTGTTCATCGATTAATTGTAAGAACCAACAATATATATGTTAAATTATAAACAATACTGTACACATAAATTATAAGTGTTTTATGTTTTTATTTTCTTTCAAATGAACTATTTTGATATTAGGTCAATGTCTATTTTATTTAACAATTAAACTCATTACTAAATGATATAAAATGTTTTTACACTACTACAAAAATGCACATACATAACGATTTTTTTAAAAAACCGTTATGTATGAGCCCATTTTTAGGAAAAGATAACAGTTTGACAAAAAACCGTTATCTATGTAGTGTTGTCCATAAGCTTAGATAACGGTTTGAGTTAATCTGTTATGTTTGTGCGTTATCTATTTGTTGCATATATAATGGTATTACAAAACCGTTGAGCCAACCATTATCTATGAGCATCTTTTTATAACGGTTGTTTTAACCGTTATATATGAGCGCCTCAAAACTGTTATGTATTATTTTTTTTAATAGCACTTAAATAAATTAAGTAAATCCGTTATTTATGAGCATTTGGGGTCATAGATAACGGATAAAATCCGTTATCTATGAGCGTTTTTCTAGTAGTGTTATAAATGTTTCTATTTCTTTATTGATAAAGTATTTGATGGATAACAATCACGACCCATTAACCAATAGTTAAAAACTTAAACCTAATATTCATTGGATATATCAATGATAGTTTTGGAGGAAATTTTTTGCAAGTAAATTCTTTGCTTTAATATATACTCCCTCTGTCTCACAAAAATATTAACATTATTTTGTCATTTTGGGGCGTGGTATGCCCTAACCTTTGCTTGGCGTGGTACAACCCTTACCTAGCGGAGATCACCCGCTAGGTTCGAACTGTCCACGATATCTGTTCTGATATTTTCGGAACCACTGAACTCAACCGAACACACAACAGCCTCTCAAATCCCTTCTGATCAAATCTCACCAAAGGAATTACTCACACACAATGAAAGATATAAACATGAAATGAAATGAGCACATGAATGAAATGAAATACAAAATACTTAATATAAAAGTACCTAAGGCAACAACCTTTGCTTTGTTCACAACGAAATTTGAAATGCGAGAAGTGGATGAATTGTTTGTACGAAAATGTAAACCGACTGAAAGTAAATTGTTTCTTGGTGGAACTGTAAATAGAGTGTCAAAAAATGAGGTGCCAAAAGTCTCTCGCTAGCCATACATGCTGTACTTTAAATAGCTTTTCGATAGCAGTCAAAACCCTAGCTCCGCCAGCAGACTATATCGGGCAGATGAGTTCCTTCCATATTTAGATTGATCCTTCATTGATCTGATTGACAATGGATCCAATTGGTGATTGGGTCAACTCTACCTTCTTCTAGATCCTTCCCTTGCTTGAATTCGCTAGAATCTTCCGGGCAATCTCCTCCACACATCTTTCCATATTTAACTTCAGCTGTTGAATACTGTTGACGGGTATGGTTGTACTGGCTGCATCATTCGGTTAGCCTCACACCAGGTGGTACACTTCGGCGACCCTCACTGCTCAGAGGTGTTCTGAGTGGTACATCGCCGAGCTCTCTTCTTGGTGAATTTGTCATTACGCAGCTAGGCTGATTTATCTTCTGTAATGCCCATTCCGGCCATCTTTCGCGCATATACCTTGCACTGAGCCTATTTCCTCCGAATACCTATTTTTTCCCCTAACAAACCCTTACAAACACAAAAGGAAGATAAAATAGGACCAAATGTCCCAAAAGTCGAAGACGCATCATGGTGTCAGCTATGTCATCGCCTGGCAGGAACTTGTTGTGCGAGTCTTCCCTTGTGTTTCCAAAATAAAATTTGCTATGATGGCATTAATACTTTTTTTAAGCATACCACAGATTGGAGCAACCGAACTTGTCCTCATTGTCAGCTTCGTCAACTATCAGCTTGTAAAGGGATTGGACTTGCTGGATGTCCTTGTAGAAATTACCCCGGCTGTATGGCCTTGATCAGGACAATAGAGAAATTACGGATCTTGAGAAAATGACTTTTATTTTTCTATTATGTTTTATTTGCTTTGGGCAGTGTTGGTTTTGTTCAAAGGTTGCTTTAATTTTTTGGACATCATTTTCAATTCATGTATATTTCTTTCTCTTAGTTCTTTTATGTTTTTTACTCTAATTATGTCTAATATGGGTAAAGTCGTTGTGTGTGTGTGTTCCTAAAGCACCAGGTCATAGTTGATATATACACTTTGGTCAAACTAGAAGTATTAATCGGTCAGTAATATTATGGGCGAGGGTGGGTTCAAAGCAATAATCGGGTCAAAGTGTAGAGATTTCTCACTTCGAGTAGTGTCATTGGTGCGGGCGAGTGGTCGCACATTTGGGCATGCTTTTGGCTATTTGGGCCTGCTATTAGTAATGTTGTTTGGGCAGAGCCACGTGACTTGGGCGGGCAACAGTGGGTTGGTATGAAATTTAACCACATCTGAAACAAGTTTCCACTGCCATATGCTTCTTAACTTCTACGTTTGTCATGTTCTGAAATCGTTAGAGGTTTCTTGGGACTGATGACCCATGTGAAGAGGTTGTCGGTGGTTACGATGCAGGATTCCTATAAGAAATCATTGGTGATTAGTTGGTCGGTGTCGAACGTGTCTGGTAACTCATCATTGAAGTTGTTTGGGCTGCATATGTTGTGGGTGATGACATACATGCTTGATTTGTCGGGGCATATGAACTGCGGCTGAGTAGTTTGTGATGGATGAGCCTTTAATTGTATCCTTAAGTGGTGTTTTAATCCTCCAAGGAAAAAACCCAAAAACTGGTCGTCCGTCAAGTTTGGAAGTTGAGAAACCCTACTTCCTAATGCTACTATGTACTCCTCCAGCGAAGTTGTGTGTTAGATCATCATTAAAGCTTCAAACCCATTAACTACAAAACCATCACGAAATTGGATTAATAATTCATGCGATAAATGCGTCCAATCCAGAATAGGACATCATTTGAGTAGAATCTAGAGCCATGACATGACGATTCCTATCATAGCGATTATGGCCTCTTTTACGCATCTTTCATTCGGTGTCTCATGAAAGATGAAATATTGTTGGGTACGGGCAAATTATGTTAAAACCTCTGAACCGTCGAAACTGGACAAATCCATGTTTTGTAAGGTTTGCATGGGGGCTTGAAATTCTCTCTCCAACTCGAGTTTATGGCTGCTGACTGAACTCAAACACCTATTGAATTGACTCGCAATCATACGAGGTCAATTGTAGCGTAATAAGCTAACTCAAGTCGTATTCTCGAGGAAGGCTAAGTAGGGAGTTCACTCGTGTTACACACAAAAAATAGTAAATTCCTAAACAGTCTAAACAAAGACTGATTTTGTCACTTCTCATTCGATAAATTAATTGCGAAAGCAAATAAAATTACCTAGACGATAATTCAAACAAGTAAAATAAGCAATTGATAAAATAATATAAAATAGAGTTCTAAGCTAGGGTTCTAAAAGAAATAGTAACTAGAAGTAATATAATCAACAATTTAAATTACGATTAACCTAGGATAGAAATTTAAATCAAATAAACAACCTAGTGAATTAATCTAACTTATTGATAAAGTAATGAAGCAACAATGATGACAATAAAAAAATAAAGCATGAGAAAAAATAAAGACAAAATGAAATAGATAATCAAAGAATTGATGTTAGTGAACATATAATTAGAACCGATGATGATTGCTAACTTGCTAACATTCAATTTTTTATGGCATAGGGAAACGTGCTAATTTTGATTCATACAAAACCGATCTCCATCCACTCTCTCAATTGCCAAACAACTATATGGGTTCATAGCCCTCGTCTCTATGCTACGAGAAAAAAGAATTTAAGCACACTTTTCACTCTTGCTCCCCCACCTTTTGGCATCTTGGGGGGCCCTACTACCTACTATTGCATTGGTTTGGTTTTTCCAAGAAAGGAAATAAACTTTTTTCTTTCTCATTCGGAAGGCTCAGTGGTACTTGCTTGATTAGATGATGGTGGCAGCGGAGCCAGACTAAAGCTCACAGGCATAATTTCGCAAATCGAATGTGTACTATAGGAAAGACTTCTGGTGTGGGTTCATCTTCGAAAGGAGCCTTTCCCGCGAGGACAATTTGCGGGTTTTTAAGATTTTCAATACCCATGTTTCCCGAAGCGACACTTTGTTCCACTCCTTTCATTTATACTCCAAGCGCGATTGCTATAATATATACTTCCTCGACCACTTCATTACAGATCGAATGCTCATGGGCAGCTTATCCCTAATTGGATTTCCTTTTCTAACTGGATTTTATTCCAAAGATGTGATCTTAGAGCTCGCTTACACTAAGTATACCATCAGTGGGAACTTTGCTTTCTGGTTGGGAAGTGTCTCTGTCCTTGACCAAGACATTCAATCAATGTTTTCGGGTTTAAGAATCCTAAAAACTCTTCCACCCTTTGTCTTTTCGCATCGACTCTAATAGTACTAATCGGGTAAGGCTGTTTTGCTCTCCTTTCTTACCCCTTCGTAGACGGACCAAGAGTGGAAAATTATTCAACATCTGATATCCCAGAGCCTTCCTCGATTGTGAAAAAGATGGAAAAGTCCCAGTTTATGATTGAAATCATGGGAAAATCCATGATCGGCGGAAACGTCAGCTAGGTCTTCTTCCAAAATGCTTGTGCTTGAAAATGCAAACAATTAAATATGGAATCAAAGGGGCAGCAGTGGCATCCAGTGGGCGGCCGCCCAGGGCACCCTATGGCCCCTGGAGGCAGCGGGCGCAGGTGGACGATGGGCGTCATGGCCGGTGGGCGCCGGGTGCTCATCACTGCTCTCTGCAATGTTTTCATTTTGGTCTGTTTTCTCTCGTTTCAAGTCTGATTTTAGATCCGTTTTCATCCACGAACTTGTATCGAGACGAACTTTAATTCTTATTCAGACCACACAACTCAATTTTGTCTCTATTTTTGTCCACTTATTAATCAATTTGAGCATAAAATCCCGAGAATTGTCCACTAAATAGCTACCTTCAGATTCATCGTCGTGTTTTGGTGTGGCGACTTGATACGGTGGAAGCCTGCATCTCTTTTAAAACCTTGGTGGTCTCTTCAACCGTCTTCTCTAGGCTATGAAATCGAGATTTAGTGCTTCAAGTAGTCACCATCGTTTGGAATCCGGTAGGGCAGACCAATTGATAGAGTTAACGCGATTAACAATGAAAGAAATGAAATTGATTGGATGAATAAAAGACAAATCCTCATCTGATGCCTACAGAACTCTGTTCTAACAAACTCGATGAAAACGATCAATAACTCCTAAGAAACTATGAAGTATAAATAAGAAATCATAACCCTAAAATCCATGCAATGTGGGCATGGGCATAACTCAATAACAAACTAAATAATTAATAATAAATAAAATCTTAGTAACTAATAACGAACTACAACTCTATCTCATCGCTTATACATGGCCTAAAGCCGATTGTAATCACATGAAAATACCGCGTGCTCTTTACTAATTTCTTCTTACTTATTTTCTATGATCGTCGTTAACCTACAGTCTTAGCTAACTTCTTTCATAATACTAAGACAAGATTGAGTCAATCAACCTAAAATCTATTAATTTGATTTGAAGCACAAGTCTATTCCATGTTTTAACAAATTCAAGAATTTTTTCAGAAAAGGTAAAAATGAGTATAAATGCGCAATTTACTTGTTCAAATAACTATTTTACTAATAAGCAAGTTTGTTGTTAGTAAGTGTGTTATCTGTGTGTAGACAATTTCACTCACATTGTTAGAGCGTCTTTTCTAGTACTATCAATTCATACTCACCTTGTTGACTCACAATAACATGATAAAAAGTTTCATATAGGTGTATGTCCCTCATACAACATACAACTTATCTGGCAACAAATAAGTTGCATGATCGTATACTTTTACTATTGAAAATTTCTAAAACTATGTAGTCTCCCTGGACATATCTCATTTCTTTGAAAAACTTTTCCTTATGCATATCTTATTGCACGCTTTTGTATTCCTTCACTAAAAATGGGTATTTTTCTCACTTATATTAACAAAAAAGGTTAAATGCAAGTGAAATATATTACAAACTTTGGTTGAAATACGCTTTGTCCACGAACTTTGAAAATTCTAATTTTTATAAAAAAAAATCACATTTGTTCAAATTTCCCACCGTTTTCATCTCTGGTACCGTAAAATTGATGTGACACTAATGTGGATTTAACTTTTACAAGTAACACGTGGATTAAGTATAATCTAATTAATCCCTAAAATCACAAATAATCTACCAATTCCTACATTCCGCTTTGCCCCTGACGGCCACGCGCACCAGAATCTCATCAGCATGTCCACCGCCCCCATTTCCATTATTTCTCTCGTCGGGCCTCCTCTTGCATCCGCTTCTCTCAGGAATGCCCCCTCCCAATCCCGATGCCGACCTCTTCCTATATCCCTTATTGAACCCGATCCCCTACTGAACGCCGCATTCTTTCTCCCGTCGGTCTCCTCTTGCGTTAGCGAAGGTGGTCCACGCTTGTCATAGTGTGAACAATGATTTTTGAATTCAAACCTAAAGAGAATGAAGAAGAAGAAGAAGAAGTCATCTTATGTTCTTCTCGCTTGGATAAAGAAGGAGCAGGAATAAAGAGAAAGAAGAAGAAGAAGAAGAAGAAGAAGAAGAAGAAGAAGAAGAAGAAGAAGAAGAAGAAGAAGAAGGTTTTCCTGGTTGCAGAATGCGACAAATATGAAGAATGATAATTTAGGGTTATGATTTCAATTCCACGGATTCAATCATAAAATATGTACAAAATGATGTAGTTTCATACAAAAACCAAACACTGCATTTAAGTTATTGGACGACAACAATTGTGGTAAGTGTCGACGAACTACATCAGTGACGTTGATTTCGAATTGGGGGAAAATGAAAATGATGGAAAACTTGAACAAATATGTGAAAGTTTTTGATAAAAAATGAAATTTCTAAAGTTCGTGGGCAAAACGTATTTATGCCAAAATTTGTGATTTTACATGCATTTAACCCTATTCAATAGGTCTGAGCACGGGTGATTAGAAATAAATAGTTTATAATGAAAAAAAGAGATAAAATAACTTTTGAGAATATGCACTCATATAGCCATATTGACTAATGAAACTCAATTTTCGGCCACCCATTTAAAAAGGGATTAATTGCACTAAATATCACCAACTTTGCCTGAATTTCATTTTTCCCATTATTTTAAAAAATTTCATTTTTTTATCACAGATTGAGTTAGTCGTTCATTTTTTCCCATGATTTTTCGCTCCGTTGACTGGAAAGTTGACGTGACGCTGATGTGGATTTAAATCAAAAATTTTGAGATATTTCATTGAAGCATGTGATGAAGATATTAATTTAAGATTACTCACATAACAAAATCACACACATTCTCTCTTGCGGTTTCTCCCTCCCGTTCCATCTCCCTCACGTTCTCTCCATCATAAATTTAAGGCGGCTGCGACGGTGACCCTTCCTCTCCAGCGGCGGCGCGGTGACCCTTCCTCCATCGGCGGCTGCTTCGCGGCTTCAGAGCCCCTCTGCCCTCGGTTTTTACACTCTAGCGGCAGCGGCACGTTCCTCCGACGCGACTTCTTCGCCTATTTCTCCCTCCTACACTCTACTCTTTCTCTCCTTTATATCTTTTTCCTTTCAAGGAATTATTTTTGTTTCTAATTTCGATTACTATGTGTGTTCTCTTATTTTTTGGTCTTCATTTTCGCCACCCACCCGCTGTGGGACGGGCAACTCCATCGCCGACAGCTGAAATTGCCGAAGCTTCGTTGTCCTCCACCCCCAAGCTCAAAAATACATAACCGGATTGTCCCCGCAAATCATAGCAAACCACCAATCGTCGGAGTGAAGAATGAAAATGAAAATGAAAAATTATGGGAAAAATGGAATTTGGGCAAAGTTCGTGATATTTGGTGTAATAAAAAAAACAAAACTTTTTCAATTGCCAGAGTGGAACGTGTGTGGCGTGTGCCGCCGAGCCACATCAGTGCCACGTCAACTCCGATCCGAGGGAAAAAAAAAAGTCGTGGGAAAAATGAACGGCTAGTTCAATCTGTGATAAAAAATGGAATTCGGGCAAAGTTGGTGATATTTGGTGCAATTAACCTGTTAGGTCCCGGGGGGTCTCGAATAGGTGTATGGGGGGGGGAATACACCTATGGGCTATTTTTACAAAATCCTCAATCAGAGGGATCTCAAGATAGAGATCTAAACGAAACTTTACACGCAAACAAAGACACATGTTGACTGAAAACAGTTTTGACCAAACAGGGTTGACGACTGATACTGAAAGCTCTTCAGTAAGGAGTTATCAGTAAGAACTTAATTGATGCACTTATGGGCTTCAGTAGAGTTTGCTAAAACAAAGATGATAACACTCTTCCTGACTATCAAAAGATAGATCAGTCAGACTGGTATCATACGCAGCGGAAATTAAACTTAGTTTCGCAATAGCCTCGGTTGAGCACGTTGTTGGTCTTAGGCTTCTCTTTGCAGTTAATCAGTATTCAGTTTATCAAATGAAACAACACAAGTAGGAATGTAAAACTGAAAGCTTGTAAACAACACAGAGACTTTTACGTGGTTCGAAAAAACCCTTTCCTACATCCACGGTCGGTTGATCAAACCAACAATCCACTCCGCAAGTGCTTAACAGGTGCACTGCAAACCAAACCGTGTGCTTGCCGGGTGCACACAACCGTACCACTGAAGAAAACCCTTCTTCAGTACCAACGCTTCACTCGCGTCGGATTTCTCTTGCTTAGCACAACCCGGGCTAAGACTCTCAGAGACAGAAAACCCTTCTGACCTCCGAATCACTCAAAACACTCAAATCTTTCTTTTGGAAAGGAGGTTTGAACGAGTGCCAACTATACTGCAAAGAACAAGTTCTTTATAGCAAGTTTGACCTTGGCTTCTGGGTAAACAGAGGTTTGCCTAAGGTCTAAGAGAATGTATGTAATCAGCAGTGACTGATTTTGGCTTTGGAATTCTCTTCTTCGATTCAAGCTTTGGGGAGGTTAAGCTTTAGGCTGAGTAGCAATTTCGACAGAGCTTCAGCTTATGTCGTTGAATCGGTGAAGATTGAAGTTGATCCTCGAGCGCTATTTGTAGGAGAACTCTTGAATAGATCCGTTGGCGTAGAACGTCCTCAAGATTTCTTCCGTTGGAGAGCAATTCGAATTTGGGCTGAGGCTTAAATCTTCGAGGTTCCTTGTCTGGTGGAAACGGCTCTCTTGAGGGATATGAGATGTGACGTCTCTGATAAAGTAACCACCAAATAGGAATGACCTCTGCAGAGATAAGATCCTGAGATCTCTGCATTTAATGCGGCTGTACTATTGTGAGTACGTGGCTTCCTTTGAACGTTGGAAGATCAGTCCGAGGAAGAATGATCAACTCATACTTGACTTTAGTATCAGTCTGTGGCACGCATTAAGTAATCAGTTCCAAACTGATACTTCAGTTGGTATCTTCAGTCTTCAGTCTTCAGTCCTTCGTCCTTCAGTCTTCAGTCTTCAGTCTTCCGAACCGCATACTAAATTAGAAACGAACTCTAACACTTGAGTTCAAAACAGTTCTAGTCTATTACAAATAAGACCTATGAATTATGGTATCATCAAAACAAGAATTAGGATATTCCACAAGGTTCCCAACAATTTCCCCCTTTTTGATGATGCCAAAACCATACAGCAGTTCTAGACAACAAAAAAAGACTGAACTCACAGCACAAGTTCTAAAACTGGGGTGAAAACAGTTCCCCCTTAACTAGGGGTGGGAATCGGGTCGGGTTCGGGTACCCTACCCGAAAAAATCGGGTACCCGAACCTGAAAAACAGTTGAAAATGATACCCGATCCCGAACCCTATTAAATAATCGGGTACCCGAATACTCGATTCGGATACCCGAATCGGGTATTCGGGTACCCTAAATTATCCGATCTTAATTCAATTTTAAAATTATTGTCAACTTAATCGGATATTTTGATTAATAGGGTACCCGATTTTTATTCAAACGAAATTCAGCCACTAAATTACATGGTATCAACCCATATGTATATACTAAATTAAATCTACTAGTGTGGCCACGTGTTTCAATCTAAACCAACCCACATGGCCACATGTTTCAAAGGAAATCAGCCACTATATCCATTAATCTAAGTCTAAAGTTTAAACATATTCACAATTAAAAAGAAAAGTAACATTGTACATAGAGCAGACACGCAGAAGGCGGTGCAAACGGCAGCACAGATCGCGTTGAGCAACGGTGGCGCACAAGCAGCGCGACGGCTGCGAGAAAAAAAGTTGGAGGTGGGGCGGCGCTGCTATCTGGAACGGAGCAGGGCAAGGGGAAAATAGGGCAGGCGTCGTTGCTGACTTGCTGCAGGCGGCAGAGAAGTAACCACCGCAGCGGTGGTGACTGGTGACCGATGAGGGCGGCCAGACGAAGGAAGAGAGAAGAGAGAAGAGAAAAGGCGAAAGGGAGAAACTCAGAAACTGAGGTCAGGGAGAAAGTCAGAAAACGCGTGAGGAGAAAAGTGAAAACTAGAAAATAGGGCTAAATTGAAATTCAATAGTAATTAATAGTAATTTTAAAATATATATTAATTTTTAATCGGGTATTTCGGGTATACCCGATACCCGATTTATTTATACCCTAAATACCCGAATCCGAACCCGAACCCTAATTTTTCGGGTATTGGGTACCCTATACCCGATTTTTTCGGGTCGGGTAATCGGGTATCCTATACCCGAACCCTATCTTTCCACCCCTACCCTTAACAATAGAACCTAAAAACTTGTACTAAGAGTTAAGAATGAAACAGTTCTAAAACAGAACAAGAGAAGACAGAAAAACATAATGAGAGCCTGGACAAAAAGTCATTGTCTTCAGGTTGAGATAAAAAAGAAGTTCTTTTCATTAATAACGGACTGAAAAGCCATCAGTCGAGGTACAGAGCGAGACTTACATTGGAGTAAAAAAAAATGAAAACAATCATGGGAAACCCATGGACTCCAGCAGTCTGCTTGGCTGCGCCTTTGAACTTCTTGATCTTCGGTCTTCGTGTCTTCATGTTCCTAAGCTTGTTCCACTCTCACTTGTTTTCCGTTGAGTTGATGTCTTTACTGGAACGTCGTCCTTACAACTTCTTGTGATCCTTTGTAGTCTCATCTTCAGTCAAGAAAGAAGATGAGGAAAAACCTTTGAGAAGGTTTTTCTCTGACTTCCAACTTTTCCCCCTTTTTGGCAACATCAAAAAGAGAGCTGATGATGAAGACAATGATCAGACGGTACCCAACTCCTAGTCTCAGAAGCTCTTGAGAAGATTCGAGAATAGGGTGAGTCCAGAGTTGTAGAAGGAAGGAGACGCCAGTGGAGAGGTGAAGAGATGAGAGAGGCGGAGAATTGAAGGAAAGACGAGAGAAGAAGGCTGCCTTGGAAGAGAGAGAAAGCTGCCTTGAAGGGAGAAGGAAGAGCTGGTGAAGGAGAAAGAAGGAGAGAAGTGAAGAGGGGCGTGAGAAGGAAGAATCGAACCGGTGGCAGCTGAGAAGACTAACACCGTCGATTCGCCAACACTGGGTCTTTGAAGAATAGACCTGGTGCGGCTGAAGATGCCGGCCAACAACGAGAGAAGTCTCGCTGTTTGTTGCAAGCCAGGGAGGAGTGCAATATCTGCGATAAGGGAAATCTCCTCCAGAAGTTGTGAGGCTTCTTGGCGCCAGGTATGAGGATGGAAGACACCTGCTTCGCTGGATACAAGTGAGGGTAGAGCAAACTTTGACGTCGGAGAGACGTTGAGATCCAGTGCAAGGGTCCGGTGAAGACCAAGTATGTGAACGTCATTCTCCCACTCCATGACTTTGCAGTCATAGATTTCTCCTTTAGTCGGAACAAAATTTCTCTGCAACTTTGGAAAGATTGAAACTTTTTCTCACAGTGAAGACTGTGGAGAGTTGTTAGTTGATGCAGAAAAAAAAATGAAGACAACATGGTATAAAAAGACAAAATTTGTACCAAATAAGAAGATGAAAAGTTTTTCGAAGACTGTGCCTAAAAATGTTTTTGAAGAAAATTTCACGTCCGCCGTCACTGCAGGGGACTGAAGCTTAAAAAAGGTGAGAGGTATCATTACTGATTTATGGTTAATTGTTCTACTTTTAGGGGTTTGAATGCGCATATTTTAAGTTAAATCTTCTGGAAATTGGTGTGTTTTATGGTTTGTTTGATGCTTTGCAGGAGATTTAGGTTTTATAGATGGAAGAATGCAATTTTGGAGATTTTTGGGCTAAAAATGGTGTTTTTAGCATAGCTCTGTCGCCAGAGCTGAGCCGACTTGAAAAGCTAGAGCTGAAAGCCCGCGCCAGAGCAGAGCAGACATCTCCAGAGCAGAGCTAAGTGCCAGAGTCAACCGACAGAGCTGACTTTTCAGCTCTGTACGCCAGAGTCAACTGCCAGAGTCAACTATGCCAGAGCTGACTTTTTAGCTCTGGACTTTTCAGCTCTGCCCATTCTCGCCAGAGCTGACTTTTCAGCTCTGGACTTTTCAGCTCTGCCCATCTCGCCAGAGCTGACTACATTTCCCGAGCATAATCATCGGAGTTCGCCTTCCAGAGCAGAGAGTTACTCTCGCCAGAGCTAATTTTCCAGAGCTGATTTCCAGCTCTGCCATGACCGCCAGAGCTGACTTTTCAGCTCTGAACCTTTTCAGAGCTGCGAATTGGGCCAGAATAGGAGTGTTTTCCAGAGCGCGCATCCAGCTGGAGTTGCCTTATCTTGCACGATTTTATTGCCTTTAGAGTTTTACTTTGCATGGCAACTTTCATGATGATCAAGAAGGATTTGAAGTCTATAAATAGGGTTTAGTTTTTCATTGAAACTAACTCTTCCTTGCCCTAATTTTCGTCCTTCCTTGAGATCATCTTTCCCTTGGCAGCCGAAAACTTAGAATTTTACTTGCTTTCTTAATGCTTTCATAGTTGTCGATTTTCATTGTTTTTAATTAGGTTTCAATTTAGTTTTGTTTAGCTTTTATTCTTGGATTGTGATTGCGTGACACAATTACACGTTCAAGACGTTTACGGTATTTCGTATTTCAATTCAATTTCTTTTGATTAATCATGTTTACATTTTTAGTTCATGTTTATGCTTTCTTTTTGATTATGCAATTTAAATTATGCACTTTAGTTTCATGTTTAGATTAGTTGGTTTTTAATTTACAGGTATTTAATTTCTTAAGTTAGGTTTAATTTAAGTTGTTTAAATTTTGCCTAGGGTTAATAGTTTAATTCGCCTAGTAATTCTAAAATTCGGTTTTAATTCAGTTTTTAATTCTAAGTTTTAGTTTAATAATCAAACTCTTTACTGATTTCTTTTATTGTTTTTTCCTACAATACAATTAAAAGCCCTTAAAGACTTTCCTTGAGAGACGACTTGGGTTAACTTACACGTTACAATAGATCTCGTACTATTGCGAGTCAATCTAGAGTAGTGTTTAGGGTGAGTCAAATTTTTGGCGCCGTTGCCGGGGAAAGTTTTTGGCATTTTAGTTGTGTCGTTTTGTTTACTTGCTTATTTAATTTTAAGTTTTTCTCTTTTTTGTTTTTACGTTTCTGCCACTCGGTGCGTTTAACCCGTTTGTTTAGTGTTGTGCATGCAGGGACGCCGTAGTCTTAAAGGGAAACTTGTGTTCCCGTTGCATAGTACGAGCGAAGGGATTTTTAGGAAATATAGCTGCAAAGGAGTGTTCGCCGAGGACAGCGCTGCCAGCTCTACCGAGTCCGGCTCTGATTGTGATCATGACGTTCCAGAGCAGACCGTAGTAGAGAAGGAAGCCAGCTCTGACCATACAGAGCAGACCACAGACACGACAGAACATACTAAGGAGGAAGAGGCCAGCCCTGCCGAGTTGAGCGCAGCCCAGGCCAGCTCTGCCGACTCCAGCGCAGACCAGGCTAGCCCTGCCGACTTTCGCACTGAGCATAACACAAACAAGGAAGAAACCAGCTCTGAACAGGACCAAGCAGAACAGATTATACACGAGGAGAAGAAGGAGATGGCCCTGAACATGGAGTACATGGGAGACTTCACCAGTGAACATGGAGTACATGGGAGACTTCACCAGGCCTGTAATTGGAGATACAAACACTTCAGCAATCGTACTCCCCACCGCAGTGAGAAACTATAATCTCAAACCCAATGACTCGAGTTTACTGCCGGTGTTCCACGGGACGCCAAGCGAGGATGCTCTGCAATTCATCCGGGATTTTTGCACCCAAGTGCAAACAATTCCTTTGCTTAGTCTCCCGGAGGACCAACTCAAGCTCAAGTGCTTCCCCTATACACTTAAAGACCGGGCGAGGACGTGGATGCTGTCTCTGCCGCCCAACTCTATCACTACGTGGGGAGAAGCTTGTGAAAAGTTTATGCTCAAGTACTATCCCAGCCACAAGACACAGGAGCTCAGAACGAAAATAATGGAGTTCACCCAAGGAGTGGACGAGCCTTTGCATGAAGCTTGGGAGAGATATGAAGAACTCCTCCGTCAATGCCCTCAATATCAATTCACTAATGTTATGTTAATGCAGTTTTTCTACGATGGGTTAGTAGAAACTGCCCAATTCATGGTGGATAGCACTGCAGGAGGTAACATAGCTCGGAAGACTGCAGCAGAGCTGAAGGAGATATTCAAGAACTTAGCCGAGAGCTCACAACAGAAATCAGTCTGTGGGAAGAGAGTTGAGGCCAGCTTTGTGACGCAACAGTTTGAGCTGCAGAAGCAAGTAGCCGATCTTGTGAGACAAGTGCAACATCTTAAGATGGGCAAGATGGAAACTCCTTCCGTCCCGGTGCAGAATGGCGAGCCTTGCGAAATATGTGGAGATTTCAGCCATGCAGTCAATGAGTGCCACAGAATGGGCGAGTTTACTACGAAGGGTGAAGCTGAAGTCTATGCTGCACAAGGATTTCAGAGCTATAATCAAATGCAGAGCAGACCTGGCTTCGTGCAAAACTACAATCAAGGGCAAAGCCATAATCAAGGACAGAGCTATAATCAAGGGCAGAGCAGACCACAATTCGGGCAACATTATAATCAAGGGCAGAGCAGACCGCTGAATTATAATCAAGGGCAGAACGTCAATAATGGATGGAGAGGTCAGCAGCCCTGCCCACCGCAACAAAATTTTCCCCAATAATATCCACCGAGGTATCAACAGCAAGGGAATTTTCAGCCTTCGCAGCAACATGCTCAGCCCCAGAAGTCATCACTTGAAGATACGTTGCAAGCTTTCATGGAGATTAGCAAGCAAAATATGGAGATGACTAAGAAAAATATGGAGTCTCAAGCATCCACCATAAAAAGACTTGAGACCACCATAGGGCAACTGTCGGGCACCTTGAACCAATTGCAGCAGCAGCAGCAGCCGCCCGGAAAATTTCATGGTCAACCTCTGCAAACTCACCAAGCTTTAGCTATCACTGCTCTCGAAGAGCAGACTTGGATACCGGAACAAACATGGATTCCGGAGCAGACCAGGGTACCAGAGCTGACGTGGATACCTGAACCGACTACGGTACTAGAGCAGAAGAAGGTAACAGCGCTGCCCAGTCCAGCCCTGCCGAGTGCCGCGCTGCCCAGCCCAGCCCTGCCGAGTGCAGCGCTGCCCAGCCCTGCCCTGCCGAGGGCAGCGTTGCCCAGCTCAGCATTGCCTGATCCAGTCCTGCAGAAGTCAGCCTTGCCAAATCCAACTTTGCAGAATCCAGCCCTGCCAATTCTAGCTATGCAACCTCCAGCCTTGCAAAATCCAGCTATGCCAAATCTAGCACTGCAGCATCCAGCTATGCGGTATCCAGCAGTGCGGAATTCAGCTATGCAGCATTGCAGAATCCAACAGAAAAGGACGACAGATCTGATAAGGCGGCCTGAGCAGAAACTTCACAAGTCCACTAAGCCATATCGACCGCCGAAAGCTGTCCAACATCCTTGCCCACCTCTGCCACCACCGATTGGTGATCCAACCCAACCATTATTGAAGCAAGGAGATCTCCGGGCAGCTTCGTTCTTAGTATTGGTTTTGGTAGAGCTGGAGAGTTCTCGGGAATGTTAGACTTAGATGCAGCAATCAACTTAATGTCGTTTGCCATTTTTTAGAAATTGGGCAGGAACGAACATGAGCTTAAAAGCACGAATTTGAGACTTCAGCTCGCTAATGGCGCAAATTGTAGCACCCGTGGCATTTTAGAGGATGTCGAAGTCACGGTGAGAGGAATTAAAGCGCTGGTAGACTTTGTGGTGCTCGATGCAGGGCAAGGCATTACTGGAGAAAATGGCCATCTTGTTCTACTTGGCCGGCCGTTTATGGCAACTACCCAGACCCGCATTGATGTGGGATCTGGAACTGTGAGTATGGCCGGGTCCGGTAGATCGGTAACATTTTCTGTGTTCGATAAGAAGCCTGTTATTCCTACTTCGTTATTGCATTTATGTTCTTTTGTTGAGATGTCTGACCTTGTGAATGAAGGGGAAATTTCCAGCACTAACAGTCTGTTGCCTAGCATTCCAGCTATGACCATCGTGCCAGCTTTGCCCAGTCCAGCGCTGCCCAGTTCAGCGCAGTCCAGTGTAGTGCGGCATAGTCCAGCCCAACAGATCTCAGACCTGACGAGCCCAGCTCTGCCCAGTCCGCCAGCTCCGACGAGCCCAGCTCTGACGAGTCCGCCAGCGCAGATCAGCACTTGCCAACAGGTGGCAGAGGAGAATTTTGGAGTAGACGGCCATAGCGTGAGGCCGTCCTTTGAGCAGCAGAGCTCGCCGTTGGTGGTGGGGTCTGCAGCTCTGCACGATCCTCATTGATGAATAAAAAACTGAAGTCGGGCTGGCAACTTTAAATCTAGCGGTTGGTGGGAGGCAACCCACCGTTGTTTTTTGTTTTCTTTTTGCTTTTCTTGTTCTTTCCTTGTTTTTAGTTGTTTTCTTGTGTTTTTCCTAAGTTTTGGTTGCTATGTGGATACTTTGATGTTGGTGTTCATGTTTTGACTTCAGCGCTGCAGTTCTAATTCTGCCGCCAGCGCTGCAGAACGCCAGCGCTGCCGAATGCCAGCGCTGCCCAGCCCACTTTCAGCGCTGCAATAGCTACGATGCCCAGATTCAGCGCTGTCCAGTTTCAGCGCTGCCCAGCGCCTTCGCTCTCCAGATTCAGCGCTGTAGAACGCCAGCGTTGCCCAGTTCAGCGCTTCCATCTCTACTCTGCAGCTGTCAGCGCTGCCACTCCCCACTCTGCAACAGACCGCAAATCCCCTTCTTCACCACCTCTCACGATGCTTCAGTTTTTCAATGCCGATAATCAGGGACGTTTTCTCAACTCTTCTTATTTCTTTTGCCCTGAGGACATGGCATGCTTTAAGTGTGGGGGGTGTTTTGTTGTGCTTATGCGTCCAATTGGGCGAGATTAATCTTTCTATGCTTAGTTTTTGTCTCGAATCTTGCTAATTTTTATGAATTTGTGGAAGAGAATATGGTTTTCGATGTGCATTTCGAGTTTGTGTTTGTTTGGTGGTTATTCTTATTTTACTTTTAATAGGTGTTTCTTGATTATGCAAAGAATTATGAGTTTTGTTGCAACACGATTGTAAGTAAGTAAAACGTGATTTGTCCGGTAGATGCTAGAAGGAGTGTTGTCATTGTGATTGCCTACGATCGTATCTTATCTGTGAAAAACGCTGAAAATCAGCTCTAATTTTGCCAGCTCTGAAACATCTGGCCTGTTCTGAAACGTTACAGCTCTGAGTCTCTGCTCCTCTAGGCTAACTATGAGCATGGGAAACCACGTGAAAAGACTTTAGATTATACCCAAATGTTTTTATTTCACGAACTATGGCTCAACTGTCGAAAATTTAAGCACACAAAGTGTGAAAAAGGTGATATTGATTATAAAGGCGATCACATTAGGGAATTCACTTCTAGCGGAGAATTGGGTCTGATCGAAATACTTGCATTACTGTTTTGTTACTTCTTAAACTTTGAGTTAATTGCATGATCGAGAGATGTGTGTTGATTGTAAAATTTTGAATTGACTTTGTGAATGTTTGGATGGAAATAAGCATCGTTGAAACCAATTTCTTCCTAAGATTCATATTGATTTTGCTTGAGGACAAGCAAAAGGCTAACTGTGGGGGGGGGTTGATTTATGCTTAATTGTTCTACTTTTAGGGGTTTGAATGCGCATATTTTAAGTTAAATCTTCCGGAAATTGGTGTGTTTTATGGTTTCTTTGATGCTTTGCAGGAGATTTAGGTTCTATAGATGGAAGAATGCAATTTTGGAGATTTTTGGGCTAAAAATGGTGTTTTTAGCATAGCTCTGTCGCCAGAGCTGAGCCGACTTGAAAAGCCAGAGCTGAAAGCCCGCGCCAGAGCAGAGCAGACATCTCCAGAGCAGAGCTAAATGCCAGAGTCAAACGCCAGAGTCAAACGCCAGAGTCAACTGTCAGAGTCAACTATGCCAGAGCTGACTTTTTAGCTCTGGACTTTTCAGCTCTGCCCATTCTCGCCAGAGCTGACTTTTCAGCTCTGGACTTTTCAGCTCTGCCCATCTCGCCAGAGCTGACTACCTTTCCCGAGCATAATCATCGGAGTTCGCCTTCCAGAGCAGAGAGTTACTCTCGCCAGAGCTAAGTTTCCAGAGCTGATTTCCAGCTCTGCCATGACCGCCAGAGCTGACTTTTCAGCTCTGCACCTTTTCAGAGCTGCGAATTTGGCCAGAATAGGAGTGTTTTCCAGAGCGCGCATCCAGCTGGAGTTGCCTTATCTTGCACGATTTTATTGCCTTTAGAGTTTTACTTTGCATGGCAACTTTCATGGTGATCAAGAAGGATTTGAAGTCTATAAATAGGGTTTAGTTTTTCATTGAAACTAACTCTTCCTTGCCCTAATTTTCGTCCTTCCTTGAGATCATCTTTCCCTTGGCAGCCGAAAACTTAGAATTTTACTTGCTTTCTTAATGCTTTCATAGTTGTCGATTTTCATTGTTTTTAATTAGGTTTCAATTTAGTTTTGTTTAGCTTTTATTCTTGGATTGTGATTGCGTGACACAATTACACGTTCAAGACGTTTACGGTATTTCGTATTTCAATTCAATTTCTTTTGTTTAATCATGTTTACGTTTTTAGTTCATGTTTATGTTTTCTTTTTGATTATGCAATTTAAATTATGCACTTTAGTTTCATGTTTAGATTAGTTGGTTTTTAATTTACAAGTATTTAATTTCTTAAGTTAGGTTTAATTTAAGTTGTTTAAATTTTGCCTAGGGTTAATAGTTTAATTCGCCTAGTAATTCTAAAATTCGGTTTTAATTCAGTTTTTAATTCTAAGTTTTAGTTTAATAATCAAACTCTTTACTGCTTTCTTTTATTATTTTTTCCTACAATATAATTAAAAGCCCTTAAAGACTTTCCTTGAGAGACGACTTGGGTTAACTTACACGTTACAATAGATCTCGTACTATTGCGAGTCAATCTAGAGTAGTGTTTAGGTTGAGTCAATTGCATTATGTCATGTCAATGAGATTCTCAAGAAATTTTATCACAGAGGCAACAGGTTGGAAAGATTTTTAGAGAAGATATTGACAAGTTCAATCAAAACAGATTTTCCCCTTTTTAAAACACTTGTCCTTCTCGGATATTCCATTTTCCAACAATCAGTTAAAGTTTTTGAAAGAAACTAATCAGTTAGAAAAAGATTTTGAATTTCAACTCAAGGCTCTTAACTGAAATAACTGATTTTAAATAGTAAGTTTTAAAAATACTTACTGATCGACTGATTATTGTAGTCAGTCGATACCACTTGATCCTGGTTGAATCATCAGGATGGTTTTTTTTCTTTCTTCAGATGAGCGCTTGACTTCATTGCTTTCCACGTTGGCGATCGTAGAACAGCAGTTGGTTGACCACCAGTCAGCATGACTATTTGAGAAAATCTTCAAACACAACATCACTCTTCAGGGTTGATGAGGCCGATCCTTCCACGCAGATCGTTGAACCTTTTTTCTGGAAGAGTTTTGGTCAGCAAATCCGCTCTCTAAACAGCAGTTGGAATCCATTCCACAGAGATATTCTTCTTTTCGACGTGATCACGGATGAAGTGATGTCGAATAGCAATATGCTTGACTCTGGTGTGATGAACTGGATTCTGGGAGATTTCAATAGCACTGGAGCTGTCGCAATAGATTGAGACTTTCTTTTCGTCTATCCCATAGTCCTTCAACTGTTGGACTAACCATAGGAGTTGTGAGCAGCAGCTTCCGGCAGCAACATATTCAGCTTCAGTTGTGGAGGTGGCGACTGAAGTCTGCTTCTTTGAAAACCATGAGATGAGCTTGTTGCCTAGGAATTGACAGGTTCCGGAGGTTGATTTGCGATCAATTTTGCATCCAACAAAATCTGAGTCTGAATGTCCGGTGAGCTTGAAGTCGTCGTCTGCTGGGTACCACAATCCTAAATTGGGTGTGCCTTTAAGATATCGTAGAATTCGCTTTGCTGCATCCAAATGAGCTTTCTTTGGATCTGACTGATATCTTGCACATACTCCGACTGCAAATGCGATGTCTGGTCTGCTCGCAGTCAAATACAGCAATGATCCAATGATTTCTTTGTACTTCGTCGAAGAGACAGATTTTCCTTCTGAGCCTGGATCAACCTTCCAGTTTGTGTTCATTGGGATCTTGACTGATTTCATGTGCTGAATACCGAACTTAGCTATCAGATCCTTGGCATACTTGGACTGACTGATCAGTATTCCTTCGCTGGTTTGCTTGACTTGTAATCCGAGAAAGAAATTCATTTCTCCCATCATGGACATTTGGAACTTGTTGGTCATGATGTCAGCAAACGTTTTGCACATGCGTTCGGATTTGGATCCGAAGATTATGTCATCGACATAAATCTGAACAAGTAAGAGATCTTCTCCTTCTTTGAGAGTGAACAAAGTTCTGTCCACAGATCCTTTCTTGAAACCTTGTTCAACAAGATACTCCGAGAGAGTATCATACCACTCTCTTGGAGCTTGCTTCAAGCCATAGAGCGCTTTCTTCAGCTTGTACTCCTTTTCTGGTCCAGCAACCTCAAAGCCTAGAGGTTGTTCCACATAGACTTCATCGGTGAGCACTCCATTGAGAAATGCGCACTTCACATCCATTTGGTGTACCTTGAAACCTTTGTGAGCTGCGAAGGCTAAGAAGAGTCTGACTGCTTCCAATCTGGCAACTGGAGCGAACGTTTTATCGTAGTCGATTCCTTCTTCTTGACTGTATCCTTTTGCTACAAGCCTTGCTTTATTTCTCACAACGTTTCCTTCTTCGTCTTTCTTATTTTTGAAAATCCATTTCAAACCAATCACTTTTGCATCGTCTGGTCGATCCACAAGCTCCCAAACTGAATCCCGATTGAATTCATTAAGTTCTTCTTGCATTGCGATGACCCATTGAGTGGACTTCAGAGCTTCTTCAACATCCTTGGGCTCTGTAGATGATAAGAAACAACTAAAATTCTTATCTTCGTTGATGCAGTTCTGATTGATGTCAAAGACGAGGTTGCACATTGATCTTCGAGTCTTGACGCCATCTGATGGTTCTCCAATGATGTTCTCCTTTGAGTGGAGTTCAAACCATCTTCGATACTTTTTGATTTCTTCTGGAGATGGTGGGGCTTCTTCAGTCAGAATGGTTCTGAGGTGTTGAGCACCTTCTGGAGCGGGGGAGAGTTGAGCTGGAGCTGCTTCGGCACGTTCAACTCGATCTTTAGCAACTGGAGTTCCCCCTTGACTGATGCCATCTGTATTGGCTTCAGTCTGAACTTCAGACCTTTGACTGATCTTTTGATACTGAAGCCTTTCAGTATCTTCATCTTTTCCTGGTCTCCACACCAGGACAGTAGTAGGCTCAGTATTGTGGATTTCAGCTTTGGAACCTTCAGTGATCTGGTCACGCCTTTCAGTTTCCTGTTCCCTGTTCCCTGAAATCATCTGTAGACTCATCAAAGACCACATGAGGTGTTTCTTCAACACAAAGAGTTTGAGAGTTAAACACTCGATAGGCTTTGCTTGAACGATCTGTTCCAGAGTATCCAAGAAAAACTCCTGGATCAGCCTTGCTATCAAATGTGTTTAACCTCTTCTTTTCATTGTTGTGGATGAAACACCTAGAACCGAAAGCATGAAAATAGGCAATTAAAGGCTTCCTGTTCTTCCGTAGCTCGTATGGAGTTTTTCCATGTCTTTGAGTGAGGAAGGAGCGATTCTGCGTATAGCATGCGTTGTTGACTGCTTCGGCCCAAAACTTCAAGGGGAGTTTTGATTCGGCTAGCATCGTCCTTGCTGTTTCCTTTAAAGACTTGTTTCTTCTTTATGCAACTCCATTCTGTTGAGGAGTTCTTGCTGCAGAAGTTTGATGACTGATTCCTTGTTCGTCGCAATACTCACGAATGACAGTATTGAGGAACTCAGTCCCACGATCTGATCTGATGATGTTGACTCCAATGTCTCTTTCAGCAGCTTTGGCAGTTCCTCCAGTGTCTCTTTCTTCCTGAAGAGAAAGATAACCCAAGTATATCGTGAATAATCATCCACAACAACTAAGGTGTACTTCCTACCGTTGTAGCTTCTTGGAGAGATTGGGCCAAACAGATCCATGTGAAGTAGTTGAAGTATTCTTCCAGAGAAGTGTCCTGACTTTGACTTGAATGACATTCGCGTCTGCTTTCCTCTTTGACATGCTTCACATTCTTGCTTCTTCTGGAACACAATAGAAGGCAGACCTTCTACCAGTTGATGTTTAGCAAGCTTGTTGATCGTCTTGAAGTTGAGATGGTTGAGTCTCCTGTGCCACAGCCAGTTGAGCTCCGAGCTGCTTTTGCTGATGAGGCATATTTTTGGTGGGCTGTCATCCCATGAGACGACGTAGAGACTTCCTTATCTGAAACCTTTCAGAACCACCTTCTTTTGATTGTTTCCAACAGTGAATTCATCCTTTTTTATCTTCACTATGAAACCGCTGTCACAAAATTGACTCACAGACAACAGATTATGTTTAAGACCAGAAACAAAGCTAACATTACTGATACTGGCGTTACCCATGTTGAGCACACCATAGCCTTTTGTTTCTCCGATTGAGTTGTCTCCGAATGCAACTTTGGATCCAACTTTCTCAACATACTGAGATAGATATTCTTTGTAGCCCGTCATGTGCTTCGAGCAGCCGCTATCCAGATACCATGTTCTGATTGAAGCCTTAACTTCTTCCTTCTTTTTGTGTTTCCTGATTTTGACCTGCAAGGAAGAGTTACTTTAGGTACCCAATCAAGATTTGGGTCCTTCGATGTTAGCTCGAGTTCCCTTTGGAACCCATATCTGCTTCAGAATACGTCTGGCTGATCTCTTGCACTTTGCTGATCGTCTGACTGAAGTTGTTGGCGCTTTAGTTGGCACACTAGCATTCTTCTATTGAGATTTTCCTTTGAAGGCCTCACTATTGTAGTAGTTCTGTCTGATGAGTGGTTGAGGTCTTCTTTGCTTGGTGAGATATCTTCCTGGAGATACTCGATTCTTTCCAGACTGATGGAGACTTGACTGATGTCGTGGAACATGAGTCGCATGATGTCCAGTTGCTTGACGTCGTGGATGTCGCTTGGCTCGTCTGGACTCATCATAGTTTTGTCTCCATGGATGTTGTTCATTCTGAAACTGAACTGATTTCAGTTTCTGACTGATGTGGCCGTTCTTCCCCCTGGTCTGGTGAGGAAGATTCTTCTTAATTCCTGATGTTCCTTCCCCGATCTTTGATAGAAATCTGCTTTCCGGTCTTCTCAGTAGGGTGATCTGGTTGGGGGCCTTCTTTGCTCGTCTATAGCTTGATGAAGGTGGAACATTTGATCTTGCCATCAGTTTTCGTTTGCGAACTTCATCCATATCATGATCTCTTGATTCTTCTGATGTTGTGATTTCAGAAGTATCGTCCTTTGAAATGATCATGATATTCTTTCCTTTGTCAGCTGCAAATTTTTCTCCAATGCTTTCAACAAGGCCTTTTGATGGAAAGTTGCTCATCATGGGTGACTGCATCATGCAGTCTTTGACTGTTTCTTCCAGCTTGTGATTGACCCTCTTGATCTCATGAGATGCTCTATCACATTCCGAGTTGGAGATTCTGAGCTTTTCTTCCAGTCGACTGTTCTCCATGATTAGCTGATCAAGACAAGTTTCATCCGGAAAGTAGATGATTGTCTTATTCCTAGCTCGTTCATCATTGATCTCCTTTTCAATTTTCTGATTCTGCTTGAGGAGATCTTCGAAACATTTTCCTCAACTGACAGTGATCAGTCATGAGCTGATAAAGCTGGTCAGTTTCATCGGATGAGCTTTCTCCTGATTCTGAGTGGTCTCCTGAAAGCATCAGGAAGTTATCAGTATAAGGAGTTTTAGAATGAGAGATTATCTCTGAGCCATTCATTCCATTGTCGTAGCTGTTGTCAGCCACGCTTTCAGATCCATTGGCCATCAGGGCTTGACTCTCATCGTCTGAGCTGGTGCTGTCGAAGTCGGATGATTCTGATGTGTCTTTGGATGAATCAGCATCGTCAGCAACCATCGCTTTCTTCCTTGAGAAGCTGCGATCTTTCTTGGCTTTCAGCTCTTTGCGCTCAAATTGAGTCAGTTCAGGGCATTCATTTCGAAAGTGCCCTTTCTTTCTGCATCCAAAGCATTCCATGTCTTTGATGTCGTGAGCGGCTGACTTTCTTTCTCCGCTTCGATCAGTGGAATGTCTGGAGTTGCTTTCTCTTTCCTTTCCTCTGTAGTGCTGCTTGTGGAACCTTCTGTACTTCCGGAACTTGGACTCCATTTTGTTGAATCTTTCAGTCAACAAAGCATATTTACTGAAGAAGTCCTCAGGGTTGAGCTCCGCTGGTTCCTTGATTTGCTTCTTGCCTTCTCTTGCTGAAGCTTTCAGTGCTGCTCCTCTTGAGGTTGATGGACCATCTTCGTCTGATCCTCCAGCCTTCTTGATTCCAAGATTTCTCTGAAGGTCGAACTCATTTGCCATGAGGTCAGAGAAAAGCTTGTTTGTCGGGAGCTGACTGAATCCTGTCTTATGTTGATGAGCGACTGAGTAGATCTGCCATTCTCCTCATGGCAGTGCTCGAAGAATCTTCAGGTTGATTTCTCGTTGAGTGTATTTGTCTTTAGAAATGGATTGAACTTCATTCAGGATTTGATTGAATCTAAGTTCCATTTCTTCGACAGATTCATTCTTGAGCATGAGGAATGAGTCGAACTTCTGGCAAGCTATGGATAGCTTATTCTCCTTGATTTCCTCGGAACCTACGCACATTTTTTCAAGAATATCACACATCTCCTTTGCAGTTCCGCACTTGATGATCTTCATGACATGCTTGTCGGGAACGGTGCCGAAGATGATACTTTTGGCGAGGTTGTCTAGCTCATCTTGCTTCCTTTCTTCGGTGGTGAAGTCTGCCTTTTGCTTTGGCTGGACCTCATCGTAAGGATCCTGATGTGGATCAACTGGGATTCGTTTGACGGTTTCGGTAATGATGATTGGTCCTTTGGTGATGACTTCCCACATTATGCAATGTTGGGCGGTGAGGAAGCTTTCAAGCCGAAACTTCCATATGTCGCATTTTTCAATACTAAACATAGGTAGAGAAGATAATCTGCTGTGGTTAGTCTCCATCAAAAAAGAGAGAACATATAACAACAGATAGAACAAACAGCAAACATAAAATGAAAGAGAAAACTTTTTCGAGACCCTTGAGAAAAAGGATCTAGTTCAATCAGAACCTAATCAGATACAGAATGTTCTTGCGAACAACCTGCTCTGATACCAATTGTTAGGTCCCGGGGGGTCTCGAATAGGTGCATGGAGAGGGGGGAATACACCTATGGGCTATTTTTACAAAATCCTCAATCAGAGGGATCTCAAGATAGAGATCTAAACGAAACTTTACACGCAAACAAAGACACATGTTGACTGAAAATAATTTTGACCAAACAGGGTTGACGACTGATACTGAAAACTCTTCAGTAAGGAGTTATCAGTTAAGTTACTGGAACTTAACTGATGCACTTATGGGCTTCAGTCGAGTTTGCTAAAACAGAGATGATAACACTCTTCCTGACTATCAAAAGATAGATCAGTCAGACTGGTATCATACGCAGCGGAAATTAAACTTAGTTTCGCAATAGCCTCGGTTGAGCACGTTGTTGGTCTTAGGTTTCTCTTTGCAGTTAATCAGTATTCAGTTTATCAAATGAAACAACACAAGTAGGAATGTAAAACTGAAAGCTGTAAACAACACAGAGACTTTTACGTGGTTCGGAAAAACCCTTTCCTACATCCACGGTCAGTTTATCAGACCAACAATCCACTCCGCAAGTGCTTAACAGGTGCACTGCAAACCAAACCGTGTGCTTTCCGGGTGCACACAACCGTACCACTGAAGAAAACCCTTCTTCAGTACCCACGCTTCACTCGCGTCGGATTTCTCTTGCTTAGCACAACCCGCGCTAAGACTCTCAGAGACAGAAAACCCTTCTGACCTACGAATCACTCAAAACACTCAAATCTTTCTTTTGAAAAGGAGGTTTGAACGAGTGCCAACTATACTGCAAAGAACAAGTTCTTTGTAGCAAGTTTGACCTTGGCTTCTGGGTAAACAGAGGTTTGCCTAAGGTCTAAGAGAATGTATGTAATCAGCAGTGACTGATTTTGGCTTTGGAATTCTCTTCTTCGATTCAAGCTTTGGGGAGGTTAAGCTTTAGGCTGAGTAGCAATTTCGGCAGAGCTTCAGCTTATGTCGTTGAATCGGTGAAGATTGAAGTTGATCCTCGAGCGCTATTTGTAGGAGAACTCTTGAATAGATCTGTTGGCGTAGAACGTCCTCAAGATTTCTTCCGTTGGAGAGCAATTCGAATTTGGGCTGAGGCTTCAATCTTCGAGGTTCTTTGTCTGGTGGAAACGACTCTCTTGAGGGACAGGAGATGTGACGTCTCTGATAAAGTAACCATCAAATAGGAATGACCTTTGCAGAGATAAGATCCTGAGATCTCTGCATTTAATGCGGCTGTACCCTTGTGAGTACGTGGCTTCCTTTGAACGTTGGAAGATCAGTCCGAGGAAGAATGATCAACTGATACTTGACTTTAGTATCAGTCTGTGGCACGCATTATGTAATCAGTTCCAAACTGATTCTTCAACTGATACTTCAGTTGGTATCTTCAGGCTTCAGTCTTCAGTCCTTCGTCCTTCAGTCTTCAGTCTTCCGAACCGCATACTAAACTAGAAACGAACTCTAACACTTGAGTTCAAAATAGTTCTAGTCTATTACAAATAAGACCTATGAATTTTGGTATCATCAAAACAAGGATTAGGATATTCCACAAGGTTCCCAACAGAACCCTTAAAAAAACACAAATTGTGGTTATTTTTTACAAGTTCGGTCCAAAATACTCTCGATCCCGTGAATCCTACTCTCCCAGCCTAACCCGTACACGTGATTCTCCCTCTCCCCCTCCCTTTCTCTTGCCCAACCTGCGTGCAAACCCGAATCCGGTCCCCCTAATTAAGGCAAAACAATCATAAAATGTAAAAAATGGCCAAAATTTATGTTTTTAGATGTGATGCCAAATATTGAGTTTCATTGTTCAATATGGCTGTCGCAAAAGTTGACTCATTTGTTAAAAAAGTAAAAAAGAGAAATAAAGATATTCATTTTAAAATTAAAAGATAGTTAATTATTTATAAAAAAAGGACATTTGATATGAATAATGAGTAAGAGTAAGAGTGTTTATTATGTATTAATCTTTTATATTTGTAAAGTGGAATAAGAAAATATGGCCAATTCATTTATGACCGAGAAAATATTTGATTTATTTGCCATATATAATTTTCGTTCGATTTCAATGGGGGGTGGTCTTGGATATATCCGGGTTGACCCGTATCCAAATCCTGACCCGCATCGCATCCTAATCCAAATCCGCATTCTAACTCAAATCATGTAAATGAGTCTATCCGGTTATACAAATGACTCTGCCTTATACAAATGACACTATGTATAATTGACACTATTTAAAATATAAATGACACTTTTTGTAATTGATACTATAAGATTGTAAATGACACTATAATATTTTAAAGGGAAAAATATCAAATAAGCCCCTAACATAGTGGCCCTTATCACGTTTAGATCCCTATAGTCGAAGTTGAGTCAACTAAACCCTCAAAGTACCTAATTTTTAACAATAGGGCCCTTCGCCTTAACGGCGGTTTAACACCGTTAAGATTTCTTTTTCTTTTTTTTTTTAAATTTCGCCAGCAGCGCTGCAATCCTCTCTCTTCCCCCGGCGGCGCCGACTGGAAAAACGCTCGCAACCGCGCCGGCGCCGTCGCCATCCCTGTTCCACGCGTCCTCCCCTGCTTCGGCAGCCTCCTCACCCTCAACCGCGGCCTCGCGCACAGCTCCCTCGCCTCCACCGCCTCCGCCCTCAACGCCACCAGCCTCGCGCACCACTCCCTCGGCCCACCCCGTCTACTGCTCCGCAGCCACAGTCGCACATCGTCTCATCGCTCAGCCTCTTCCTGCTTGGAACCGAATCTGCAATCGCACTCGCAATGATGGATCTGGATCCCAATCCTCAGCCGCGATAGGCGGCGAAGAAGCAGTTTTTCAGCGCGAAATTTGTGGGGTGATGCAGGAGATTATAAGGAAGGAGGTGAGGAATTACATGGTGGGGATGGAGATGGAGAAGAAGGGGCACTACATGCAGAGTGATGCAATGATGATTAATGGCGTAATTAAGCGGATGGGGATGAGCAAGGTTGATTGAATCCAGGAGGAGGGAAATTGAGATGATGTTTTTTCCATATTTTTAGATTAATAATTTGGGGATAAATGTACAGATGACGACGGAGAATGAAAATCAAACAAAGGAGTAGCGTTTTCATGTTTTCCGACGTGTTTCCGTCGAGTTTCCGGCGACCTTGGCGAAAAAAAATATATTTAACGGTGTTAAACGACCATTAGGATAGAGGGGGTAGTTGCATGAAATTAATTAGTTTGAGGGTTTAGTTGACCCAATTTCGACTATAGAGATCTAAACGTGATAAGGGCCACTATGTTAGGGGCTTATTGATACTTTTCCCTATTTTAAATAACACTATAAGATTGAAAATGACACTATAACATTTTAAAAATATTACAATCTCATTTATTATAAAATTGAAGTGTCACTTATAAACAAATGTCATTTGTATAACTGAATAGTGTCATTTACACAATTTGATAGTTCAGGATCTGAGTACGGATTATCGGGAGTGTACATACACCCTGCGTGTACACCAGATTTTGTACCTAAAAAAGAGAAAAAGAAAAAGAAAGAAACAAGGAAGAATTTCAAGGGTTTTGGGTCGGGGGTTTTACCAATTCTGGAGCGGAAGCTCTTCTCACCAACTTCCAACTCCTGCGCCGTCGTGCCTCCCCCGCCAACAAATTCAGATTCTCACGCTCCCCGCAAAAGTGATAGCATTCAGCTTCATCGAAGCATTTCCCCTCCAATAAAAGATCAAACGTCATGTGGTATCTATGCGTCTTCTACCACAGGTTGTTGGAATACAGGAAAGCCGAGTTCGAGTCCCTCGCCGGACTTTTTGAGGGCCGCAGCGGCGCTACCCGTCTCCAATGGCGGCTGCCGGAGGACCACCACCCGGATTCACCGTTTCATTTCGTCGATCTTGCGTCCGAAGAGACGGCCCGATTCATTGCCAATCGAAGTAATTACCTGAACCGCAAAAAAGAATTCAGATTAGGTTGAAGGAATTGGCAATGCAATTAGAACTTCCAGGAACTTGAACTACGATTGTTGCTTTGATATTGGATTGTCTTGTGTGAAATGTGGTTATTGAAGTGGACAATTTTGCAGGTATTCTTGTGAAGGGCATATACGAAGTTTGGGGCGAAGGAAGAAATTTTGAGGAACTGGAGGAGGCTGTCAGAAGCTATCCAGATGAGCAGAAGACGCTCTACTTGACTCCTGGCAGCACATTCAGAATCACTGTTGAAAGTTTTGGAAAAGCCATAAGCTTCCACGAGCAAAGCGAACGGATCGAGAAGTTGGCGTTCGTTCCGTTTCAGGTCTGATTCTGATATTGTTCGCTGTGAAATCTTGGTGAAAGATTATAATATGCAGAAGATTTCGATGAATGCTCGGTTATTTAGCGAATCTATACGATTCTTATAGCTGTAGGACGTGTTCAGTTTGGAAGATTGCTCTTTGGAAATTTTATTTAAAGCAGTATGTTATCGACTGAGAATTTTACTTGGGATGAATTTTGGACTAGAATAAGCGATTCATGCTAACATATTAGATTATGTTGTCTATTTGTACTCAATGCCATTCTAGTTCAACTCCGTTTTATTTCTCTTACTTTTGTCGTCAGAACAAGATGAAGAAGTTATGAACTTCTACTCTGTGGTCCGATTCACAAGAACATTTATCCAGTACTACCTAGACCACTAAAAATGATACGTATAAGTTACTTAGCAATTTGTTTTTCGTAGTATAGGTTCCCTTACTTGAGGCATGTTACATCTTATTTATTTCACCGATTTTATGACAGGAGGAATAAGGACTACGGAGGTTTTGGAATTATTATGTCACTTTGTATTCATATTGGATATTTTTTTCCAACTTCTAAGCTAGCATCTTTCAGGGACGGGTGAATCTACGGAATCCTGATCATAAATTCTGTCTTATTGATAACGATGATTATGGAGATAAAAATGGACTTCCTCCTGCATCTCAAAGGAGAATCTTTTTTGGCCGGGAGGTAGGTGCTTCTGATAGGAAGATATTGCAAACTTATCAGCTAAAAAGCCGCAAATATCTTGGCCCAACAGCCATGGATGCAGAAATAGCTTTCCTGATGGCAAATCAAGCACAGGTCAAACCTGGAAAACTGGTGTATGATCCTTTTGTTGGTACAGGAAGTATTCTAATTGCGGCTGCTCATTTTGGAGCAATGACAATGGTTAGAAAATTTCCTTTGTGATCAAACTTTTTCTTTTGCGATGGCATTATTGTTCAGTTAATTAGAATGGGTTTATTATTTCCACTTTACTGATGTAAACAATTCAGGGTGCAGATATTGACATTCGGGTAGTGCGTGATGGTCGTGGTCCTGATTGCAATGTCTGGAGCAATTTTAAGCAGGTCTTGTTCGTTTTTTTCTTTTTCTTTTTCTTCCTGTTCTTTCAATTTACTTGTGATACTTGTCTGCTGAGTGCCCTTTCTTCTGTCATTCACAATTTTTTCTGCTTTTGTTATTTCCCGTTCTTCAACGTGTCTTGCATACATTAGATAGTGAAACCTTCATTTATTTGCCTAGAGTAATTAATGGTTAACATTGTAGATAAAAAATACAATTATGTGGGGTGAAGAGTAAAAGAGAGCAAATTAAAAAAATGTGACCGAAAGCATTCACAAATTTCTGGAAATACTGATTGTTCTATAAATCTGACTGCAAGTTTCATCGTACTACAGTATGGACTGCCAATGCCGGTATCTTTATTAAGGGCTGATAATAACCTTCCCCCATGGCGTGCTGATTTAAAAGAGGTAACACATTTATATCTCTGATTAATAAGTTTTTGAAGTAACAGTTGTATATGTGCAATAAATTTATTTGCTCATCTTCCTTAAGTTTTTGGTGTCAACGTTTTTGACTTCTACATGCTTCTACAAAATATCCTTGAAAGCTTTAAAAAGAAGAAAAATATTAGTTCAATAACTGAACACCTATGCATCTGTTTCCTTCTTCTAATTGGGATGATGACGTGTAAACCTTTGTGTATTACTTTTAGGGTAAATGTCACTTTTTGGCCCATTGTTTGAGCATTTTTTCGAAAATGTCCCAACCTTAGATAATTACAAGAAAGTATCTAGCATTGCATTTTTTTTTGTTTGTGGCCAGCAAAAACTTTCCGATGCCTGAGTTGTGACGTGATCCAACTTTCATTGTACGCCATGTCAAGCCAACTTGGATTATTTTTAATTACATGGCAATTATGTTGGAATAAAAAATAAATAAAAAATCATCTAAAAACACGTAAATTGTGAATAATAATTGTTTAGAACACCTAATTTTCTAGTTGATGATCTATCTATGAAATTTCCAATTTCAAATGGGGATGGACAACTTTAGAAGAGGATTCAAAATTGTTTACAATGGAATTTCTCCGTGGAAGAAATGAATCAACCTCTGCAAAGCATGGACACTTAAATAGTTAATTTAGATCGTGGTGAGCCTAATCCTGAAGGATTGAACCACCAATTTCGCTCGCCGAGAAGAATATGTATGCAGCTTCCTCATGAAGCTGGATCATTTTTGGCATCAACTTATGATAGGAGGCTTTGCCCGAGGGAGCGGCCGCCACTATCGAATAAAGGGTGGCGAGGAGGTGGGGGTGGGGGAGTAAGGGGAAGGATTTTGAAGGGTGAGGAGGAAAGGGAAGGAATAATGAGAAAGGGGAGGACATAGAAGAACGGTTATTTATTTATATATTTATTTTTTTGATAGAATTGCCACCTAATTTAAAATAGTGCACACGTAATGACAAGTGGATGCCCGCTGGAATAAGTCAACATTCTGTTGAATGATTTTTTTTAGGGGACATAAACAAGAAAAAGATACAACGATGGGTATTGTCTCGCAAGTACCCTTAGAGTAGGATCTTTTCGAAAAAAATGACCAAACTGTGGCCAAAAAAGTGATATTTATCCTTACTTTTATGCTCATTTCATTATGATGGACGTTCCTGAGTAGGAGTATTTCTTAAAATGGAGGGTTTTTCACTCAAGTCATCAACTGTTGTTTCGACTAAAGTGCACTTAAAGTCGCTCGCAATCGTACGAGGTCATTTTAGTGAGTCAATCCAAGTCGTATCACTCAAAGAAGTCTAAGTTGGGCTATCACTCATGTTACAAAAGAAAGCAGTAAAATTATAAACACTTTGATGAAAGATTGGGTCTGACACTCCACATCTAATATCTAATAACTGATATGAAAATGAAGAAAGCATGTTAAGTTGTAGAAGAAAATGAAGGAAGCAATAGATCTAAGCAATGGAAATAGACAATTAAACCTAGAGTCTTAAATAATGAAGACACTAGAGATCTATTTAAGGAGAGATTCAACTACGAAGTTTGTAATCAGTTCACCCAAATTCAATAGCTGGAATAAAACATCTCAATGAACCACTCTTAAAATATACCAGACAGTAAAGTAAATCATAAACAATTGAAAGCAACAAGAGAAATGAAGTAGAGAAATAAGATTTGCAACTTGAAGTGAAAGGACAACTTGCAAAGTTTCATAATAGAGATAACTTACAATAATACCAAAATAATAATCTCCAAATTCCTTAGACATGAAAATAAGATTTGTTTTCAATCCCAATTCTTCAAGCTTAACCCTAGGCAAAAATTAAGAAAAGAAAAATAAAAGTTTGATAAGTGTATCTGAATCTGTGTGCCCTAATGAAGCTGTGCACTTCCCTATTTATATATTTTTCATAAAGGCATATTGTAAGACTCACAACGTTCAAATGCTTCTTAACGAATTTGATGATTCCTATTGTTTCTAAGATTTGTTTGAGGGTGTATGGTAAGACTTGTTTATATTACAATATGCCCTGCGGGCACCACCTTAAAGGATGTTCTGTAATGCCTTTTTGAAAAATGTATAAATAGGGAAGCGTCCAGCTTCACTAGCTCACACAGATTCAGATACACTTTTCAGAATTGTTGCAAGTTCTCCTTTCTTTTCAAGCTGCAGATCTTATTTCTTTACTCTATTTCTCTTGTTGGTTTCAATTCTTTATGATTTATTTTACTACTCCCTCCCGATGTTTTAAAGTATGTGTTGTGAGGCGAAACATTTGTTGTCTGTCGAAACGGGGTGAGGCGGAATAAAAAAATGGAATTAATAAAAATCACATAAATTATACTCCCTCCTTCCCTTAAAAGTTTGCCCCAAGGGGAGCGGCATGGGTTTTGAATAAAAACTGGTAAAAAGTTGTTTGATGGTGGGGTCATGTACAAAAATAGTGTTTAGGGTTGTAATTGTAAAGTTGATGGTGGAGTCATATACAAAAATAGAAAGTAAGGAGATTGGGGCAAACTCTTGGGGGAATCCCAAAAAAGGAAATTGGGGCAAACTTTTTGGGGACGGAGGGAGTACCTAATATCATAAAACACATAAAAATCTAGAAAATATTCACACATAAAAATGTAGCAAATATTCAAAACACAATAGTTCTTAACTACTATTGTTGCCGCGTGCTTCTCAACGGTGTTGGAGAAATCAATAGATGAAAAGGAGAGGAGAGTAGAAAGGCGCGGGTGCGTGCCTGAGAGTTGACGCTAGTTTTTTTAATTTTTAAAACCTGTTGTTTTTATTTTAATATTTTAATTACACTTAAATTGTAAAAGCCCATTTTAATTAGGGCTTAATTTCACCTAGCCTTTCTATTTTCGCACCTAAAGCCCAGTCCAATTAAGTTCAAAAATCTGAAAACATTACTAGGGTTAGAGACGGGCGCCTCGTGGCGTCTCACACCGCCTTGGCCAGGGGGAGGCGACAAACGGCGCTGGAAGGGAAGCGGCGCATTAGGTGTGAGCATCAGGCGCACTTCCCTATAAACATGTTTTTTTTGCTTTGTTTTTTTTTTTTTTTTTAAACATTGCTTCCTCTGTACCCAAAACATCTTCCTAACCTATTTTTGGAGACAATTCCACTAAGTATTATCCTTACAATCTTCATCTTTTTTTGGGACTCATTCTCCACTCATCAAATACATTACTAACTTTTATTAAAACCCGTGCTACCCTTCCTTAGGAAGATGTTTGAGGGACAGAGGGAGTATCTGATATTTTGATATTGGTTCATTGAGATTTTTTATTTCCAGCAATTGAATTTGGGTGATGAAAAGACATCATATAATAAAGAAAAAACTAAAACTCTTGGAGTGCTAAAAAATCTCAAGACCCGAGCCTCAATAGAACCTCGCTTGCGAAAACAAGAAAATCAAGAGAGGAAAAAGAGTACGTGTCTAATGAACAAAACGACAGAAGCTAGGTGTACAAATGTCATTAAGCACACTACTGTCAATACAAGGAATAGAATGAAACCAAAACTACTCTCAAAACAAGGAATAGAATGAAACCAACACCCGTCGGGATCCGTATTATGAGCCCTAGCATCCGCCACTGCATTTCCTTCACGAAAAATATGAGAAACTCTAAACTCAAAATCCTTCGCTAAAACTAAAGTTCTCTGCCAGTGAGCTGCAAAGCGCCAAGGAACTAACAACAAATGAGATTCAAGGATGCAAACCACATAAAGTTGAATCTGCTTCCAACCAAAGTGCAAGCCAGTCACCGAGGCAATGGCCTCACATTTAGAGTTTGAAGTTCTTTCTATTTTTCCAGTTTTTTGGGCTTCTCGAGGCTCATTAATGAATGGGCTTTCATGTTTGAAGTGGGTTATGTAAAACAGCCCTAATTTAAGAAGATTAAAGAAAAACAAAAGTCTGAAAATTGAATAACCTAAAGAAAACATACATTCCGAAGAATCCCTCTGAGAGCTATCACCTTCATGCACTCTCTCATCTCGCAGTTTCCACAGGTTATGATTCTTATGAACTAATAATTTTTGTGTGTTCTTATATAACTAGGTATGAATTTATGATTTTGTGTATGCATATATTTCAGACATTTACCACACTACCACAGGACCAACTCACGCACACGTATTTTCATTATTTGCTATGTTTTTATGTTATATTAGCCATGAATTTCATGTGTTTTTACGGTTTACGCCTCAGATTGCCTCGAGGCTTGCCTCACGGAGCGATTGGAGAACACCTTGAGGCCTAAAACTCATTTTAAAACTTTGCTTGTATGAAACTTTTTCTCCTGAAAATGCTTTTGTTTTATTGCTTAATAACCATTTGGTCAACTATAAGCGTGAATTTGTGATGTTTCAGGTGTTGGATGCCATAATTTGTGATCCTCCTTACGGGGTTCGTGCCGGGGGACGCAAGTCCGGTGGGCGTAAGCTCTTAAAAGGTGCTGTAGATCCTTACACAGTTCCTGATGACAAAAGGACAGACCACATACCCTCTACTGCTCCTTACAGCCTAGTGGAGTGCGTGCACGATTTGCTTGACCTCGCCGCTAGGATGCTTGTGATGGGTGGGCGTCTCGTCTACTTCTACCCTGTCTTGAGAGATGAGGACTCACCGGACCCAACCTTCCCGGACCACCCCTGTTTTGAATCAGTCGCGACATGCGAACAGATACTCAGCTTCAGATACAGCAGGGTCTTGCTAACCATGGTTAAAGTTGCACCATACACCGAAGAGATTGAGTCAGCGGCGAGGCTCAGACACGTGGAGTTCAAAGAGAACCACCTCAAGTGGTTAGAAGATGGCAACTTGCATTCAGCAGTTTTTAGCCCTGCTGATGTAACGGGTGAAAAGTTCAGCGCCAAACCTAGATACAGAGGCAAATATGTTTAGGTCAGATATATTGGTTTTATCACTTCATGTTTTGTTTGTAACTGTAATACTAATACTGATGAATTCTCTTAGGAAGTTTTGAAGAGGAGTGAGTGCTCTATAGATAGTTAACGCTCTTTTAGTCGGTACGGAAACTAGTTCGTGATAGTAACCTAATTTATTTTTAAATTTTCACATTTGGTTCAACTGTTATTCGTTTAAGAAAATTAAAATGAATCTTATTCGGAAATTAGTTACAATTTTTACGGCCGTATTAGGAACATATCATATAGTTTTAATCATGGATATTAGTTTAGCCTGAAACTCGTGGGCTAGCTTGATTAGCTCGATCATTCGAGAGGGAAAATTTTCAACTTGATAAAATTATAGTTTGAATAGCCTGTAACTAAATAGCTCGACACCTAATAGGATTGGCCCGAAAATAGCCAAACTTGATAGGGTTGATCAAAAAATAATGTGTTCGTCTGATTATATGAATTTTTTTCTTGTTATTTGATTTTTAATTTCATTACTTTGCTTTTGAAATTAGTAAAATAAAAAATTTTATTTCAAAAATTTGTAGTAAAATGTATTTTGATTCAATATTGAAAATTCAATATTAGAAAGGTAAATATCATTTTTTGACCTATTGTTCGAACATTTTTTTCAAAAATATCCCACTCTAAGGGTCATTACAAAACAATACTCATCGTTTCATTTTTTTCTTGTTTGTGGCCCGTAAAAATGATCCGGCATCCGTTATTTGACATGTTCCAACCAGTTGTCATGTTGGCAGCACAGGCATAATAAAAATGATAAAAAAACAAAAGAAAATGGTTTCATCTTTGAAAACGCATATAGAAATTCTTTTAACATTACGATTTCTTCCCTTTTTCATACCCCCAATTCAGAAATCATAATATGGTTCAAGGAACTACTCTTCCAACCGGAACCCTGAATCAGAAAAGTCCCGGTGGTCGGAGACCGTAAAATTTGAATTTTGAAATAGCAAAAAACCCAAAAATTCAGGTAAACTTAAAAGCTGCTAAAAAGCCATGAAACACATAAGAAGTATAGTTGTAGTAGTAGTAGTAGTAGTAGTAGTAGTAGTAGTTGTTGTTGTTGTTGTTGTTGTTGTTGTTGTTGTTATTATTATTATTATTATTTCTGATGGAAGCGAAGAACTTACGTCTGAAGCAGACAGAAGAATCAGAGAATTCAAAAGCTCAGCGGGGCTGAGGCCTGTCGGATTAGTAAACCAGGAAATAGGCAAAGTGACAGAGGGGAGAGTTATCAGCAGTGAAAGCGACAACAGGGACTTGAATTTGAGGACCCTAGAGCTAGTTCTCTCTGCTATCCGATGACCGAGCCCTCTGCTCACAGCGGAGGAGATGATGGTGGAGTGATGGTCGGAAGTGAGGAGGCTGGTGAAAGAGGCTGAAGACATGAATGTAAAGGAGCAGCTTTTTACAACGTATATTCCCTTCTTTTGTATAAATCATCACCAAGGCAATTTTCCTATGATATAAAATGGCCAAAGTGGTCATTTACTAGGTTGATGAGTTTTAATTGCTTTGTATGGTTTGAGGTTGTTTGTATGAGTTTTATAACTTAGTTGATTTATAGAGTAACAGTTTGACCTTACTGATGGGATGAAAGCTCAATTCTGGGGAATTTTATGTATTTACTTGGCGTGACGTCTCAAAGAAGTAATGGATGTCCGCTAGGTTAACAATTTAGAGATCATACTCTTTCTCCTCAATTTGAAAGAAGAATTGTAAAGATTTTTCTTCGCCAGAATCCCCTACATATACAGTGGAGATGAAAGACCGAAGTATAGAAAGATGGATTAGGTCTACGAAACAAATTTTTCACTTTCTTAGATGCAATGATTAAGAGTACCTTCTTTGCAAGCCCTTTCAACAATAAGGCTCGGTTGATTACTAGTTGGAGGTGAAGCAGAAGATGTATACTCATGACGAGTAGAGAATCTTACTTAGGGGTTATTCGTAGAAGTTTTATGAAGAGTATGTCCCTAGAAGCTATCATAAGTAAAAAGAGATGAAATTTACCAAGATAAAGCAAGGGAAAAAGACCGTAGCTGAATATAGTCGAGAGTTTTGTGATATGCACCTTATAAAGTTGGCACATATAATGGTTGTAACTTCTCATAGGGATTTCGAGGTAGTGCCTTACTTGTTGACAAGCCAAACATTTTTCAACAACCAAAGCTATATCTCATTTCATTCATTCCTACCAAAATTTTTGTTTGAGATCTTGATACATTTTAATGTTCATTCTCTCGTGTTGCACACAGATAACAGAAAATAAACCTAAACACTCCAATCAATATTTTTGGGCTGACACACTCTCTCTCATTAACTAGCGCGTAATTGAAATAAAGCATGTAAAATTATCTAGGCAAAAATCAAATATAAATAAGTAATAAAGAAATAACATGTAAATCTACGCTAGGGTTTTTTGAGGAAAACCAGTAATTCATTAAAATAATCGCGCATCAAAAATAACAATTATCTACACAGCAGACAAAATTATTAACCAGAATAAATCTAACAAGAGCATATACGATAAATAAGAAATACTGTAAAATCATAAACCTAGAATTTATCTAAGCAATAAATAAATTACTTACAGTAATTGGCGATAACTGAACAAGAATCTCTGACTACGAATTATTCTAGGCATAAGAATGAAATAAGAAAACGAATAAACCCTAACTAAGAAAATGGTGTCTGGAGCTTTCTGTCTAAGATCTGGATTGACGTCTTGAAAAGTGTAAGTGTACCCTAGCAAATCAGGATTCCTTCCTTTTATATTATGAAAAATGTAAAATACGCTTATTTTATTTTCTCTTAAAACTGAACGCGTTAAAGGCGCGGGCGCTGGCAAAATTGCGCGGGTGGAAGCTCAGCCGCGAGGCGAGTTGTGCACGGGCGTGGGGGAAGAGGCAGCGCTCGCTGGGCGCTAGGTGAGGGCGCGGGCGTGGAGAAGAGGCACTCGGGCACTGGAAAATGCGCTCGGGCGCTGGGAAATGCTCGCTGGGGATGCTGGGTATGATGGCGTGGTCGCGGGGAAAGGCCAGCGCCCGCTGGGTGAGTTGCGCGCTCGCGGGGAAAAGCCAGCGACCGCAGACGCTCAGCGCGGACTGTATTGCGCCACGTTTTTATTTTGGCCCGTTCTCCCTCGCTACAAGTCGGATTTTGGATCCGTTTTCACCTACAAACTCCTATCAAGACGAAATATAATTCTTCTTAAGACCAATCAACCGAATTTGAAGTGCATATTTGTCCACTAATTAATCAATTAGAGCATCAAATCCTGAGACAACAAAATAAGCACATAAGCTCAAATCAATCAATTACTGAGTGAACGAGACCAAAAATATAAACTCATAGCACACCTAAACATCCATAGAATCATCAGAAAATAGGACTAAACAACCCCCCACACTTAGCCTTTTGCTTATTCTCAAGCAAAATCCATATTAATCAAATGAAAAGACAGTTCAACAATGCTCAATTCCAACCAAACATTCACAAACCAATTCAAGTTTTTCACTCAACACATATCTCTCAAATGGTGTAAGTAACTTAAAGTTTAAAGAAGCAACACCATTATAATACAAATGATTCAATCAGACTCAATTCTCCGCTAGAAGTGAATTCCCTAATGTGATTGCCTTTATAATCATTATCTTATGTTTTCACTGTTTTCTTTTCACAATCTTCTATTCTTTTTAGAAGTTATTCTTTTATTTTCAACAGTTAAGCCACAATTCATGAGATAAAGTATTTTGGAGGTAATTCAAAGTCTTATCACGCGGTTTCCCATGCTCATAGAAATACTAGAGGAGCAAAAACTCAGAGCTGTCAAATATTTTAAAATTCATACAACTTCACATATAAAGATAAGATCGTAGACAATCACACTGATAACACTGCCTCTAGCATCTACCGGATAAATCACGTCTCAATTGCTTACAAATGTGTTGCAACAAAGCTCATAATTCATTATACCAACAAGAGACATGCATAAAAAGAAAAACCAGAATAACCACCAATCGGCACAAACCCGAAAATCACATCGAAAACTATCACTTTCATAAATTCATACAGATTAGCATGCATCCATGAATCGAGCCAAGTGCAAGGGGACCATTTGCCCCACCAATTAAGCACATAACTACTCCCCCACATTTACCAAAATTAAGAAAACCAAGGCTCTCCTCCCCACACTTAGAAATAAGAGTGTAAGAGGAACACTTCCCTGAAATATCAATCAAGGAGGTGAGCCCATGGAGTTCCACATTGCCATGCATGTTTCTCATCCACACAAGATGACAATCCCTAAAGCACAGAACCTGCACCATACACCAAAGGCACAACCCAACAAAAATCAAACAAGGCAAAAGAAAAAACAAAAACAAATGAAACTAAGAAGAACATGGGTTGCCTCCCATGCAGCGCTAGTTTTAACGTCGCCAGCCCGACTAAAAGGAACCCTTAACCAAAGTCTGCTTGAAGCTTCCGCTGCCTTAGTGCTTGTGTCAATACATCATCTTTCAATGCAACTGTGGGTCCTTTTAATGCACATCCAGTCCTCATAGCATCAAATGATTTCCATTCAACACCTCTTCAGGAACCAAATTCAAAACTCCCCTCTTATTTCTCATCCATCTATAGTGCACACTCAGAATCCTGCTCTATATCATCCTCATGTTGCAGCATGTCCAGAAATTCTTCTTCAATGACTGCCTCTTCCTGCAAGTTAGCTAGGAATTCTTGAATTATGTCATCTTCGTGCTGCAGCTTTTCCAGAGATTCTCCTTCAATGGCCACCTCACCTTGCAAGTTAGCAAGGAATTCTTGCTCAATGTCATCTTCATCCTACAAATTATCAAGAAATTCCTGCACAATGCGATCCTCATCCACAACATCAACAATTTCAACATAAGAATAGTTCTGCAAAGAAAGATTAGGAGTAGTAAGTTTCTTATCAAAAACTGAGAATGTTACCGATCTACTTGACCTGGCCATACTCAATGTTCCAGATCTCACGTCAATGCGAGAATGAGTGGAGGCCGTAAAAGGTCGGTCGAGCAAAATGAGATGACCATTCTCTCCTCTAATCCCCTTGCCTACATCAAGCACCACAAAATCAACTGGCACTCTAATATCTCTCACTGTGACTTCCACATCTTCCACAAGTCCTCGTGGGCTGGTAATAGAGCCGTTAGCCAGCTCTATTTTCATCTAAGTGCACTTCAACTCGTCTTCCTTCCTGCCCAGCTTCTCAAAAATATCAAGTGGCATCAAATTGACTGCCACACCCAAATCGAGCATACCTGAGACCTCCTCAAGTCCACCCAAACCAATACCAAAAATGAAGCTACCAGGATCTCGTTGCTTCGGTAGTGGTTGGGTTGGATCAGCAGTGACAGGTGGCAGAGGTTTGCTGGGACATGGATAGCTTTGATTGCTTCCACGGTTTTGCTTCTCCATTTTCCAATGGCATCTTTCCCCAAGTTTCCCTGCTGAAAACCTTCCCTATCACGCTCCACTCTTTGAGGCAACACATCAAATCCCTTCATCCTTGGGGCATCTTCTTTGACAATTTCAATAACATGAGCTTGATGCAGTTGTTGGCCCTGAGTGGAGGACTTTCCAATTGGCTGCGGCTGCTGCAGCTGATTCAAAGCTCCCGTGAGTTGCCCAACTGTAGTCTCGAGGCGCTTGATAGTAGCACTCTGAGCCTCCATCGCTTACTTGCTAGCTTGCATAAATGCCTTCATCGTATCCTCAGATAATGGTCCCGAGTGTTGGTACTGCTGCTGCTGGGGCTCAAAATTATTTTGTTGCATAAAGCCCTGATTGTACTGCTGAGGAAAATTCTGCTAGCGGCGGAACAAAAAAACTACTGCTGAGGTGGGAAACATTGCTGCTAGTTCTGATACCTCATCTGCTGTGGAGGTCTGCGAAGCTGGTTTCCTTGATTTGACCCTGACCCGCTAGGATCTTGATTCTTCCAACCAGAATTTGAATGTCCTTGAGCGGCATAAACTTCAGCTTGTCCTTCTGGTGTGTATTCTCCCATTTTGTGATGTAAGATCAAAACAGAGAATAACAGAATGCGACGAAGAAGAAGATGTACGTGGTTCGGCCACTAACGACCTACGTCCACGGAGGGTGAAGAGAAATTTTATTGACATATTTGAGAGCTCGCCGGAGTTACAGAACGTGATCGGAAATCTTGAGAAACGCAACTCAAGAAGATTACACAGCACTCACACCAACTACACTCTTTTCTTTCTTGTTACAGTACATAACTAACTGTGAAAGATCGAATTTAAAAAACCCTAACTAACTCACTTTCTATTGAGCTAGAAACGACACCGCTTCAACAGAAACGTAATACATGAAGTAAATAAGAAACGCGACTTATAATACTTCATCTGCACAACTTATGTTATCCCTCTGACCAGCGTGGAAAAGTTTCCAGAGCAGAGAAATGACTCCAAAGGAATGACGCCAAAGAGATCATCTTTCAGAGGAATCAACCGCCAGAGGAATAAAAAATGCAGCCAAATTCGAAGCCACCTTTCACAACATGTGACACTCATTAACTCCATGGCCCAAATCACTACAAATCCCACAGCTTTCTGTATTCTGCTTTCGAACATGAGAAGTTTCTAACTTGCTCATCTTTAGTTGTTGTAGCTCCCTCATCATCTCGGCCATCTGCTTTTGCAGCTCATAATTCGGTGCCACTGCACTCACTTCAACCCGGCCGTCTTCTACGGGTCGACTTCTATTGGAAACTCTCAGCTAGAGTCTGGAAAATCTGATTGAGCTCTACAGCTGTCTTCCTGCCTATATTTCCGCCTGCAGTGTTGTCCACCATAAATTGAGCTGTGTGAATCAGTCCATCATAGAAAAATTGGCTCAACATGACAGAAGGAAGCTGATGTTGTGGGCATTGTCGGAGCAGCTCTCGAAATCTTTCACACTCCTCATGGAACGACTCATTAGCTCATTGGATGAAATTCATAATCTGTGTACGAATCTTCTGCGTCTTGTGATTTGGATCAAACTTCAGCATAAATTTCTCGCATGCCTCTCCCCAAGTATATAGTGATGGAGTTTGGTGGCAAGGATAATAGCCACGTCCTTGCCCTATCCTTCAGCGCATACTTGAAGCATTTAAGTTTCAGCTGATCTTCTGTGATATCCAACAGCGGAAAGGTCTGCACCTGGGTGCAGAAATCTCGAATAAACTTCAGGGCATCTGCATCAGGCAGCCCGTTAAAAAGGGGCAGCATGTTTGAATCCTGGGATTTCAGGCTATAATTCCTGACTGCAGTAGGAAAAACTATAGCTGAACTTGTGGCCTCATTGATAAGCCAGGCAAAATCTCCCATGTACTGCAGATTTCCTTGCGCCATCTCTTTTCTGCCGTGGTTGGATTGCTGTCCTTCTTCTTTTGCTACAGACTTTTCAGAACGATCAGAGTCAGAATCTGCAGTGTCCTCCAGATTGGTATTTGAATAAAAACTTTATGCACGTTCAAGATATTTTTCCCCAAAACTGCTTGAACTGGACTCAGACTCCTCCATGCGGTTTCTAAACACTTCCTTGCTGCAATTTCTAAACACCTCACTAGGCCGATTAATGTTGTCGACGTAGGGCACCAATTTTTTTTTTAAACTTCGGCGATCCTGCATACACAACACTAGCAAATAGATCAAACGCACCGGAAGGAGAAAATAACTGAGTCAAAAATAAAGGAATAAAATAAACACAGAAAAAACAAAGAAACACAATAAAACGCCTAAAGTCTTCCCCGGCAACGGCGCCAAAATTTGACTCAACTCAAAACACTATTGAATTGACTCGCAATTGTACGAGGTCAATTGCAGTGGATAAGCTAACCCAAGTCGTCTTTCAAGAAAGGCTAAATAGGGTGTTCTCTCGTGTTGCACACAGATAACAGCCTAAACACTCTAATCAATATTTTTGGGCTTACACACTCTCTCTCTCATTAACTAACGCATAATTGAAATAAAGCATGTAAAATTATCTAGGCAAAAATCAAATATAAATAAGCAATAAAGAATAGCATGTAAATCTATGCTAGGGTTCTTGAGGAAAAACAGTAATTCATTAAAATAATCGCGCAGCAAAAATAACAATTATCTAGATAGCAGACGAAATTATTAACCATAATAAACGATAAATAAGAAAAACTGTAAAAATCATAAATCCAGAATTTATCTAGGCAATAAATAAATGACTTACAGTAATTGACGATAACTGAACAAGAATCTCTGACTACGAATTATTCTAGGCGTAAGAATGAAATAAGAAAACGAATAAACCCTAACTAAGAAAATGGTGTCTGGAGCTTTCTGTCTAAGATCTGGACTGGCGTCTGGAAAAGTGTAAGTGTACCCTAGCAAATGAGGATTTCTTCCTTTTATATTCTGAAAAAAATGTAAAATACGCTTCTTTTATTTTCTCTTAAAACTGAACACGTCAAAGGCGCGGGCGCTGGCAAAATTGCGCGGGTGGAAGCTCAGCTGCGGGGCGAGTTGTGCACGGGCGTGGGGGAATAGGCAGTGCCCGCTGGGCGCTAGGTAAGGGCGCGGGCGTGGAGAAGAGGCACTCGGGCACTGGAAAATGCTCGCTGGGGGTGTTGGGTGTGATGGCGCGGTCGCGGGGAAAGGCCAGCACCTGCTGGGTGAGTTGCGCGCTCGCGGGGAAAAGCCAGCGACCGCGGTCGCTCAGCGTGAACTACATTGTGCCATGTTTTGGTTTTGGCCCGTTCTCCCTCGTTACAAGTCGGATTTTGGATCCGTTTTCGCCTACGAACTCCTATCGAGACGAACTATAATTCTTCTTAAGACCAATCAACCGAATTTGTACTCCATATTTGTCCACTAATTAATTAATTAGAGCATCTAATCCTGAGACAACAAAATAAGCACATAAGCTCAAATCAATCAATTACTGAGTGAACGAGACCAAAATATAAACTCATAGCACACCTAAACACCCATAGAATCATCACAAAATAGGACTAAACAGTGACCATTGAGTGCTTTTGAGTACTCAGCCTTGAATATGTTTTCTAAATGTGCAGGTTAAATTGTGATGCAAATAGATGTTAGCAGAGCAAAGCTTTTGAAGTATAAGTACTAAATTAGGCTCAGGATTTCATGTCTTCATACATGTAATCCACTTAAGTTATTCCACTGCAACGCTTAGTGCATTTTACTATATTGATGTGTTGCAAAGAGTTCAAACTAATAACTTAGAGAATTATGTCACTTGATACTTAGACAACTTGCCGTTGTGTTATTGTAAGTGTCTACTCGTGAGTTTTTAGAAGTGATTGCTTATGATTACCAGACATTATAGTAAATTATTGTTTAAGCAGGTTAATGATAATTTTTGAAGCCTATTTTCTTTTTCTTTTTCTTACTCATTTCACATTCACACTTTCTTCGTCTTAACCATACTTAGCTTAGGTCCGGCTATGACAGGAGATGTACTGATTTTGAAGGGTTTAGAAGTTGTGTAGCAGTCCCCTTACTTATAGATGAATTTAGAGGGAATTTTGAAAAATATTTCCATGTATTGAAGCTTGTAAAAATTGCCGCCCAATATTTGGGTTTTCATTTGAATGAAAATTTGGTGACTGCCGCCATTTTCAGATTATATTACTTCTATTTTTAATTATTGTTCCAGATTTGAAAATTAGTGCTCTTATTTTTAATTAATGTCTGCCGTAATTTTTAGTGATTTGAAAATTAAATTGAAGTGTACAAAATTAAATTTCGAATAGGAACAGGTTGATTAAATTAAATTAAATTTAAAAATTTATTAAATTTGGTGTCTGCCGCCAATTTAAATTGATTAAATTTAAATCTCAGTTTTAAATTTAAATTAAATTTAGAAATATTTAAAAATGAAAAAGGTTGATTAACTCACTAATAAAGCCATTAAAAAAGTGGACCACACGTGATTAACACTTAACTATCACTTTCTTAATCTTCGTGTCAAAAAGAAAGTTGCCACATTTATTGGAACGAAGGGAGTAAGACATTTGTAGTAGGACGGAGTGAGTATTAATTTTAGTGAATTAAGGGTATTTATGTCTTTACATATTAAATGGCTAGAAAATATATACTTCCCTCCATTTTCAAATAAGTGTCATAACGTACAGTTTTTTTTTTGTCCCTTTTTAAGTGTCATTGTGAAATTTTAGAATAAAATTGAGCTAAACTTCCAATTCTACCTATTTTTTAATATTATAATTAAACGAAATCTTGAAGTACTTATGAAATATAAAATTATACTCTTCCTTGATATGTGTAATTTTGTATCATATCATATGACAGTTGTTGAAAGATGGAGAGAGTATTTTTATTGATGACTAGAAAATACTCTTTTATTAAATTGGTTACTTTTAGAGTTCTCCTTTAATTTATTCATACAAATTATTAATTTTATTTATATATTTTCATGTATTTTCACGACACATTCATCGTTTTGGATGAAATCTTTGGGTATATATATAATAGAAAAAATAAAGAGAGAGAGAATGAGAGACGTGTGGAACTCGTACTTTTCTATGTAATTATAATGAAGACAAACATGGAATACTATACTATAAGCAGACAAACCATACAAAAGACATGCAAAAACCATTTCGACACTTTGCGATTTTTAACTATAGTGCTGCCAATTTTACTTCATGGGATAGAAACAATTCTGACAACTTTTCTGATTCCTATCGTTTTGACTTATGTGCAATAATTACTATTCAATGCTTCAAATCCTCAACGTTTTAATCTTTTCCCTTCATGTTCTGATATTTCCATTTACAGTCTGTTTCTTGGTCTATAGTTATTTCTATAATTTGTTAAGACAAATATACTAAAAAAGCTACTATTAAATATGTATTGCAGAAGATATTATTTGCTTATCGTGCCAATTAAAGCAAAAGAAAACCTGATTACGCTATGGAGTTATTGCTTATAACTTTTTAAGTTATTGGGAATAATAATATAATAAATGCACGCACATCTGAACCTTTTTAATACTTATTTTAATAACTTTTGGTTAATAGTGTTTTAGTCCCCAATTTTGCGCCTATTCAATAAAATGTGATCAATTTTCGATTTTTCATAAAAACCTCTTAATTTTCAATATATTTCATAAGATGTTTCCTATCCAAATTCTAGTGACGAAAAGTCCAGAAGTCTAAGATGGATATTCTTTTTCCATCTTACCATATGGAATGACGTCATTTTGATGTTAGGTTAAAAGAAACTGAAACTTCAACAATCTCTCAAACTCTGATAATCGCAAACCCTCCTCCCAAGCTATTGCTTCTCGTTGCTCTACCATCACCAAATTAGAATCAATAGCAGCAAAAATCGGTGGTCGGAGGCAACTATGGTTAATAGGTATGTCTTCATTGGAAAGGATGAAGAATGAGCATGGTGATTAGGAGGTTGTAGATTTGAGGAATGGGATGAGTTTCTATAGTAGGTTTTGAGAGTATACCTTAGGAAGAGAGATATGGTCATTTTTCGCTGCAGAATAGTGGGAGAAGATGGGAGCTGCGGCGGATGACAACGGTTGTGGCAGTTGGCGGTCGTTTCAATGGAGTTAGGAAGAAAATGGTTACAGATAGAGATGAACGAGGGAGGAAATTTTTCTAAATATCAAAACTACATTGTTTTGATACTTAGTTGAGAAAAAAATCAAAAAAAAAAAAAAATCCACGTCAGCCTCTGGCAAGATGAATCATCTTTTAGACACTGGATTTGAATTAGTGATGTATTTTATGAAAAACACTGAAAGTCAAGAAATTTTAAGATTTTTTATGTCTATGGAAAATATTGAAAGTTGAGAACACAAAACACTATTAACCTGCTACGACCTTTTTTTGGCAGAGTGTGTTCTCGAATCTCCATCTTTTGGCATTCGGGGGAGTGGCATACTTAAATCTTTTGCAGTCCATGGTGCGCTAGGGATTGGGTTTAGGCGAGTCTGGCTCCTTTAGTTTCAGGTCCAGTCGTGTTTTTGGGGGGGCTCTGCATTGTCAGACCCTTCTTTGGTTTTTTTGCTTTCATCTTCCATCTGTCTTGTAATAGACGAGTACTCTTTTTCCTTCGTTGATACTTTTTCCACTGGGTTTTCGTCACGAAGGTTTTAATGAGGCTCGACCCTTAGTTTACGTCTCTGTGCTTTTAAGGGTTCTTTCTAAGTTTTTTTTTATTATTATTTTAATAAAATTTCTATCTCAACTATTTTAATTATCATTTAGTTTGATATGGTAGTCACAATTAGCACTTAATCATATCAGGCACGCTCTTACTTATCGATAGGTTTCATAAAAATTATGTTTATATATCTGATTGAAGTAGTGTGTTGTATGTGATTAGTGAAGGATCTATAGTAATAAAGGAGGTTCAAATGAAAACTTTAATTTAAATTGAAAATGTGAGAATCATTTTTAATCTTTCGATTACAAATATCTATGGTGATTGCATCACTTTAATGGATGAATGCATTTCATAAGCTCGAATCCCATGAGGGTGAAACTTTCATTTTTTTTATACTGCAGTTAATTTCATAATGCATGTAATGATTTTCTATGTTCAGTTATATATAGTGTTTTCACGATCTTACGAAAATTATAATTTTTATAATAATCAACCGTTATAATCAAAACATAAAGTTCGGGACTGAATTGAAGTAAATGAAAATCCGAGGACTCAATTAAAATAACATACAAAGCTCGAGGCCTTAATTGAATCAATAAAAAGTCATAGAATATGGTAATCTTTCTACATATAAAAGGCAGAAATACGAATTGTGGTCATTAAGCTCATTGTTACATCATCTTTCTCCTCAAACAAATACAAACTCTCTCTCTCTCCCTCTCGATTAATTTTGTGTTTCCTCCTTCCTCTTAATACAAGATTGAAAATATTGTTAAGTTGAAATACAATGGGTGGTGATAATATAATTGTAGTTGTGATAATGATGAGTTGTTTATTGGATGCATCAGTAGAAGGGAAGCTGCGGGTGGGTTTCTACAACAAGAGCTGCCCCAACGCAGAGACTATAGTCCGCAGCGTAGTCCGTCAAGCAGCCATCTCCGACCAAAACAACATCCCAGCCTTGCTCAGGCTTCACTTCCACGACTGCTTTGTCCATGTACTCTCTCTCTCTAATTATAATTATTTATTTACTTATTTATTTATAGATAGAGAAAGGTTCAACATAGAATGTTAAATATTTAGAGAATAGAGAATTCGTGAAACAAAAACGAACAGATCTATAATTTTGATGAACAAATCAATGTACCGCATGAACAGAAATTTGCCCCAGGTTCGAATCCTGCTGGTGGCAAGTTTTTCTCTATTTTTACTAAATACGTCTGTTCATTACTTATATTGATCTGTTCGTAAAATGTATAGATTTGTTCATAATAAACAAACAGATAATTCTCTATATATCGAACTCAACCCTATATATATATATATATATATATATATATATATATATATATATATATAGGGGTGGGCTACCGTGAGAACACATCTTAAAATAAGAACTAAGAACAATTTTTAATGTATGAATTTTATGTAGAATGCGTATGAATTAACTGTATAAAGGTATAAATTGTGAAAAATAAATTTTTGCTACTTTTGGGATTCGAAGTCAGGACCATACATCCATCCAACAGGGTTACGAATCAACCGTAAATCTTCATGATCTAAGGGCTGAAAATGATTCTTATTTTATATCTTAAAAAGTGTACATATATATATATATATATATATATATATATATATATATATATATATGAAAGGGCTAAAATAAGAACATTTCTTGTTCGATGAATTCAAGGTACTAGTTCAAATTTCATAAGAAGCAAAAAATTTAATTCTAAAAATTCAAGCATTTATAAATAGAATTCAGATATTTACACACGATCTTTTCGATTACAAATATCTATAGTTGATTCATCACTTGTTCGATGAATTCAAGGTACTAGTTCAAATTTCATAAATTTCACAAGGAGCAAAAAATTTAATTCTAAAAATTCAAGCATTTATAAATAGAATTCAGATATTTACACACGATTTTTCAATGATTAAATCTTAATCATTAGATTCTGAGTAAATTTATGATGTAGATATGTCATTACAAGCAGCTTATGCAAATTACAAGTATTTTATGCAACATATATACTAACTTATGCTATCATTCTCCATTCTCACCACATTTGTTTATTCTCATTTAATCTTCTCCCTATATACATATATATAAATGTGAAAAAATAATAACCTTTTTATTATAAATTGTAGTCCTAAAAACTCCTCTTAACTATTATAACATGATAAATTTGTCGTGGAAAAGAATGACGAGTTCATTTAAAAAAAAAAAAGGTTAATTACACCAAAACTCATGAACTATACCCCAATTTTCAACTTTTTCATGATTTTTTTTCTTTTTTTATCAGCAATTCCACCAATTTAAGGGGTTCAACAATTTTTCCACAGTTTTCATAATTCCCCAAATTAGAAGCTACATGACACTTTTTTAAGTTACCGGAAAAATGACGTGGAATTGCCAGACGATTAATAAAACGATGTCATTTAAGTGGGATAAAACGACGTCGTTTTGTCCTGTGTTTTTATCTCTCTCTCCACTTTCTCTCTCTCCTGGAATTGTCGCCGCCACCGCGAATCGAAGCTGCTGCTGCGTGAATCGGAGCTGCAGCGAATCAGAACTACACTTGTTGCCACCACCTGCCGCGATTTCCTCCATATCTTCTGCGACCAAGGCGTCTGCTGAAATTGGGGGCAGCGAGCACAACATCGATAGTGGTTCGTGCCCCTTTCTCTTTCCCTTCTCAGCGACATTTGCGTAGGAATTCAACGGAATCAGCAGACGCCTAGGGTGGTAGGGTTTCGGGGCAGTCAAGAATTAGGGCTCGGACGGCGGCTTGTTGCTGTCAATCAAAGTGAGAGAGGGGCGGGTTTTCGTGTTTGAGATCAAGGGAGGCGGTGGCGCCTTGCCATCGCCAAGGAGGAAGGCGGCCGGAGACGGTGGTCCTCGCCGCCTCTTTGACGGAGGAAGGCGGCGACGGTGGATTTTGAGTAGGGGTCATCTTACTCCGGTGGCGGTTCTTTGGCAGCGGTCCACCGAACCTGGAGGAGGGGGACGAAAAATTATGAATTTAATTTTTTTTAATTGTTTTTCATTTGTCAATTTTTAGTCGAAGTAGGCGCCATGTCAGCTCGTTACTGCCACATGAGAGCTATGTAAGCTCGGCACTTCACCGGAGTTCAAACGTGTGGAAAAGTTGTTCAACCCCTTAAATTGGTGGAATTACTGATAAAAAAAATTCATGAAAAAATTAGAAATTGGGGTATAGTTCATGAGTTTTGGCGTAATTATTTATATATATAAAAAAATAACCATAGTAAATGTATTCACGAACGTGTATAAAGTAATTCCTCAGATTTGTTAAGTATAGAGTTCACTACAAAACTTCTCATAGCGATACAAACTTACAATAAAAAGTTTTTATTTGAATCACTCTCTATAAGAAACGGTTCAAATGATTCCCAGTGAGGAGTTTTTGAGGTTGATGATTTAGGGATGCGAGGGGTCGATTCTGATAGATAGAGGGTTGGAGGCGGATGAGAAGCGAGCGTTTGGGCATCAAGGCGTTCGAGGTTTCGATGTCGTTGAGACGGCCAAAGCTCAGCTCGAAGCCGTCTGCCCTGCCATCGTTTCTTGTTCCGACATTCTTGCTATGGCCGCGAGAGATGCTGTTTTCTTGGTAAGTACATCAATCTTGGTTATGAATTGTAGAGTGATTTGATGATGTATGCTAATGCAGTCACAAGGGCCATGGTACGATGTGGAGACGGGCAGAAGAGATGGTTTGGTGTCGAATGTAACATTAGCGAGCCATATGCCTGATGTTGCGGATTCTATTACCAAACTCAAAGCTAAGTTTTTAGCTAAAGGCCTCACCCTCAAAGATCTTGTCGTTCTTAGCGGTATGCATATAAAATTCCCCTCTCTCTCTCTCTCACACACACACACTAATATTGAAATGCAAATTTTCTGGTTTTCTACATCTTAATGGATATGGTCCTATGGACAACTTCGATTCTCTATTAATTATCTTTACTTTATTTTTATGGATGATTTTACCGTTAAAAAAGAAAAAAAGAAAAAAAAGTAGAATTAAGATCCGCTGTCCTACTTCTTTGTGTCCCATTCAATTTCTTAAAATATATTCTTATCTTTTTCTTCTATTCATTTTCTTATAAATTAGTTTAATTTTATTTTTATTAACTAAGGTTTGTATATAATTATTTTATTTTATTTCAATTTTATTAATTAGTAATTGATTTTTAGCGTTGAAAAATTTATTATGATGCATTATATTACAACAAATTTTATTTTTAAAATAAATGTTACTCTCATTATTTCATTTGAAATATTGTCTCACTTTTCGATTCGGGCCGTTCCATTTAAAATGTATTATTCTATTTTGAGATGCCCAACGTATAACAAATACGCTAAACATAACTTATAAATTACATAATATGCCTTATTGCCAGAAAAATAATTTTCCACATTTTCTCTTAGTTGGTTTGATAGAAATACCCTCAAAAGCTACTTTCTCACATTCCAACATTATTATAAATAATTCGCTTTATACTCAAAACGACTTACACCTTAATATCATGAACAAAAAAAGAAACACACTTCGAGCGAAACGAAGAGAGTATTAATTAAACTAGCGTATTTGATAGTAGGGGCAGGATGGAGACACATAAAATGTTGGGACTTTGTATCTAATTGAAAAAAATAAATTGAAATTAGTGTACCACACTAGGTGTTCTACTTTTTTTTTCTTTCATCTCTTTTATCATTTAGTTTCAATTTTATTAATTACAAGTTCATGATTTATTATTAGGATTTTTATATTCAAAGTTATGGTATATGATTTTTTATTATTTCATTTTTATGAAATAAAAGTTAAATATGATTCATAATATCAGTAATAAATTTTACTTTTATACAAAATAATTAAAATAATAAATATAATAATGAAACATGAAAATACAAATAAATTTATATTTATGAGATATTGGATCTCATCTAAAAATAAAGCAATTAGGATCCAATGTTCTATTATTTCTTGTCCCATTTCAACTATTTTAAATATATTTTTTTCTTAAATTTTAATTTCTTGGGTTTTAGTTTTAGTTTGGTTCTTATTAACTAGAGTTTATGATACCCAATTAGGGCATATAGTTATTTCCACTACACTATTCTAGTCGAATATCAACTAAATTTTTCATCGATACACTTGAAAAATCTGTCGGTAAAATGAATTACCAACGGTTGCGTTGAACTTTACTCGATGCTAACATATGTATCGGTAAATTAATCACCTACGAATTTTTATGGATCGATGAATATTCCATCGTTTTAACTACTTCGTCTCCGGAGTTGGCCAATGATTTTACGAATTAATAAATACTCCTCCCGTCTCATTATTAATAACACTTATTCCATTTTGGGGTGTCCTAAGTTAAATGGCTCATTTCTATTTTTGGTAATAATTTTACACTACAAATTACATGGAGCCCACATACCTTTACACACTTTTACACTATAATGGTGTGTTTCATTTTATCCCTCTAAATGGAGGGATAACAAAAATTTATGCCTTTAAATGTCTCCTTTCTTATTCCACATTTTAAAAGTTCACCATTTTTCCTTCCTTATTTTCACTTCAAGGAGGGATAATAAGGAAGAAAAGATGGTGAACTTCTCTTTTGTGTAAAATGTGAGATAAGAAATGAGATATTTAAAGGCATAAATTTTTATTATCCCTCTTTTTCCCATCCATCAAAGTGAACGCACCCTAAATCACACGGACCCATATACCTTTACACACTTTTACACTACAATCTTATTTTTCTTAATTTTTGTGCCGAAAAGGTATGTGCCATAAATAATGGGACGGAAGGAGTAGTATTTAAATCTAACTTTATAAATTAATAAATAATTATTAGAGTTGATAAAATTCATTATATACGTAGTACATATTAATAAAATAGTGAATTTAATAGTGGAGGGAAATAAAATATTGGAACATTGTATAGAAGTGTTTGATATTGCAGATAATATTTTGCAGGTGCACATACAATCGGCACGACAGCATGCTTCTTCGTGAAGCCTAGGCTGTACGAGTTCCCGGGCAACGGCGGCTCCGACCCATCCATCAACGCCGGCTTCCTGCCGGAGCTAAAGTCGACGTGCCCAAAAGACGGAGACGTGAACGTGCGGTTGGCGATGGACAGAGGCAGCGAGAAGGTGTTCGACACCCAAATCATGGCAAACATAAGGAGCGGAACGGCAGTGCTACAGTCCGATGCGGCGCTCTATCAAGACGACGCCACCAGAGGCGTTGTTGACTCATCCGTTGGCACGTCGTTCCACGCCGACTTTGCTGCTTCCATGCTTAAAATGGGGAGGATTGGCGTCTCCACGGGATCCAAAGGCCAGATTAGGCGTCTCTGCTCCTCTTTTAATTGATCCATTAATATACAAACAACATTTTTTTCACTTCTTCTTGCTTTGCGTTTCACTACTAATGTATGCATAGAAACTCAAGTTTTAAGCATTCTATGCACTTTCTTTTATTAATAAACAGAGAAGTACCCAATAGCCCCCTATCATATAACCCCCTAACATATTTATCTTTTCATCTTTTAATTTTGGACTGTTAGCTTGTGTGAATATTAAAATTAATTAATACTCGATTTGCCTGAGGATCGTCTCTTGGATTATCTTAATTCACCATACATCGATTAAACCTAGCATGCTCCTATTAATTTAAATACTGCACCGAGGAGTTCAGAAATACCTGAAGAATTCCTAAGAATAATCGTATAACTTAGTACCTACTCTCAATATGTTTGACCCCTTGTGGTTCATGGATTTCTTAGAGTTTGCAACTGCGCACTTGAGTTATCACGAAGGTGATGCTCTCACGCAAACTAGAAATCACTCTTAGATCCTGAAGGTAGTGGTCAAACCAAATGGTTTTTACCTCCCAAGGAAAACACATAGCTCGAGGTAATTTTTCTTTGTTCCGGTCAGCCTGAAAATCTGAAATCGCATAATCCAAAAGAAACTAAACTGTCTAACTGGTAAACTATCCTTATTCTCTAGTCAGGGACTTGAGGATATAATTTACCATAGTTCAATTTCTTTAACTAGGACTATACTGATATTTTACAACCATGTAAACTACATAGCAAATATCAGGTCTCGTATATAGCAATCCATACATGAGGCAATCTACTGCGGAAACGTAGAATATTGCCTTCATTTCCTTAACCTCAATAGGTATCTTAAGACATATGTCTTTAGATAAAGGAACGTCATAGCTAAAAGGTTGCAATCCTATCTTGACGGTAAACATACTAAAACGAGTATTCACAGTATCAATGTAGGACACTCGAGATAAGGCCAAAATCTTTTTCTAGTGATCCCTTATAACTTTGATCACGAAGATGTATTCTATATCTCTTTAGTCTTTCATATGAAACTATTCGGATAACCATTACTTTATGTCTGATAATAACTCTAGATTGTCGCCAATTAGGAGGATATTATCTACATAAAATGCAAGGTAAACCACATCATCAATGACACGAGATGCTTCTCTTCCCCCCTCACGTAACCTTAAGTGAGCTGCTATGGGTAATATGGTTCGAATTTTTGAGCATAGAAAACTGGCAAAATAATATCATCAAGATCTATACCCTCACATTGGGTATAACCTTTCGCCACTAGTCTAACTTTAAAAGCTACGACCTTGCTCATTCGAACTTATCATTATCTTGTATACTCACTTGCGACCTATGGCTTTACTGCCTTCTGGTAGTAAGATTTTCTAGTATACACCCATATTCTTAAAAGGATTGCATTGCTGAATCCATTGAGGCGTGCCAGGAATAATCATTCTCGTCTCCCAGTAATTCCAAGTAGATATTCGAGTCGATTTTCTTATATTCACTATCAGGGACCGAATCTAAAGATTCCCCCAAGAACATAAATCGATCGGTTGTCCCACAATCCTCCCACTATAATGGAGTTGTGGTGACACGTATATGTCAACAGTGTGTGCAGTGTCTTGTGGTACAAACTCTTGCACACTTGGCTTGGGTTATGGAATCCCCTGCCTATTGCCTTCAATTTCTTGAAGCACAATATCTGACTTGGATTTGTGATTATTCACCTAGTCCAATTCTAAGAATCGTGTGTTATTGCTAATAAGTAATAACCATATTCTAATTCTTTAGAACTAATTGCAAAGATGCATAACCCATCATCGAACAAACTTTTCAAGAGTGACCTATATCTCCTCTCCACTACACCATCTTATAGATTACACGGTGTAGTAAACTGGGTTGAAATCCCAAAACCTGACAATAAATCAGAAAAGATCATTCCTAACACATTATTCGCCCTTTATCCCCTTTGCCATGAACGACCCGTTCTCCATCTTTTCCTCTACACAGGATTTGCAGGTTCTAAACGGTACAACTTGGATTGAATCCAACGTACTATTTAGACACAAGCCTTGGGATCCTGTTAAGATAGATGTGACCTAATCTAGGGTACCAATATATGTGTAAGATCCTCATGAGAGATTAGTCTTAACTTTTTTCTTTCTTTTGTTCGATGATGTACATGAAATATAAATGTATTATGTACACAAGTTATAGTATAAAGAGAGATGTTCAAAATACCAGAATAGACAACTTTGTCATTTCATATGATAGAGACACCACTATCAAAAATGACATAATATCCATCTATTCAAACTTTTGAAATATGATAAGGAACTCTCAAAAACTAAACTATGTCTTTTATTCATAAAGACAAGTCTCCAATTGCAACAATTGCGACTCTTGTCGCGTTGCCTATGAAGACAATCATCTTATCACTTTTCAGCTTCCTTGTCAACTTAAAAAGCCATGCAATGTGCAACAATCATGATCAGTTTCTCTCGTTCTCCACTACTCATAACTGAGTAGAAAACGAGCTGACATGTCTCAGTTACTACAACAAGTGAAGTACCTTAACCCTTTGCCTTGAGTATTGAAAGAAAAATTCTACAATACTCAATCTTATCACACCACTACTCCCACTATTTCCCTTGTCTTTCTTGCCCTTTGGACCCTTCTTCTTCCCGTTTTTCAACGAAGAAGATGGCCCCCCATTTGGCAATAACAAGTGCTTGCACATCTCTTTCCCACAACTTCCTTAGCCGTAACTAGAGCATTCAGCAACTCGAAAAGAGTATTATCTTTCTTGCTCATAACAGCGTTGAGACAGAAGTTCTTAATTAAAAGACTCGGGAAGAGAGTTCAGGATAATATCGACTTTTGCCTCACCGTCGATGTTCCCACTAAGCAAGTTAAGTCCGTCAAACAAGTTTACCATGTGCATGACATGCTCGTGCACTGAGCTATGCTCGCTCATAAAAATAACAAGATTACTCTCAATAATTTAAACGAGCAGCTCAGTCCGACTCTCCGAACATTTTCTTGAGTTCAACATGATGCTAAGAGCATCGTCCATGCCCTGATGTTAGAGCTGCAAGATTTGTGACATTATTCTCATAATATAGCACTTAGCCACATTATTCGTCTTATGCCACCTTTTATGTAGTTTCTTTTTCCCATCAGTTGACTCATCGTTCGAACAAAAAGAACGTGAAGTAGTAAACAACACAAAAATTGTGCTACTTTGTGATGAAGATAAGCTCCAAATTGCGTTTCCATTTATATATCGACCGGTTAAAGACTTAGTGCAAGAATAATAAACAAAAGGAGACATATACATATCTGAAAAAATGAACATTAAAGCACATAATCGTAACAACAATATTGAAACCTTTTGATAAAACAATATTGATGAAATCTCCAACTGCCCAACGAATCTCATGTGTGAGCCACGCAGTGTGGTTGTTTAGACATGAACCCCTCAACTAGACTATTCACCTAGTCGTTTAATTTCAGTCCATGTCAACTTAACCTTTTGACAAATGAAATTAATGGTTGGACCTTTAACTAGACCATATCATATTTAAGAAGGGACTTCGCGAGGAGTTGTACTTAATATAATATCCAAACAATAACCACAATATAGCCTTGAACATTAAATTCTCAAAATTGACATACTCACTAGGACCATGCCGCTTTCAATTCAATTTCTCGGTTATCTTATTTAATCTCATCCTCTAAAGTACATGTGAAAAATTACACGAGTAAGCCACGCAGTGTGGACGTTTACCACATAACTCCCACTACTTAAATGAATTAAATATTTTATTTAGAAGTCTCAGACTGACAAACTGGTGTAAAACATATGTGAAGTAAGCCACGCAGCGTGGACGTTTACTCACATTGCCAATCACTTTGTCTAGAAACCGCTTGTGGAGGTCTACATAATTTTAAGAATAAAAATTATTAAGTAATAACCACAATCTAACTTTGAAAATTAAATTCTCGAAATTGACATACTCACTAGGACCATGCCGCATTCAATTTAATTTCTTAGTTATCTTATTTAATTCCATCCTCTAAAGTACTCGTGAAAAATTATACGAGTAAGCCTCGCAGTGTGGACGTTTACCGCATAACTCCCACTATATAAATGGATTAAACATTTGTTTAGAAGTGTCAACTTGACAAACTCGTGAGAAAAAAATGTGGAGTAAGCCACGCAGTGTGGACATTTACTCACATTGTAAAACACTTTGTCTTGAGACAGTTTGTCGAAATCTAAATAATTTTTAATCAACTATAAAATTATAAAACGACTTAGTATTTTTCTTTCAAAAGGTTTGATCATGCAAAAAAAACACATAATCCTAAACATGCTTTTCTATAACTCAACATGTATAACATGCTCGCAAAATTCTAAAACATGCTTATTAAATGCGATAAAACTTAGCATACTCGTCTAAGCGCAGTTAAAAAACAAAGCAAAGACATACACTACATGCTATTGCAAAATTAAAACATCCAAGACATGCGAAGAAAAATAAAATAAAATAAATAATTCTTCGTGGCCCATTCGTGGAATCCCATTCTAATCTATTAAAATAAATAGAAAAGAAATAAAATAAAACAACGCTGAAAACAGCCCAAAAACAAAAATTGGGCAAAAAAAAAAAACCAAAACAACCGCCCAGGCTCATGAGAGAAGGCTCAGACCCGCGGACCAGTAGCCCAACCCGAAACCCCAGATCCAGGACCCGTTTGACCCGCCCTTTTGACTAGGGTTTTTTTCGCCTCAAAAAGCGCGCCGCCTCTGAGCGGCGCCTCAGCTCCTGTTGGGAACTTTATGGAATATCATAATCCTTGTTTTGATGATACCAAAATTCATAGGTCTTAATTGTAATAGACTAGAACTGTTTGAACTCAAGTGTTAGAGTTCGTTTCTAGTTTAGTTTGCGGTTCTGAAGACTGAAGACTGAAGACTGAAGGACGAAGGACTGAAGACTGAAGACTGAAGATACCAACTGAAGTATCAGTTGAAGAATCAGTTCAGAACTGATAACTTAATGCGTGCCGCGTGGATTCAGCGGACTGATACTAAAGTCAAGTATCAGTTAAACATTCTTCCTCGGACTGAACTTCCAACATTCAAAGGAAGCCACGTACTCCAAAAGTACAGCCGCTTTAAATGCAAAGATCTCAGTATCATCCCTCTCTGCAGAGGTCATTCCTATTTGGTGGCTACTTTATCAGAGGCGTCACATCTCCTGCTCTTCAACATAGCCGTTCTCACCAAATAAGGAACCTCGAAGATTGAAGCCTCAGCCCAAATTCGAAAAGCTATCCAACGGAAGAAATCTTGAAGACGTTCTCAGCCAACGGATCTATTCAAGACTTCTCCTATAAATAGCGCTCGAGCGGGGACGGATCTAGAAATTTAATAATGACCGGGCGAGATTTCACCGGATGATTCTAATAAAGTTTTAATAAAGAAAACGAGTTGAATCTTGAATAATTATATGAAATGACACAATTATGACCGGGCGAGATTAACATATATAGATAAAAAAAATTAAAATCATACATTTATAGGTAACAAAAAAAAAATTTGACCGGGCGACGGCCTGGGGTGCCTGGCCTTTAGATCCGTCCCTGCGCTCGAGGATCACTTCAATCTTCACCGATTCAACAACATAAGCTGAAACTCTGCTAAAATAGTTTCTCAGCCAAAACCTTAACATGCTCAAAGCTTGAATCGAAGAAGAGAATTCCAAAACCAAAAATCAGTCACTGCTGATTACACACATTCTCGTAGACCTTAGACAAACCTCTGTTTACCCAGAAGCCTAGGTCAAACTAGCTCCAAAGAACTTGTTCTTTGAAGTTTAGTTGGCATGATTTCAAAACCTCCCTTCGAGTTAGAATCGAGTGTTTGAGTGAAAAGGAGTTCAGGAAGGTACTCTGGCTCAGTGAGATCCTAGTGCAAGGTCGCGCTAGGAGTGACAAATCCAACGCGAGTGAAGTGTTGGTACTGAAGAGTGGAATCTTCAGTGGTACGGTTGTGTGCACCCGGCAAGCACACGGTTCGATTTGCAGTGCACCAGTTAAGCACTTGCAGAGTGGATTATTGGTCTGATCAACCGATCGTGGATGTAGGAAGTGTTTTCCGAACCATGTAAAAGTCTTTGTGTTATTTACAGCTTTCAGTTTTACATTCTTACTTGTGTTCTTACATTTGACAAACTGAATTCTGATTAACTGCAAAGAGAAACCTATGACTAACAACGTGCTCAACCAAGGCTATTACGAAATAAAGTTATTTTCGCTGCGTATGATATTAGTCTGACTGATCTATCCCCGGATAGTCAGGAAGAGTGATATCATCTCTGTTGTAGAAAACTCGACTGAAGCCTTAACGTGCATCAGTTAAGTTCCAGTAACTTAACTAATAACTCCTTATTGAAGAGTTTTTCAGTATCAGTCGTCAACCCTGTTTGGCCAAAACTTCTTTCTGTTAACAGGTGTCTTAATTTGCTTGTAAAGTTTCGTTTTGATCTCTATCTTGAGATCCCTCTATTTTAGAGGAGAAAAATAGCCCATAAGTGTATTCCCCCCCTCCCCCATACACCTATTCGAGACCATCCAGACCTAACAATTGGTATCAGTCGATCAGTAAGTATTTCTCAGCTTACTATTTAAAATCAGTTATTTTAGTTAAAAGTCTTTTTGCTTGAGTTCAAAATCTTTCTCTGACTGATCAGTTTCTTTCAAAACGTTTAACTGATTGTTGGAAATGAAATATCCGAAAAGGACAAGTTCTTTTTAAAAGGGATATTTGTATCTGATTTAACTTGTCTTGATCTTTTCTTAAAATCTTTTCAACCTTTTGCCTCTGTGATCAAATTTCTTTAGAATCTCATTGACATGACATAATGCAATGATACTTCTCACATTTTGAAGCTTCTGTCCCCTGCAGTGACGGCGGACGTGAATTTTTACTTCAAAAATATTTTAGGCACAGTTTTCGAAAAACTTTTCATCTTCTTACTTGGTAAAATTTGTGTATTTATACCTTGATGTCTTCACTTATAATCTGCATCAACTAACAACTCTCCACAGCCTTCACTTTGAGAAAAATTTCCAATCTTTCCAAAGTTGCAGAAAGATTTTGTTCCGACAAAAGGAGAAATCAATGACTGCAAAGTCATGGAGTGGGAGAATGACGCTCACATACTTGGTCTTCACCGAACCCTTCCACTGGATCTCTACGTCTCTCCGACGTCAAAGCTTGCTCTGTTCTCACTTGTATCCAGCGACGCGAGTGTCTTCCATCCTCATGCCCGGCCCATATGGTTTGAAATACCTGTCTCAAGAAGACGGATTTCACCTGGTTCTCAGGAAAGCTTCTCACCTTTTTGTGAAGCTTCCATATGGTGCAACAGCAATGAGCAGGAGCACGTTGTCAATCGGCGCAACATCGACAGTGCTAGTCCTCACGACTACCACTGATTCAATTTTCCACCCTCACATCCTCTCCCTACATGTATGACAAGCCGCCTTTTGCCATACTTCTTTCACCAAAGGCTTGCCATGCATTTCCTTCATTTTTCCTCCTCACTTCTAGCACTCCTCTTCCCCACCTTTCCTTGTCTCTCTACCTCTCCCCTAGGTCTGTATGCATAGCCGCATCTCATGAATATCTCCAAGATGCTGTGCATACTTTTCTTTCCCACACACTTCTCTCTACTCCCCTCTCTCTTCTCCAAAAACCTCTCCTCAGGCCTCTTCGGTTTGCGTGATAGCAGCTCTCTTCTCTTCCCATTCTGGAGAGCCATGCAAATCCACCCCTGCCCCTTTATCCGTCTCCTCCATTCCCTTACCTTCTTCTCCATGTTTCACTTTTTTTTTCTAAACCTCCGCGTTCTCCACCTCCATCATACCCTAGGCATCTTTCTCTGGACCATTCTGCGTTTCTGTTTCCTCGCACGGTCTTAGCTTCATCCTTCAGTCAATTCTACCTTTTTGATGATGCCAAAAAGGGGGAAAAGTCAAAAGACTGAAGCCGATTAAGCAAAATGATCATCACGATGATCATGAGGAAGATTAGCCAGGGAGACCTCAAGTCAACGGAAAACAAGTGTGAATGGAACAAGCATAGGAACATGAAGACTGAAGACAGAAGATGAAGATCAAGAAGTTCAAGGCGCAGCCATGCAGACTGCTGGAGTCCATGGGTTTCCCATGTGTTTTTGTTTTTCATTTTTACTCCAATGTAAGTCTTGCTCTGTACCTCGACTGATGTCTCATCAGTCTTACTTTTAATGAAAATAACTTCTTTTGATCTCAACCTAAAGACAATGACTCTTTGTCCAGGCTCTGGTTAATGTTTTTCTGTTTTCTCCTCGTTCTGTGTTAGAACTGTTGTGTTCTTGACTCTAAGTACAAGTTATTAGGTTCTATTGTTAAGTGGGAATAGTATTCACCCTGTTATAGGACTTGTGCTCTGAGTTCAGTCTTTTATTTGTCTAGAACTGTTGTGTGGTTTTGGCATCATCAAAAAGGGGGAAATTGTTGGGAACTTTATGGAATATCCTAATCCTTGTTTTGATGATACCAAAATCCATAGGTCTTAATTGTAATAGACTAGAACTATTTGAACTCAAATGTTAGAGTTCGTTTCTAGTTTAATTTGCGGTTCTGAAGACTTTCGGAACTGATTACTTAATGCGTGCCGCGTGGATTCAGCGGACTGATACTAAAGTCAAGTATCAGTTAAACATTCTTCATCGGACTGAACTTCCAACGTTCAAAGGAAGCCACGTACTCCAAAAGTAGAGCCGCATTAAACGCAGAGATCTCAGTATCATCCCTCTCTGCACAGGTCATTCCTATTTGGTGGCTACTTTATCAGAGACGTAACATCTCATGCTCTTCAACATAACCGTTCTCACCAAATAAGGAACCTCGAAGATTAAAGCCTCAGCCCAAATTCGAAAAGCTCTCCAACGGAAGAAATCTTGAAGACGTTCTCCGCCAACGGATCTATTCAAGACTTCTCCTATAAATAGCGCTCGAGGATCACTTCAATCTTCACCGATTCAACAACATATGCTGAAACTCTGCCACAATAGTTTCTCAGCCAAAAGCTTAACTTGCCCAAAGCTTGAATCGAAGAAGAGAATTCCAAAACCAAAAATCAGTCACTGCTGATTACACATATTCTCGTAGACCTTAGGCAAACCTCTGTTTACCCAGAAGCCTAGGTCAAACTAGCTCCAAAAAACTTGTTCTTTGAAGTTTAGTTGGCAGGATTTCAAACCTCCCTTCGAGTTAGAATCGAGTGTTTGAGTGAAAAAGAGTTCAGGAAGGTACTCTGGCTCCGTGAGATCCTAGTGCAAGGTCGTGCTAGGAGTGACAAATCCAACGTGAGTGAAGTGTTGGTACTGAAGAGTGGAATCTTCAGTGGTACGGTTGTGTGCACCCGGCAAGCACACGGTTCGGTTTGCAGTGCACCAGTTAAGCACTTGCGGAGTGGATTGTTGGTCTGATCAACCGACCGTGGATGTAGGAAGTGTTTTCCGAACAACGTAAAAGTTTCTGTGTTATTTACAGCTTTCAGTTTTACATTCTTACTTGTGTTCTTACATTTGATAAACTGAATTCTGATTAACTGCAAAGAGAAACCTAAGACTAACAACGTGCTCAACCGAGGCTATTACGAAACAAAGTTATTTCCGCTGCGTATGTTATTAATTTGACTGATCTATCCTCTGATAGTCAGGAAGAGTGATATCATCTCTGTTTTAGCAAACTCGACTGAAGCCTTAACGTGCATCAGTTAAGTTCCAGTGACTTAACTGATAACTCCTTACTGAAGAGTTTTTCAGTATCAGTCGTCAACCCTGTTTGGTCAAAACTCCTTTCTGTTAATAGGTGTCTTAGTTTGCTTGTAAAGTTTCGTTTTGATCTCTATCTTGAGATCTCTCTGTTTTAGAGGAGAAAAATAGCCCATAGGTGTATTCCCCCCTGCCCCATACACCTATTCGAGACCCTCTGGACCTAACAGGTCCCGAACCCCACCGCCTTGCGTCTGCCTTCCGACGCTGACTCTCGCCGTCACCGTCTGAAACCACTGGCCGTCTCGTCCGGCCGTGCGCCGTCTACTTCCGTCGATATCATCGTTTTTCGGCCTTAGAGAAGATCGGACGTATGTTAAGCTTACAGCAGCTGCCGCTGCAACTCTTCCATCACTGCCGTCTGATATAGCTCAGCTGCACCGGAGCTCAGACGCGAGCGCCCAACTGTGCTCACCCCCGGCGCACCAGACCACCCTAATGTTGCTTCTTCCCGGAGCTTCACGCAGCCTCGATCCGACAGACTGCTCCTGGCATCAGCGGAGTTGTCGTTGACACGAAGAAGACGCTTGCGAAAGAGCCTCCTTCATCGCTCCTTCAATCGAAAACCTCGCCTCACCGGAGACCTATCGTTGCTCCCACAGAACGGCTACCCCTCCACGGCTGTCGAGCAAGTAGGAGTTGCCAGAGCAACTCTAGCTCTCCACGCCGAAGGGCAGCACCTTACTGTTGGCGTCACAGCCCCGCCAGAGCTCCCGTCACCGGGCGACCATCAGGAGCCCGGAAAAAACATGAACACAGTGATTCCCTCTCGTACTTCGTTGTTGATTCGTTCTTCTCGTTTCCAAATTACAGATTACAATAGAAAAACGAATACAATTCGAAAATCTAACCTAACCACAGATTTTGTCGTGGTGGAAAACTGATTACAACGTCAAAACGACGTATCCCACGAATCAACAAGCCACGAAGAACAAACGTAGATAAATAAATTAAAACACACACATATTAATCGAACGCGAATTATCCGGCAGAGCCAAGAAAACTAATCTGGGCTCTGATACCAATTGTAGGAATATTAAACTTAATTAATACTCGATTTGTCCGAGGATCATCTCTTGGATTATCTTAATTCACCATACATCGATTAAACCTAGCATGCTCCTATTAATTTAAATACTGCACCGAGGAGTTCAGAAATACCTGAAGAATTCCTAAGAATTCATCAAATTCGTCGCTGAACAGGTCAGCCAACTTCAACCCTTCTTTTGAAACCTCAAACGTTCTCCAATCGTATTTTTTTCAAAAATACGACTTCTTCGTCTTCAAAAGAGCTTTCCGTGGCCGTCTGTTTCGTCTCAATCGGAGTTCTGTAGAGGAAGTTATGGCCGTTCTTCGGAGATTGTCAGAACTTGATTTCCTGCGAAAATCTGACTCCAGCTCTGATCTTCTCGACTGTTTCCCGCTCAATCCCCGACGTCGGATGGACGACGATCTTCGAGGATTCCCTGGAGAAAGCACCCACTCAACAGGCGCCGCTCAGCTCTCACAAAAAACCTAATTTTGTAATATGAAATTACGTATTACGTCTGTTCTATTCTGTTCTGAGAGCTGAGCTGTATTTATAATTATAAATACATGATATGGGCCAACATCCATTAATTAATTAAAGCTTCTTACAGCTTATATTAATTAATTTCTTATTATTTCTTAAGTAGTACCACTCAATCTTATTATTGCACCTGAACTTAATCAACCTGCAGAGTTTAGTGCAATAAACTTTTTGAGCTCCTTAAGGGGATGTTATCATCCTATACCAGATACGGTCACCTAATACAGATTACCAAATGTCATATATAAATTGCTATCACCCAAGATACAGAGTACTCAAGTTAACATGTAACTCTCACCCATAGTAAGTCAAAGTGATACACAAATTTATATATACACCTGAAATTTTATTGGGATTTAGGTCTCATTAAGTCACCGAGATCTTGATTCTTCACTTAGGTCAGATAGAATAATACATCTCACTGTGATTCTATCAATACGTTTACACGCACCAGTATAGACAAGTAGCCAAGACAAACTACTTCAATCTATACTGCAGCCTAAACCAACAACTCGTCCTAGAGTCGTCTCGGCTGTGATCAATTTGGTTATTACAATTATATGGTTTTCTGTGATCTACAACACACCATATAATCTACTTATATAGAGATAATTGGACATACATATGTAATTATGAACAATTCAAATAGGAGATTAGATAGTGAACTCAGAAATCATTGTATATAAACATAGAAGTTCTTTCTTTCAGTATTCAAATCCAACATAGCTTGTGTGGTGTTTGTGTTATGCAGCTTGTAGCTAGCATTAAATAGATGTGTAATGTAATTTAGGTTTTGGTGGGAAGTTTATAACTTATGTGTAATCTGCCGCCATTTGTTTTGTCCAAAACTGAAAATTTTGGAATTTTTAGGATGTAAACTACTGCCATTTATGAAGCTTGAATTTTGTTTAAAATTGTTGCCAAATCATCTGCCTTTCCAGATTTATGTTTCCTCTTTTATTTGGTTAATTCAGTGTCAGATTTTCGAGTATGTAGAAATGATTTAATTAATCATAATAAAATTAAAGTAATTCTAGAATAAATATAAAAAATAAAAGGAAAACTAATAAAGATAACCAAAGAAATTGCAGATAATAAACTTAA